>NC_054502.1:3376118-3738840 GCF_017639515.1 Carcharodon carcharias
GTTTTTGGGGTGTTGTCTCTACACTGGGTTTTTTGTGGTGTTGTCTTACACTGGGGTTTTTTAGGTGATTGCCTCTACACTGGGGCTTTTGGGTGTTGTCTCTACATTGGGTGTTTTTGGGTGTTGTCTCTACACTGGGGTTTTTGGGGTGTGTCTCTACACTGTGTTGTTCTCTACACTGGTGGTTTTGGGGTGTTGTCTCTACACTGGGGTTTTTTGGGTGTGGTCTCTAACTGGGGTTTTTTGGAGTGTTGTCTCTACACTGGTGTTTTGGGTGTGTCTCTACACCTGGGGTTTTTGGGGAGTTGACCTCTACACTGGGGTTTTTGGGGTGTTGTCTCTACACTGGGTTTTTTGGGGTGTTGTCTCTACATTGGGGTTTTTGGGGCGTTGCCTCTACAGTGGGGTTCTTTTAGGTGTTGTTTCTACACTGGGGTTTTTTGGGGTGTTGTCTCTACACTAAGGTTTTTGGGGTGTTGTCTCTACACTAGGATTTTTGGGGTGTTGTCTCTACACTCGGGTTTTTGGGGTGTTGTCTCTATACTGGGGTTTTTCGGGTGTTGTGTCTACACTGGGGTTCTTTTAGGTGTTGTTTCTACACTGGGGTTTTTGGGGTGTTGTCTCTACACTGGGGTTTTGTCTCTACAATGGGTGGTTTTTGGGGTGTTGTCTCTACACTGGGGCTGTTGGGGTGTTGTCTCTACACTGGGTTGTTGGGGTGTTGTCTCTACACTGGGGTTGTTGAGGTGTTGTCTCTACACTGGGGTTTTTGGGGTGTTGTCTCTACACTGGGGTTTTGGGGTGTTGTCTCTACATTGGGGTTTTTTGGGGCGTTGCCTCTACACTGGGGTTTTTGGGGTGTTGTTTCTACACTGGGGTTTTGTCTCTACACTGGGTGGTTTTTGGGGTGTTGTCTCTACACTGGGGATGTTGGGGTGTTGTCTCTACACTGGGTTGTTTAGGTATTGTCTCTACACTGGGGTATTTGGGGTGTTGTCTCTACACTGGGGTTTTTGGGGTGTTGTCTCTACATTGGGGTTTTTAGGGCATTGCCTCTACACTGAGGTTCTTTTAGTTGTTGTTTCTACACTGGGGTTTTTTGGGTTGTTGTCTCTACACTGGGGTTTTTGGGGCGTTGTCTCTACACTGGGGTTTTTGGGGCGTTGTCTCTACACTGGGGTTTTTGGGGCGTTGTCTCTACACTGGGGTTTTTGGGGTGTTGTCTCTACATTGGGGTTTTTGGGGCATTGCCTCTACACTGGGGTTCTTTTAGGTGTTGGTTCTACACTGGGGTTTTTGGGGTGTTGTCTCTACACTGGGGTTTTGTCTCTACACTGGTTGTTTTTGGGGTGTTGTCTCTACACTGGGGTTTTTGGGGCGTTGTCTCTACATTGGGGTTTTTGGGGTGCTGTCTGTACACTGGGGTTTTTGGGGTGTTGTCTCTACATTGGGGTTTTTGGGGTGTTGTCTCTACACTGGGGTTCTTTTAGGTGTTGTTTCTACACTGGGGTTTTTTTGGGGTGTTGTCTCTACACTGGGGTTTTTTTTGGGGTGTTGTCTCTACACTGGGGTTTTTGGGGTGTTGTCTCTACACTGGGGTTTCTGGGGTGTTGTCTCTACACTGGGGTTTTTGGGGTGTTGTCTCTACACTGGGGTTTTTGTGGTTTTGTCTCTACATTGGGGTTTTTGGGGTGTTGTCTCTACACTGGGGTTCTTTTAGATGTTGTTTCTACACTGGGGTTTTTTGGGGTGTTGTCTCAACACTGTGATTTTTTGGGGTGTTGTCTCTACACTGTGATTTTTTGGGGCGTTGCCTCTACACTGGGGTTCTTTTAGGTGTTGTTTCTACACTGGGGTTTTTGGGGTGTTGTCTCTACACTCAGGCTTTGTCTCTACACTGGGGTTTTTGGGGTGTTGTCTCTACATTGGGGTTTTTGGGGTGTTGTCTCTACATTGGGGTTTTTGGGCTGTTGTCTCTACATTGGGGTTCTTTTAGGTGTTGTCTCTACACTGGGGTTTTTGGGGTGTTGTCTCTACACTGGGGTTTTTGGGGTGTTGTCTCTACACTGGGGTTTTTGGGGTGTTGTCTCTACACTGGGGTTTTTGGGGTGTTGTCTCTACACTGGGGTTCTTTTAGGTGTTGTTTCTACACTGGGTTTTTTTGGGGTGTTGTCTCTACATTGGGGTTTTTGGGGTGTTGTCTCTACACTGGGGTTCTTTTAGGTGTTGTTTCTACACTGGGGTTTTTGGGGGTGTTGTCTCTACACTGGGGTTTTGTCTCTACACTGGTGGTTTTGGGGTGTGTCTCTACACTGGGGTTTTGGGGTGTTGTCTCTACACTGGGGTTTTTGGGGTGTTGTCCCTACACTGGGGTTTTTGGGGTGATGTCTCTACATTGGGGTTTTTGGGGCATTGCTCTACACTGGGGTTCTTTTAGGTGTTGTTTCTACACTGGGGTTTTTGGAATGTTGTCTCTACACTGGGGTTTTTGGGGTGTTGTCTCTACACTGGGGTTTTTGGGGTGTTGTCTCTACACTGGGGTTTTTGGGGTGTTGTCTCTACACTGGGGTTTTTGGGGTGTTGTCTCTACACTGGGGTTTTTGGGGTGTTGTCTCTACATTGGGGTTTTTGGGGTGTTGTCTCTACACTGGGGTTCTTTTAGGTTTTGTTTCTACACTGGGGTTTTTTGGGGTGTTGTCTCTACACTGGGGTTTTTGGGGTGTTGTCTCTACACTGGCGTTTTTGGGGTGTTGTCTCTACACTGGGGTTTTTGGGGTGTTGTCTCTACATTGGGTTTCTTTTAGGTGTTGTTTCTACACTGGGGTTTTTGGGGTGTTGTCTCTACACTGGGGTTTTTGGGGTGTTGTCTCTACACTGGGGTTTTTGGGGTGTTGTCTCTACATTGGGGTTCTTTTAGGTGTTGTTTCTACACTGGGTTTTTTGGGGTGTTGTCTCTACACTGGGATTTCTGGGGCATTGCCTCTACACTGGGGTTCTTGGGGTGTTGTCTCTACACTGGGGTTTTGGTGTGTTGTCTCTATACTGGGGTTTTTGGGGTGTTGTCTCTACACTGGGGTTTTTGGGGCGTTGCCTCTACACTGGGGTTTTTGGGGTGTTGTCTCTACACTGGGGTTTTTGGGGTGTTGTCTCTACACTGGGGTTTTTGGGGTGTTGTCTCTACACTGGGGTTTTTGGGGTGTTGTCTCTACACAGGGGTTTTGTCTCGACACTGGATGGTTTTTGGGGAGTTGTCTCTACACTGGGGTTTTTGGGGTGTTGTCTCTACACTGGGGTTCGTTTAGATGTTGTTTCTACACTGGGGTTTTTTGGGGTGTTGTCTCAACACTGTGTTTTTTTTGGGGTGTTGTCTCTACACTGTGATTTTTTGGGGCGTTGCCTCTACACTGGGGTTCTTTTAGGTGTTGTTTCTACACTGGGGTTTTTGGGGTGTTGTCTCTACACTGAGGCTTTGTCTCTACACTGGGGTTTTTGGGGTGTTGTCTCTACATTGGGGTTTTTGGGGTGTTGTCTCTACATTGGGGTTTTTGGGCTGTTGTCTCTACATTGGGGTTTTTGGGGTGTTGTCTCTATATTGGGGTTTTTGGGATGTTGTCTCTACGTTGGGGTTTTTGGGGTGT
This sequence comes from Carcharodon carcharias, assembly GCF_017639515.1. NCBI lineage: Eukaryota > Metazoa > Chordata > Chondrichthyes > Lamniformes > Lamnidae > Carcharodon > Carcharodon carcharias. The sequence goes on from NC_054502.1 coordinate 3,379,757, forward strand.
TGTCTCTACACTGAGGCTTTGTCTCTACACTGGGGTTTTTGGGGTGTTGTCTCTACATTGGGGTTTTTGGGGTGTTGTCTCTACATTGGGGTTGTTGGGGTGTTGTCTCAGCACTGGGGTTTTTGGGGTGTTGTCTCTACACTGGGGTTTTTGGGGTGTTGTCTCTACACTGGGGTTTTTGGGGTGTTGTCTCTACACTGGGGTTTTTGGGGTGTTGTCTCTACATTGTGGTTTTTGGGGCGTTGCCTCTACACTGGGGTTCTTTTAGGTGTTGTCTCTACACTGGGGTTTTGTCTCTACACTGGGTGGTTTTTGGTGTGTTGTCTCTATACTGGGGCTGTTGGGGTGTTGTCTCTACACTGGGGTTGTTGGGGTGTTGTCTCTAAACTGGGGTTTTTGGGGTGTTGTCTCTACACTGGGGTTTTTGGGGTGTTGTCTCTACATTGGGGTTTTTGGGGCGTTGCCTCTACACTGGGGTTCTTTTAGGTGTTGTTTCTACACTGGGGTTTTATGGGGTGTTGTCTCTACACTGGGGTTTTTGGGGTGTTGTCTCTACACTGGGGTTTTTGGGGTGTTGTCTCTACACTGGGGTTTTTGGGGTGTTGTCTCTACATTGGGGGTTTTGGGGCGTTGCCTCTACACTGGGGTTCTTTTAGGTGTTGTTTCTACACTGGGGTTTTATGGGGTGTTGTCTCTACACTGGGGTTTTTGGGGTGTTGTCTCTACACTGGGGTTTTTGGCGTGTTGTCTCTACACTGGGGTTTTTGGGGTGGTGTCTCTACATGGGGGTTTTTTGGGGTGTTGTCTCTACACTGGGGTTTCTTGTGGTGTGGTCGCTACACTGGGGTTTTTAGGGCGTTGCCTCTACACTGGGGTCTTTGGGGTGTTGTCTCTACATTGGGTTTTTTGGGGTGTTGTCTCTACACTGGGGTTCTTTTAGGTGTTGTTTCTACACTGGTGTTTTATGGGGTGTTGTCTCTACACTGGGGTTCTTTTAGGTGTTGTTTCTACACTGGTGTTTTTTGGGGTGTTGTCTCCACACTGGGATTTTTGGGGCATTGCCTCTACACTGGGGTTCTTGGGGTGTTGTCTCTACACTGGGGTTTTGGTGTGTTGTCTCTATACTGGGGTTTTTGGGGTGTTGTCTCTACACTGGGGTTTTTGGGGCGTTGCCTCCACACTGGGGTTTTTGGGGTGTTGTCTCTACACTGGGGTTTTTGGGGTGTTGTCTCTACACTGGGGTTTTGTCTCTACACTGGATGGTTTTTGGGGTGTTGTCTCTACACTGGGGTTTTGTCTCTACACTGGTTGTTTTTGGGGTGTTGTCTCTACACTGGGGCTGTTGGGGTGTTGTCTCTACACTGGGGTTTTTGGGGTGTTGTCTCTACACTGGGGTTTTTGGGGTGTTGTCTCTACATTGGGGTTTTTGGGGTGTTGTCTCTACACTGGGGTTCTTTTAGGTGTTGTTTCTACACTGGGTTTTTTTTTGGGGTGTTGTCTCTACACTGGGGTTTTTGGGGTGTTGTCTCTACACTGGGGTTTTTGGGGTGTTGTCTCTACACTGGGTTTCTTTTAGGTGTTGTTTCTACACTGGGGTTTTTGGGGTGATGTCTCTACACTGGGGTTTTTGGGGTATTGTCTCCACACTGTGGTTTTTGGGGTGTTGTCTCTACACTGGGGTTTTTGTGGTTTTGTCTCTACATTGGGGTTTTTGGGGTGTTGTCTCTACACTGGGGTTCTTTTAGATGTTGTTTCTACACTGGGGTTTTTTGGGGTGTTGTCTCAACACTGTGATTTTTTGGGGTGTTGTCTCTACACTGTGATTTTTTGGGGCGTTGCCTCTACACTGGGGTTCTTTTAGGTGTTGTTTCTACACTGGGGTTTTTGGGGTGTTGTCTCTACACTCAGGCTTTGTCTCTACACTGGGGCTTTTGGGGTGTTGTCTCTACATTGGGGTTTTTGGGGTGTTGTCTCTACATTGGGGTTTTTGGGCTGTTGTCTCTACATTGGGGTTTTGGGCTGTTGTCTCTACATTGGGGTTTTTGGGGTGTTGTCTCTATATTGGGGTTTTTGGGATGTTGTCTCTACGTTGGGGTTTTTGGGGTGTTGTCTCTACATTGGGGTTTTTGGGGTATTGTCTCTACATTGGGGTTTTTGGGGTGTTGTCTCTACACTGGGGTTCTTTTAGGTGTTGTTTCTACACTGGGGTTTTTGGGGTGTTGTCTCTACATTGGGGTTTTTGGGGTGTTGTCTCTACACTGGCGTTCTTTTAGGTGTTGTTTCTACACTGGGGTTTTTGGCGTGTTGTCTCTACACTGGGGTTTTGTCTCTACACTGCGTGGTTTTTGGGATGTTGTCTCTACACTGGGGATGTTGGGGTGTTGTCTCTACACTAGGGTTTTTGGGGTGTTGTCTCTACACTGGGGTTTTTGGGGTGCTGTCTCTACATTGGGGTTTTTGGGGCATTGCCTTTACACTGGGGTTCTTTTAGGTGTTGTTTCTACACTGGGGTTTTTGGAATGTTGTCTCTACACTGGGGTTTTTGGGGTGTTGTCTCTACACTGGGGTTTTTGGGGTGTTGTCTCTACACTGGGGTTTTTGGGGTGTTGTCTCTACATTGGGGTTTTTGGGGAGTTGCCTCTACACTGGAGTTCTTTTAGGTGTTGTTTCTACACTGGGGTTTTATGGGTGTTGTCTCTACACTGGGGTTTTTGGGGTGTTGTCTCTACACTGGGGTTTTTGGGGTGTTGTCTCTACACTGGGGTTTTTGGGGTGTTGTCTCTACATTGGGGTTTTTGGGGAGTTGCCTCTACACTGGAGTTCTTTTAGGTGTTGTCTCTACACTGGGTTTTATGGGGTGTTGTCTCTACACTGGGTTTTTGGGGTGTTGTCTTTACACTGGGTTTTTGGGGGTGTTGTCTCTACACTGGGGTTTTTGGGGTGTTGTCTCTACATTGGGGGTTTTGGGCGAGTTGCCTCTACACTGGGGTTTTTTAGGTGTTGTTTCTACACTGGGGTTTTGTCTCTTACACTGGGGTTTTTGGGGTGTTGTCTCTACACTGGGGTTTTGGGCGTGTTGTCTCTACACTGGGGTTTTTTGGGGGTGGTGTCTCTACATGGGGGTTTTTTGGGGAGTTGCTCTACACTGGAGTTCTTTTAGGTGTTGTCTGCTACACTGGGGTTTTATGGGGTGTTGTCTCTACACTGGGGTTTTTGGGGTGTTGTCTCTATACTGGGGATTTTTGGGGTGTTGTCTCTACACTGGGGTTTTTGGGGTGTTGTCTTTACATTGGGGGCTTTTGGGGAGTTGCCTTACACTGGGGTTCTTTAGGGTGTTGTCTCTACACTGGGGTTTTATGGGGTGTTGTCTCTACACTGGGGTTTTTGGGGTGTTGTCTCTACACTGGGGTTTTTGGCGTGTTGTCTCTACACTGGGGTTTTTTGGGGTGGTGTCTCTACACTGGGGTTTTTGGGGTGTTGTCTCTACACTGGGGGTTTTTGTGGTGTGGTCGCTACACTGGGGTTTTTAGGGCGTTGCCTCTACACTGGGGTCTTTGGGGGTGTTGTCTCTACACTGGGGTTTTTGGGGTGTTGTCTCTACACTGGGGTTCTTTTAGGTGTTGTTTCTACACTGGTGTTTTTTGGGGTGTTGTCTCTACACTGGGGTTTTTGGGGTGTTGTCTCTACACTGGGGTTTTTGGGGTGTTGTCTCTACACTGGGGTTTTTGGGGTGTTGTCTCTACACTGGGGTTTTGGGGGTGTTGTCTCTACATTGGGGTTTTCGTGGCGTTGCCTCTACTTTGGGGTTCTTTTAGGTGTTGTTTCTACACTGGGTTTTTGGGGGTGTTGTCTCTACACTGGGGTTTTTGGGGTGTTGTCTCTACACTGGGGTTTTTGGGGTGTTGTCTCTACACTGGGGTTTTTGGGGTGTTGTCTCTACATTGGGGGTTTTGGGGCGTTGCCTCTACACTGGGGTTCTTTTAGGTGTTGTTTCTACACTGGGGTTTTATGGGGTGTTGTCTCTACACTGGGGTTTTTGGGGCATTGTCTCTACACTGGATGGTTTTTGGGGTGTTGTCTCTGCACTGGGGTTTTTGGGGTATTGTCTCTACTTTGGATGGTTTTTGGGGTGTTGTCTCTACACTGGATGGTTTTTGGGGTGTTGTCTCTGCACTGAGGTTTTTGGGGTGTTGTCTCTACATTGGGGTTTTTGGGGTGTTGTCTCTACATTGGGGTTTTTGGGGCGTTGCCTCTACACTGGGGTTCTTTTAGGTGTTGTTTCTACACTGGGGTTTTATGGGGTGTTGTCTCTACACTGGGGTTTTTGGGGTGTTGTCTCTACACTGGGGTTTTTGGGGGTGTTGTCTCTACATTGGGGGTTTTGGGGCGTTGCCTCTACACTGGGGTTCTTTTAGGTGTTGTTTCTACACTGGGGTTTTATGGGGTGTTGTCTCAACACTGGGGTTTTTGGGGTGTTGTCTCTACACTGGGGTTTTTGGCGTGTTGTCTCTACACTGGGGTTTTTGGGGTGGTGTCTCTACACGGGGGTTTTTTGGGGTGTTGTCTCTACACTGGGGTTTCTTGTGGTGTGGTCGCTACACTGGGGTTTTTAGGGCGTTGCCTCTACACTGGGGTCTTTGGGGTGTTGTCTCTACATTGGGGTTTTTGGGGTGTTGTCTCTACACTGGGGTTCTTTTAGGTGTTGTTTCTACACTGGTGTTTTTTGGGGTGTTGTCTCTACACTGGGGTTTTTGGGGTGTTGTCTCTACACTGGGGTTTTTGGGGTGTTGTCTCTACACTGGGGTTTTTTGGGGTGTTGTCTCTACACTGGGGTTTTGGGGGTGTTGTCTCTACATTGGGGTTTTCGTGGCGTTGCCTCTACTTTGGGGTTCTTTTAGGTGTTGTTTCTACACTGGGTTTTTTGGGGTGTTGTCTCTACACTGGGGTTTTTGGGGCGTTGCCTCTACACTGGGGTTTTTGGGGTGTTGTCTCTACACTGGGGTTTTTGGGGTGTTGTCTCTACATTGGGGGTTTTGGGGCGTTGCCTCTACACTGGGGTTCTTTTAGGTGTTGTTTCTACACTGGGGTTTTATGGGGTGTTGTCTCTACACTGGGGTTTTTGGGGTGTTGTCTCTACACTGGGGTTTTTGGCGTGTTGTCTCTACACTGGGGTTTTTGGGGTGTTGTCTCTACATTGGGGTTTTTGGGGTGTTGTCTCTACACTGGGGTTCTTTTAGGTGTTGTTTCTACACTGGGGTTTTTTTGGGGTGTTGTCTCTACACTGGGGTTTTTGGGGTGTTGTCTCTACACTGGGGTTTTTGGGGTGTTGTCTCTACACTGGGGTTTTTGGGTGTTGTCTCTACACTGGGGTTTTTGGGGTGATGTCTCTACACTGGGGTTTTTGGGGTATTGTCTCCACACTGTGGTTTTTGGGGTGTTGTCTCTACACTGGGGTTTTTGGGGTGTTGTCTCTACATTGGGGTTTTTGGGGTGTTGTCTCTACACTGGGGTTCTTTTAGATGTTGTTTCTACACTGGGGTTTTTTGGGGTGTTGTCTCAACACTGTGATTTTTTGGGGTGTTGTCTCTACACTGTGATTTTTTGGGGCGTTGCCTCTACACTGGGGTTCTTTTAGGTGTTGTTTCTACACTGGGGTTTTTGGGGTGTTGTCTCTACACTCAGGCTTTGTCTCTACACTGGGGCTTTTGGGGTGTTGTCTCTACATTGGGGTTTTTGGGGTGTTGTCTCTACATTGGGGTTTTTGGTCTGTTGTCTCTACATTGGGGTTTTGGGCTGTTGTCTCTACATTGGGGTTTTTGGGGTGTTGTCTCTATATTGGGGTTTTTGGGATGTTGTCTCTACGTTGGGGTTTTTGGGGTGTTGTCTCTACATTGGGGTTTTTGGGGTATTGTCTCTACATTGGGGTTTTTGGGGTGTTGTCTCTACACTGGGGTTCTTTTAGGTGTTGTTTCTACACTGGGGTTTTTGGGGTGTTGTCTCTACATTGGGGTTTTTGGGGTGTTGTCTCTACACTGGCGTTCTTTTAGGTGTTGTTTCTACACTGGGGTTTTTGGCGTGTTGTCTCTACACTGGGGTTTTGTCTCTACACTGCGTGGTTTTTGGGATGTTGTCTCTACACTGGGGATGTTGGGGTGTTGTCTCTACACTAGGGTTTTTGGGGTGTTGTCTCTACACTGGGGTTTTTGGGGTGCTGTCTCTACATTGGGGTTTTTGGGGCATTGCCTTTACACTGGGGTTCTTTTAGGTGTTGTTTCTACACTGGGGTTTTTGGAATGTTGTCTCTACACTGGGGTTTTTGGGGTGTTGTCTCTACACTGGGGTTTTTGGGGTGTTGTCTCTACACTGGGGTTTTTGGGGTGTTGTCTCTACATTGGGGTTTTTGGGAGTTGCCTCTACACTGGAGTTCTTTTAGGGTGTTGTTTCTACACTGGGGTTTTATGGGGTGTTGTCTCTACACTGGGGTTTTTGGGGTGTTGTCTCTACACTGGGGTTTTTGGGGTGTTGTCTCTACACTGGGGTTTTTGGGGTGTTGTCTCTACATTGGGGTTTTTGGGAGTTGCCTCTACACTGGAGTTCTTTTAGGTGTTGTTTCTACACTGGGGTTTTATGGGGTGTTGTCTCTACACTGGGGTTTTTGGGGTGTTGTCTCTACACTGGGGTTTTTGGGGTGTTGTCTCTACACTGGGGTTTTTGGGGTGTTGTCTCTACATTGGGGTTTTTGGGGAGTTGCCTCTACACTGGGGTTCTTTTAGGTGTTGTTTCTACACTGGGGTTTTATGGGGTGTTGTCTCTACACTGGGGTTTTTGGGGTGTTGTCTCTACACTGGGGTTTTTGGCGTGTTGTCTCTACACTGGGGTTTTTGGGGTGGTGTCTCTACATGGGGGTTTTTTGGGGTGTTGTCTCTACACTGGGGTTTCTTGTGGTGTGGTCGCTACACTGGGGTTTTTAGGGCGTTGCCTCTACACTGGGGTCTTTGGGGTGTTGTCTCTACATTGGGGTTTTTGGGGTGTTGTCTCTACACTGGGGTTCTTTTAGGTGTTGTTTCTACACTGGTGTTTTTTGGGGTGTTGTCTCTACACTGGGGTTTTTGGGGTGTTGTCTCTACACTGGGGTTGTTGAGGTGTTGTCTCTACACTGGGGTTTTTGGGGTGTTGTCTCTACACTGGGGTTTTGGGGTGTTGTCTCTACATTGGGGTTTTCGTGGCGTTGCCTCTACTTTGGGGTTCTTTTAGGTGTTGTTTCTACACTGGGTTTTTTGGGGTGTTGTCTCTACACTGGGGTTTTTGGGGTGTTGTCTCTACACTGGGGTTTTTGGGGTGTTGTCTCTACACTGGGGTTTTTGGGGTGTTGTCTCTACATTGGGGTTTTTGGGGCGTTGCCTCTACACTGGGGTTCTTTTAGGTGTTGTTTCTACACTGGGGTTTTTTGGGGTGTTGTCTCTACACTGGGGTTTTTGGGGCATTGTCTCTACACTGGATGGTTTTTGGGGTGTTGTCTCTGCACTGGGGTTTTTGGGGTATTGTCTCTACTTTGGATGGTTTTTGGGGTGTTGTCTCTACACTGGATGGTTTTTGGGGTGTTGTCTCTGCACTGAGGTTTTTGGGGTGTTGTCTCTACATTGGGGTTTTTGGGGTGTTGTCTCTACATTGGGGTTTTTGGGGCGTTGCCTCTACACTGGGGTTCTTTTAGGTGTTGTTTCTACACTGGGGTTTTATGGGGTGTTGTCTCTACACTGGGGTTTTTGGGGTGTTGTCTCTACACTGGGGTTTTTGGGGTGTTGTCTCTACATTGGGGGTTTTGGGGCGTTGCCTCTACACTGGGGTTCTTTTAGGTGTTGTTTCTACACTGGGGTTTTATGGGGTGTTGTCTCTACACTGGGGTTTTTGGGGTGTTGTCTCTACACTGGGGTTTTTGGCGTGTTGTCTCTACACTGGGGTTTTTGGGGTGGTGTCTCTACATGGGGGTTTTTTGGGGTGTTGTCTCTACACTGGGGTTTCTTGTGGTGTGGTCGCTACACTGGGGTTTTTAGGGCGTTGCCTCTACACTGGGGTCTTTGGGGTGTTGTCTCTACATTGGGGTTTTTGGGGTGTTGTCTCTACACTGGGGTTCTTTTAGGTGTTGTTTCTACACTGGTGTTTTTTGGGGTGTTGTCTCTACACTGGTTGTTTTTGGGGTGTTGTCTCTACACTGGGGTTTTTGGGGTGTTGTCTCTACACTGGGGTTTTTTGGGGTGTTGTCTCTACACTGGGGTTTTGGGGGTGTTGTCTCTACATTGGGGTTTTCGTGGCGTTGCCTCTACTTTGGGGTTCTTTTAGGTGTTGTTTCTACACTGGGTTTTTTTGGGGTGTTGTCTCTACACTGGGGTTTTTGGGGTGTTGTCTCTACACTGGGGTTTTTGGGGTGTTGTCTCTACACTGGGGTTTTTGGGGTGTTGTCTCTACATTGGGGTTTTTGGGGCGTTGCCTCTACACTGGGGTTCTTTTAGGTGTTGTTTCTACACTGTGGTTTTATGGGGTGTTGTCTCTACACTGGGGTTTTTGGGGTATTGTCTCTACACTGGATGGTTTTTGGGGTGTTGTCTCTACACTGGATGGTTTTTGGGGTGTTGTCTCTGCACTGGTGTTTTTGGGGTATTGTCTCTACATTGGGGTTTTTGGGGTGTTGTCTCTACACTGGATGGTTTTTGGGGTGTTGTCTCTACACTAGGGTTTTTGGGGTGTTGTCTCTACACTGGGGTTTTTGAGGTGCTGTCTCTACATTGGGGTTTTTGGGGCATTGCCTTTACACTGGGGTTCTTTTAGGTGTTGTTTCTACACTGGGGTTTTTGGAATGTTGTCTCTACACTGGGGTTTTTGGGGTGTTGTCTCTACACTGGGGTTTTTGGGGTGTTGTCTCTACACTGGGGTTTTTGGGGTGTTGTCTCTACACTGGGGTTTTTGGGGTGTTGTCTCTACATTGGGGTTTTTGGGGAGTTGCCTCTACACTGGGGTTCTTTTAGGTGTTGTTTCTACACTGGGGTTTTATGGGGTGTTGTCTCTACACTGGGGTTTTTGGGGTGTTGTCTCTACACTGGGGTTTTTGGGGTGTTGTCTCTACACTGGGGTTTTTGGGGTGTTGTCTCTACATTGGGGGTTTTGGGGAGTTGCCTCTACACTGGGGTTCTTTTAGGTGTTGTTTCTACACTGGGGTTTTATGGGGTGTTGTCTCTACACTGGGGTTTTTGGGGTGTTGTCTCTACACTGGGGTTTTTGGCGTGTTGTCTCTACACTGGGGTTTTTGGGGTGGTGTCTCTACACTGGGGTTTTCTGGGGTGTTGTCTCTACACTGGGGTTTCTTGTGGTGTGGTCGCTACACTGGGGTTTTTAGGGCGTTGCCTCTACACTGGGGTCTTTGGGGTGTTGTCTCTACATTGGGGTTTTTGGGGTGTTGTCTCTACACTGGGGTTCTTTTAGGTGTTGTTTCTACACTGGTGTTTTTTGGGGTGTTGTCTCTACACTGGGGTTTTTGGGGTGTTGTCTCTACACTGGGGTTTTTGGGGTGTTGTCTCTACACTGGGGTTTTTGGGGTGTTGTCTCTACACTGGGGTTTTGGGGGTGTTGTCACTACATTGGGGTTTTCGTGGCGTTGCCTCTACTTTGGGGTTCTTTTAGGTGTTGTTTCTACACTGGGTTTTTGGGGGTGTTGTCTCTACACTGGGGTTTTTGGGGTGTTGTCTCTACACTGGGGTTTTTGGGGTGTTGTCTCTACACTGGGGTTTTTGGGGTGTTGTCTCTACATTGGGGGTTTTGGGGCGTTGCCTCTACACTGGGGTTCTTTTAGGTGTTGTTTCTACACTGGGGTTTTATGGGGTGTTGTCTCTACACTGGGGTTTTTGGGGCATTGTCTCTACACTGGATGGTTTTTGGGGTGTTGTCTCTGCACTGGGGTTTTTGGGGTATTGTCTCTACTTTGGATGGTTTTTGGGGTGTTGTCTCTACACTGGGGTTCTTTTAGATGTTGTTGCTACACTGGGGTTTTTTGGGGTGTTGTCTCAACACTGTGATTTTTTGGGGTGTTGTCTCTACACTGTGATTTTTTTGGGCGTTGTCTCTACACTGGGGTTCTTTTAGGTGTTGTTTCTACACTGGGGTTTTTGGGGTGTTGTCTCTACACTGAGGCTTTGTCTCTACATTGGGGTTTTTGGGGTGTTGTCTCTACATTGGAGTTTTTGGGCAGTTTTCTCTACATTGGGGTTTTTGGGATGTTGTCTCTATATTGGGGTTTTTGGGATGTTGTCTCTACATTGGGGTTTTGGGGTGTTGTCTGTACATTGGGGTTTTTGGGGTGTTGTCCCTACACTGGGGTTTTTGGGGTGTTGTCTCTACACTGGGTGGTTTTTGGGGTGTTGTCTCTACATTGGTGTTTTTGTGGTGTTGCCTCTACACTGGGGTTCTTTTAGGTGCTGTTTCTACACTGGGGTTTTTTGGGGTGTTGTCTCTACACTGGGATTTTTGGGGCGTTGCCTCTACACTGGGGTTTTTGGGGTGTTGTCTCTACACTGGGGTTTTTGGGTGTTGTCTCTACACTGGGGTTTTTGGGGTGTTGTCTCTACATTGGGGTTCTTTTAGGTGTTGTTTCTACACTGGGTTTTTTGGGGTGTTGTCTCTACACTGGGATTTTTGGGGCATTGCCTCTACACTGGGGTTCTTGGGGTGTTGTCTCTACACTGGGGTTTTGGTGTGTTGTCTCTATACTGGGGTTTTTGGGGTGTTGTCTCTACACTGGGGTTTTTGGGGCGTTGCCTCTACACTGGGGTTCTTTTAGATGTTGTTTCTACACTGGGGTTTTTTGGGATGTTCTCTCAACACTGTGATTTTTTGGGGTGTTGTCTCTACACTGTGATTTTTTGGGGCGTTGCCTCTACACTGGGGTTCTTTTAGGTGTTGTTTCTACACTGGGGTTTTTGGGGTGTTGTCTCTACACTGAGGCTTTGTCTCTACACTGGGGTTTTTGGGGTGTTGTCTTTACATTGGGGTTTTTGGGGTGTTGTCTCTACATTGGGGTTTTTGGGCTGTTGTCTCTACATTGGGGTTTTTGGGGTGCTGTCTCTACATTGGGGTTTTTGGGGTGTTATCTCTACACTGGGGTTCTTTTAGGTGTTGTTTCTACACTGGGGTTTTTGTGTGTTGTCTCTACATTGGGGTTTTTGGGGTGTTGTCTCTACACTGGCGTTCTTTTAGGTGTTGTTTCTACACTGGGGTTTTTGGGGTGTTGTCTCTACACTGGGGTTTTGTCTCTACACTGCGTGGTTTTTGGGATGTTGTCTCTACACTGGGGATGTTGGGGTGTTGTCTCTACACTGGGGTTTTTGGGGTGTTGTCTCTACATTGGGGTTTTTGGGGTGTTGTCTCTACATTGGGGTTTTTGGGGTGCTGTCTCTTCATTGGGGTTTTTGGGGCATTGCCTCTACACTGGGGTTCTTTTAGGTGTTGTTTCTACACTGGGGTTTTTGGAATGTTGTCTCTACACTGGGGTTTTTGGGGTGTTGTCTCTACACTGGGGTTTTTGCGGTGTTGTCTCTACACTGGGGTTTTTGGGGTGTTGTCTCTACATTTGGGTTTTTGGGGCGTTGCCTCTACACTGGGGTTCTTTTAGGTGTTGTTTCTACACTGGGGTTTTTTGGGGTGTTGTCTCTACACTGTGATTTTATTGGGCGTTGACTCTACACTGGGGTTCTTTTAGGTGTTGTTTCTACACTGGGGTTTTTGGGGTGTTGTCTCTACACTGGGGCTGTTGGTGTGTTGTCTCTACACTGGGGCTGTTGGTGTGTTGTCTCTACACTGGGGCTGTTGGGGTGTTGTCTCTACACTGGGGTTTTTGGGGTGTTGTCTCTACACTGGGGTTTTTGGGGTGTTGTCTCTACACTGGGGTTTTTGGGGTGTTGTCTGTACATTGGGGTTTTTGGGGCGTTGCCTCTACACTGGGGTTCTTTTAGGTGTTGATTCTACACCGGGATTTTTTTGGGGTGTTGTCTCTACACTGGGGTTTTTGTGGTGTTGTCTGTACACTGGGGTTTTTGGGGTGTTGTCTCTACATTGGGGTTTTTGGGCCATTGCCTCTATACTGGGGTTCTTTTAGGTGTTGTTTCTACACTGGGTTTTTTTGGGGGTATTGTCTCTACACTGTGATTTTTTTGGGCGTTGCCTCTACACTGGGGTTCTTTTAGGTGTTGTTTCTACACTGGGGTTTTTGGGGTGTTGTCTCTACACTGGGGTTTTGTCTCTACACTGGTTGTTTTTGGGGTGTTGTCTCTACACTGGGGCTGTTGGGGTGTTGTCTCTACACTGGGGTTTTTGGGGTGTTGTCTCTACACTGGGGTTTTTGGGGTGTTGTCTCTACATTGGGGTTTTTGGGGCGTTGCCTCTACACTGGGGTTCTTTTAGGTGTTGTTTCTACACCGGGATTTTTTTGGGGTGTTGTCTCTACACTGGGGTTTTTGTGGTGTTGTCTGTACACTGGGGTTTTTGGGGGTGTTGTCTCTACATTGGGGTTTTTGGGGCATTGCCTCTACACTGGGGTTCTTTTAGGTGTTGTTTCTACACTGGGGTTTTTTGGGGGTATTGTCTCTACACTGTGATGTTTTTGGGGCATTGCCTCTACACTGGGGTTCTTTTAGGTGTTGTTTCTACACTGGGGGTTTTGGGGTGTTGTCTCTACACTGGGGTTTTGTCTCTACACTGGTTGTTTTTGGGGTGTTGTCTCTACACTGGGGCTGTTGGGGTGTTGTCTCTACACTGGGGTTTTTGGGGTGTTGTCTCTACACTGGGGTTTTTGGGGTGTTGTCTCTACATTGGGGTTTTTTGGGGTGTTGTCTCTACACTGGGGTTCTTTTAGGTGTTGTTTCTACACTGGGGTTGTTGGGGTGTTGTCTCAACACTGGGGTTTTTGGGGGATTGTCTCTACACTGGGGTTCTTTCAGGGTGTTGTCTCTACACTGGGTGGTTTTTGGGGTGTTGTCTCAATACTGGAAATTTTGGGGGTGTTGTCTCTACACTGAGTGTTTTTTGGGGTGTTGTCTCTACACTGGGGTTTTGGGGCGTTGCCTCTACACTGGGGTTTTTGGGGTGTTGTCTCTACACTGGGGTTTTTGGGGTGTTGTCTCTACACTGGGTGGTTTTTGGGGTGTTGTCTCTACATTGGGGTTTTTGTGGTGTTGCCTCTACACTGGGGTTCTTTTAGGTGTTGTTTCTACACTGGGGTTTTTTGGGGTGTTGTCTCTACACTGGGATTTTTGGGGCGTTGCCTCTACACTGGGGTTCTTTTAGGGGTTGTTTCTACACTGGGATTTTTTTGGGGTGTTGTCTCTACACTGGGGTTTTTGTGGTGTTGTCTGTACACTGGGGTTTTTGGGGTGTTGTCTCTACATTGGGGTTTTTGGGCCATTGCCTCTACACTGGGGTTCTTTTAGGTGTTGTTTCTACACTGGGTTTTTTTGGGGGTATTGTCTCTACACTGTGATTTTTTTGGGCGTTGCCTCTACACTGGGGTTCTTTTAGGTGTTGTTTCTACACTGGGGTTTTTGGGGTGTTGTCTCTACACTGGGGCTGTTGGGGTGTTGTCTTTACACTGGGTTTTTTGGGGTGTTGTCTTTACACTGGGGTTTTTGGGGTGTTGTCTCTACATTGGGGTTTTTGGGGTGTTGTCTCTACACTGGGGTTCTTGGGGTGTTGTCTCTACACTGGGGTTTTGGTGTGTTGTCTCTATAATGGGGTTTTTGGGGTGTTGTCTCTACACTGGGGTTCTTTTAGGTGCTGTTTCTACACTGGGGTTTTTTGGGGTGTTGTCTCTACACTGGGATTTTTGGGGCGTTGCCTCTACACTGGGGTTTTTGGGGTATTGTCTCTACACTGGGGTTTTTGGGGTGTTGTCTCTACACTGGCGTTTTTGGGGTGTTGTCTCTACACTGGGGTTTTTGGGGTGTTGTCTCTACACTGGGGTTTTTGGGGTGTTGTCTCTACATTGGGGTTCTTTTAGGTGTTGTTGCTACACTGGGTTTTTTGGGGTGTTGTCTCTACACTGGGATTTTTGGGGCATTGCCTCTACACTGGGGTTCTTGGGGTGTTGTCTCTACACTGGGGTTTTGGTGTGTTGTCTCTATACTGGGGTTTTTGGGGTGTTGTCTCTACACTGGGGTTTTTGGGGCGTTGCCTCCACACTGGGGTTTTTGGGGTGTTGTCTCTACACTGGGGTTTTTTGTGGTGTGGTCGCTACACAGGGGTTTTTAGGTCATTGCCTCTACACTGAGGTCTTTGGGGTGTTGTCTCTACATTGGGGTTTTTGGGGTGTTGTCTCTACACTGGGGTTCTTTTAGGTGTTGTTTCTACACTGGGGTTGTTGGGGTGTTGTCTCAACACTGGGGTTTTTGGGGTGTTGTCTCTACATTGGGGTTTTTGGCATGTTGTCTCTACACTGGGGTTTTTGGGGTGATGTCTCTACACTGGGGTTTTTTGGGGTGTTGTCTCTACACTGGGGTTTTTGGGGTGCTGTCTCTACATTGGGGTTTTTGGGGCATTGCCTTTACACTGGGGTTCTTTTAGGTGTTGTTTCTACACTGGGGTTTTTGGGGTGTTGTCTCTACATTGGGGTTTTTGGGGTGTTGTCTCTACACTGGCGTTCTTTTAGGTGTTGTTTCTACACTGGGGTTTTTGGGGTGTTGTCTCTACACTGGGGTTTTGTCTCTACACTGCGTGGTTTTTGGGATGTTGTCTCTACACTGGGGATGTTGGGGTGTTGTCTCTACACTGGGGTTTTTGGGGTGTTGTCTCTACATTGGGGTTTTTGGGGTGCTGTCTCTTCATTGGGGTTTTTGGGGCATTGCCTCTACACTGGGGTTCTTTTAGGTGTTGTTTCTACACTGGGGTTTTTGGAATGTTGTCTCTACACTGGGGTTTTTGGGGTGTTGTCTCTACACTGGGGTTTTTGCGGTGTTGTCTCTACACTGGGGTTTTTGGGGTGTTGTCTCTACATTTGGGTTTTTGGGGCGTTGCCTCTACATTGGGGTTCTTTTAGGTGTTGTTTCTACACTGGGGTTTTTGGGGTGTTGTCTCTACACTGTGATTTTTTGGGCGTTGCCTCTACACTGGGGTTCTTTTAGGTGTTGTTTCTAAACTGGGGTTTTTGGGGTGTTGTCTCTACACTGGGGCTGTTGGTGTGTTGTCTCTACACTGGGGCTGTTGGTGTGTTGTCTCTACACTGGGGCTGTTGGGGTGTTGTCTCTACACTGGGGTTTTTGGGGTGTTGTCTCTACACTGGGGTTTTTGGGGTGTTGTCTCTACACTGGGGTTTTTGGGGTGTTGTCTCTACATTGGGGTTTTTGGGGCGTTGCCTCTACACTGGGGTTCTTTTAGGTGTTGATTCTACACCGGGATTTTTTTGGGGTGTTGTCTCTACACTGGGGTTTTTGTGGTGTTGTCTGTACACTGGGGTTTTTGGGGTGTTGTCTCTACATTGGGGTTTTTGGGCCATTGCCTCTATACTGGGGTTCTTTTAGGTGTTGTTTCTACACTGGGTTTTTTTGGGGGTATTGTCTCTACACTGTGATTTTTTTGGGCGTTGCCTCTACACTGGGGTTCTTTTAGGTGTTGTTTCTACACTGGGGTTTTTGGGGTGTTGTCTCTACACTGGGGTTTTGTCTCTACACTGGTTGTTTTTGGGGTGTTGTCTCTACACTGGGGCTGTTGGGGTGTTGTCTCTACACTGGGGTTTTTGGGGTGTTGTCTCTACACTGGGGTTTTTGGGGTGTTGTCTCTACATTGGGGTTTTTGGGGTGTTGTCTCTACACTGGGGTTCTTTTAGGTGTTGTTTCTACACCGGGATTTTTTTGGGGTGTTGTCTCTACACTGGGGTTTTTGTGGTGTTGTCTGTACACTGGGGTTTTTGGGGTGTTGTCTCTACATTGGGGTTTTTGGGCCATTGCCTCTACACTGGGGTTCTTTTAGGTGTTGTTTCTACACTGGGTTTTTTTGGGGGTATTGTCTCTACACTGTGATTTTTTTTGGGCGTTGCCTCTACACTGGGGTTCTTTTAGGTGTTGTTTCTACACTGGGGTTTTTGGGGTGTTGTCTCTACACTGGGGTTTTGTCTCTACACTGGTTGTTTTTGGGGTGTTGTCTCTACACTGGGGCTGTTGGGGTGTTGTCTCTACACTGGGGTTTTTGGGGTGTTGTCTCTACACTGGGGTTTTTGGGGTGTTGTCTCTACATTGGGGTTTTTGGGGTGTTGTCTCTACACTGAGGTTCTTTTAGATGTTGTTTCTACACTGGAGTTTTTGGGGTGTTCTCTCTACACTGTGATTTTTTGGGAATTGCCTCTACACTGGGGTTCTTTCAGGTGTTGTTTCTACACTGGTTTTTTTTTGGGGTGTTGTCTCTACACTGGGGTTTTTGGGGTGTTGTCTCTACACTGGCTTTTTTGGGGTGTTGTCTCTACATTGGGGTTTTTGGGGTGTTGTCTCTACATTGGGGTTTTTGGGGTGTTGTCTCTACACTGGGGTTCTTTTAGATTTTGTTTCCACACTGGGTTTTTTGGGGTGTTGTCTCAACACTGTGATTTTTTGGGTGTTGTCTCTACACTGTGATTTTTTTGGGCGTTGCCTCTACACTGGGGTTCTTTTAGGTGTTGTTTCTACACTGGGGTTTTTGGGTGTTGTCTCTACACTGAGGCTTTGTCTCTACACTGGGGTTTTTGGGGGTGTTGTCTCTACATTGGGGTTTTTGGGGTGTTGTCTCTACATTGGGGTTTTTGGGCTATTTTCTCTACATTGGGGTTTTTGGGGTGTTGTCTCCATATTGGGGTTTTTGGGATGTTGTCTCTACATTGGGGTTTTGGGGTGTTGTCTCTACATTGGGGTTTTTGGGGTGTTGTCCCTACACTGGGGTTTTTGGGGTGTTGTCTCTACACTGGGTGGTTTTTGGGGTGTTGTCTCTACATTGGGGTTTTTGGGGCATTGCCTCTACACTGGGGTTCTTTTAGGTGTTGTTTCTACACTGGGGTTTTTTGGGGTGTTGTCTCTACACTGTGATTTTATTGCGCGTTGACTCTACACTGGGGTTCTTT
This sequence comes from Carcharodon carcharias, assembly GCF_017639515.1. Taxonomy (NCBI): domain Eukaryota; kingdom Metazoa; phylum Chordata; class Chondrichthyes; order Lamniformes; family Lamnidae; genus Carcharodon; species Carcharodon carcharias. The sequence goes on from NC_054502.1 coordinate 3,396,873, forward strand.
TAGGTGTTGTTTCTACACTGGGGTTTTTTGGGGTGTTGTCTCTACACTGGGGTTTTTGGGGTGTTGTTTCTACACTGGGGTTTTTGGGGTGTTGTCTCTACATTGGGGTTTTTGGGGCATTGCCTCTACACTGGGGTTCTTTTAGGTGTTGTTTCTACACTGGGGTTTTTTGGGGTGTTGTCTCTACACTGTGATTTTTTTGGGCGTTGCCTCTACACTGGGGTTCTTTTAGGTGTTGTTTCTACACTGGGGTTTTTTGGGGTGTTGTCTCTACACTGGGGTTTTTGGGGTGTTGTCTCTACACTGGGGTTTTTGGGGTGTTGTCTCTACACTGGGGTTTTTGGGGTGTTGTCTCTACATTGGGGTTTTTGGGGTGTTGTCTCTACACTGGGGTTCTTGGGGTGTTGTCTCTACACTGGGGTTTTGGTGTGTTGTCTCTATAATGGGGTTTTTGGGGTGTTGCCTCTACACTGGGGTTCTTTTAGGTGTTGTTTCTACACTGGGGTTTTTTGGGGTGTTGTCTCTACACTGGGATTTTTGGGGCGTTGCCTCTACACTGGGGTTTTTGGGGTGTTGTCTCTACACTGGGGTTTTTGGGGTGTTGTCTCTACACTGGGATTTTTGAGGTGTTGTCTCTACACTGGGGTTTTTGGGGTGTTGTCTCTACACTGGGGTTTTTGGGGTGTTGTCTCTACATTGGGGTTCTTTTAGGTGTTGTTTCTACACTGGGTTTTTTGGGGTGTTGTCTCTACACTGGGATTTTTGGGGCATTGCCTCTACACTGGGGTTCTTGGGGTGTTGTCTCTACACTGGGGTTTTGGTGTGTTGTCTCTATACTGGGGTTTTTGGGGTGTTGTCTCTACACTGGGGTTTTTGGGGCGTTGCCTCCACACTGGGGTTTTTGGGGTGTTGTCTCTACACTGGGGTTTTTTGTGGTGTGGTCGCTACACAGGGGTTTTTAGGTCATTGCCTCTACACTGAGGTCTTTGGGGTGTTGTCTCTACATTGGGGTTTTTGGGGTGTTGTCTCTACACTGGGGTTCTTTTAGGTGTTGTTTCTACACTGGGGTTGTTGGGGTGTTGTCTCAACACTGGGGTTTTTGGGGTGTTGTCTCTACATTGGGGTTTTTGGCATGTTGTCTCTACACTGGGGTTTTTGGGGTGATGTCTCTACACTGGGGTTTTTTGGGGTGTTGTCTCTACACTGGGGTTTTTGGGGTGCTGTCTCTACATTGGGGTTTTTGGGGCATTGCCTTTACACTGGGGTTCTTTTAGGTGTTGTTTCTACACTGGGGTTTTTGGAATGTTGTCTCTACACTGGGGTTTTTGGGGTGTTGTCTCTACACTGGGGTTTTTGGGGTGTTGTCTCTACACTGGGGTTTTTGGGGTGTTGTCTCTACATTTGGGTTTTTGGGGCGTTGCCTCTACATTGGGGTTCTTTTAGGTGTTGTTTCTACACTGGGGTTTTTGGGGTGTTGTCTCTACAATGTGATTTTTTGGGCGTTGCCTCTACACTGGGGTTCTTTTAGGTGTTGTTTCTACACTGGGGTTTTTGGGGTGTTGTCTCTACACTGGGGCTGTTGGGGTGTTGTCTCTACACTGGGGCTGTTGGGGTGTTGTCTCTACACTGGGGTTTTTGGGGTGTTGTCTCTACACTGGGGTTTTTGGTTGTGTTGTCTCTACACTGGGGTTTTTGGGGTGTTGTCTCTACATTGGGGTTTTTGGGGCCTTGCCTCTACACTGGGGTTCTTTTAGGTGTTGTTTCTACACTGGGGTTTTTTTTGGGGTGTTGTCTCTACACTGGGGTTTTTGGGGTGTTGTCTCTACACTGGGGTTTTTGGGGTGTTGTCTCTACATTGGGGTTTTTGGGCCATTGCCTCTACACTGGGGTTCTTTTAGGTGTTGTTTCTACACTGGGGTTTTTGGGGTGTTGTCTCTACACTGAGGCTTTGTCTCTACACTGGGGTTTTTGGGGTGTTGTCTTTACATTGGGGTTTTTGGGGTGTTGTCTCTACATTGGGGTTTTGGGGCTGTTGTCTCTACATTGGGGTTTTTGGGGTGCTGTCTCTACATTGGGGTTTTTGGGGTGTTATCTCTACACTGGGGTTCTTTTAGGTGTTGTTTCTACATTGGGGTTTTTGGGGTGTTGTCTCTACATTGGGGTTTTTGGGGTGTTGTCTCTACACTGGCGTTCTTTTAGGTGTTGTTTCTACACTGGGGTTTTTGGGGTGTTGTCTCTACACTGGGGTTTTGTCTCTACACTGCGTGGTTTTTGGGATGTTGTCTCTACACTGGGGATGTTGGGGTGTTGTCTCTACACTGGGGTTTTTGGGGTGTTGTCTCTACACTGGGGTTTTTGGGGTGCTGTCTCTTCATTGGGGTTTTTGGGGCATTGCCTCTACACTGGGGTTCTTTTAGGTGTTGTTTCTACACTGGGGTTTTTGGAATGTTGTCTCTACACTGGGGTTTTTGGGGTGTTGTCTCTACACTGGGGTTTTTGGGGTGTTGTCTCTACACTGGGGTTTTTGGGGTGTTGTCTCTACATTTGGGTTTTTGGGGCGTTGCCTCTACATTGGGGTTCTTTTAGGTGTTGTTTCTACACTGGGGTTTTTGGGGTGTTGTCTCTACACTGTGATTTTTTGGGCGTTGCCTCTACACTGGGGTTCTTTTAGGTGTTGTTTCTAAACTGGGGTTTTTGGGGTGTTGTCTCTACACTGGGGCTGTTGGTGTGTTGTCTCTACACTGGGGCTGTTGGTGTGTTGTCTCTATACTGGGGCTGTTGGGGTGTTGTCTCTACACTGGGGTTGTTGGGGTGTTGTCTCTACACTGGGGTTTTTGGGGTGTTGTCTCTACACTGGGGTTTTTGGGGCGTTGCCTCTACACTGGGGTTCTTTTAGGTGTTGTTTCTACACCGGGGTTTTTTTGGGGTGTTGTCTCTACACTGGGGTTGTTGTGGTGTTGTCTCTACACTGGGGTTTTTGGGGTGTTGTCTCTACATTGGGGTTCTTGGGCCATTGCCTCTATACTGGGGTTCTTTTAGGTGTTGTTTCTACACTGGGTTTTTTTGGGGGTATTGTCTCTACACTGTGATTTTTTTGGGCGTTGCCTCTACACTGGGGTTCTTTTAGGTGTTGTTTCTACACTGGGGTTTTTGGGGTGTTGTCTCTACACTGGGGTTTTGTCTCTACACTGGTTGTTTTTGGGGTGTTGTCTCTACACTGGGGCTGTTGGGGTGTTGTCTCTACACTGGGGTTTTTGGGGTGTTGTCTCTACACTGGGGTTTTTGGGGTGTTGTCTCTACATTGGGGTTTTTGGGGCGTTGCCTCTACACTGGGGTTCTTTTAGGTGTTGTTTCTACACCGGGATTTTTTTGGGGTGTTGTCTCTACACTGGGGTTTTTGTGGTGTTGTCTGTACACTGGGGTTTTTGGGGTGTTGTCTCTACATTGGGGTTTTTGGGCCATTGCCTCTACACTGGGGTTCTTTTAGGTGTTGTTTCTACACTGGGTTTTTTTGGGGGTATTGTCTCTACACTGTGATTTTTTTTGGGCGTTGCCTCTACACTGGGGTTCTTTTAGGTGTTGTTTCTACACTGGGGTTTTTGGTGTGTTGTCTCTACCCTGGGGTTTTGTCTCTACACTGGTTGTTTTTGGGGTGTTGTCTCTACACTGGGGCTGTTGGGGTGTTGTCTCTACACTGGGGTTTTTGGGGTGTTGTCTCTACACTGGGGTTTTTGGGGTGTTGTCTCTACATTGGGGTTTTTGGGGTGTTGTCTCTACACTGAGGTTCTTTTAGATGTTGTTTCTACACTGGAGTTTTTGGGGTGTTCTCTCTACACTGTGATTTTTTGGGAATTGCCTCTACACTGGGGTTCTTTCAGGTGTTGTTTCTACACTGGTTTTTTTTGGGGTGTTGTCTCTACACTGGGGTTTTTGGGGTGTTGTCTCTACACTGGCTTTTTTGGGGTGTTGTCTCTACATTGGGGTTTTTGGGGTGTTGTCTCTACATTGGGGTTTTTGGGGTGTTGTCTCTACACTGGGGTTCTTTTAGATTTTGTTTCTACACTGGGGTTTTTTTGGGGTGTTGTCTCAACACTGTGATTTTTTTGGGGTGTTGTCTCTACACTGTGATTTTTTTGGGCGTTGCCTCTACACTGGGGTTCTTTTAGGTGTTGTTTCTACACTGGGGTTTTTGGGTGTTGTCTCTACACTGAGGCTTTGTCTCTACACTGGGGTTTTTGGGGTGTTGTCTCTACATTGGGGTTTTTGGGGTGTTGTCTCTACATTGGGGTTTTTGGGCTATTTTCTCTACATTGGGGTTTTTGGGGTGTTGTCTCCACATTGGGGTTTTTGGGATGTTGTCTCTACATTGGGGTTTTGGGGTGTTGTCTCTACATTGGGGTTTTTGGGGTGTTGTCCCTACACTGGGGTTTTTGGGGTGTTGTCTCTACACTGGGTGGTTTTTGGGGTGTTGTCTCTACATTGGGGTTTTTGTGGTGTTGCCTCTACACTGGGGTTCTTTTAGGTGCTGTTTCTACACTGGGGTTTTTTGGGGTGTTGTCTCTACACTGGGATTTTTGGGGCGTTGCCTCTACACTGGGGTTCTTTTAGGTGTTGTTTCTACACTGGGATTTTTTTGGGGTGTTGTCTCTACACTGGGGTTTTTGTGGTGTTGTCTGTACACTGGGGTTTTTGGGGTGTTGTCTCTACATTGGGGTTTTTGGGCCATTGCCTCTACACTGGGGTTCTTTTAGGTGTTGTTTCTACACTGGGTTTTTTTGGGGGTATTGTCTCTACACTGTGATTTTTTTGGGCGTTGCCTCTACACTGGGGTTCTTTTAGGTGTTGTTTCTACACTGGGGTTTTTGGGGTGTTGTCTCTACACTGGGGCTGTTGGGGTGTTGTCTCTACACTGGGGTTTTTGGGGTGTTGTCTCTACACTGGGGTTTTTGGGGTGTTGTCTCTACATTGGGGTTTTTGGGGTGTTGTCTCTACACTGGGGTTCTTGGGGTGTTGTCTCTACACTGGGGTTTTGGTGTGTTGTCTCTATAATGGGGTTTTTGGGGTGTTGTCTCTACACTGGGGTTCTTTTAGGTGCTGTTTCTACACTGGGGTTTTTTGGGGTGTTGTCTCTACACTGGGATTTTTGGGGCGTTGCCTCTACACTGGGGTTTTTGGGGTATTGTCTCTACACTGGGGTTTTTGGGGTGTTGTCTCTACACTGGCGTTTTTGGGGTGTTGTCTCTACACTGGGGTTTTTGGGGTGTTGTCTCTACACTGGGGTTTTTGGGGTGTTGTCTCTACATTGGGGTTCTTTTAGGTGTTGTTGCTACACTGGGTTTTTTGGGGTGTTGTCTCTACACTGGGATTTTTGGGGCATTGCCTCTACACTGGGGTTCTTGGGGTGTTGTCTCTACACTGGGGTTTTGGTGTGTTGTCTCTATACTGGGGTTTTTGGGGTGTTGTCTTTACATTGGGGTTTTAGTGGCGTTGCCTCTACACTGGGGTTTTTGGGGTGTTGTCTCTACACTGGGGTTTTTTGTGGTGTGGTCGCTACACAGGGGTTTTTAGGTCATTGCCTCTACACTGAGGTCTTTGGGGTGTTGTCTCTACATTGGGGTTTTTGGGGTGTTGTCTCTACACTGGGGTTCTTTTAGGTGTTGTTTCTACACTGGGGTTGTTGGGGTGTTGTCTCAACACTGGGGTTTTTGGGGTGTTGTCTCTACATTGGGGTTTTTGGCGTGTTGTCTCTACACTGGGGTTTTTTGGGGTGTTGTCTCTACACTGGGGTTTTTGGGGTGTTGTCTCTACACTGGGGTTTTTGGGGTGCTGTCTCTACATTGGGGTTTTTGGGGCATTGCCTTTACACTGGGGTTCTTTTAGGTGTTGTTTCTACACTGGGGTTTTTGGAATGTTGTCTCTACACTGGGGTTTTTGGGGTGTTGTCTCTACACTGGGGTTTTTGGGGTGTTGTCTCTACACTGGGGTTTTTGGGGTGTTGTCTCTACATTTGGGTTTTTGGGGCGTTGCCTCTACATTGGGGTTCTTTTAGGTGTTGTTTCTACACTGGGGTTTTTGGGGTGTTGTCTCTACACTGTGATTTTTTGGGCGTTGCCTCTACACTGGGGTTCTTTTAGGTGTTGTTTCTACACTGGGGTTTTTGGGGTGTTGTCTCTACACTGGGGCTGTTGGTGTGTTGTCTCTACACTGGGGCTGTTGGGGTGTTGTCTCTACACTGGGGTTTTTGGGGGTGTTGTCTCTACACTGGGGTTTTTGGTTGTGTTGTCTCTACACTGGGGTTTTTGGGGTGTTGTCTCTACATTGGGGTTTTTGGGGCCTTGCCTCTACACTGGGGTTTTTTTAGGTGTTGTTTCTACACCGGGGTTTTTTTGGGGTGTTGTCTCTACACTGGGGTTTTTGTGGGTGTTGTCTCTACACTGGGGTTTTTGGGGTGTTGTCTCTACATTGGGGTTTTTGGGCCATTGCCTCTACACTGGGGTTCTTTTAGGTGTTGTCTCTACACTGGGGTTTTTGGGGTGTTGTCTCTACACTGAGGCTTTGTCTCTACACTGGGGTTTTTGGGGTGTTGTCTCTACACTGGGTTTTTTTGGGGTGTTGTCTCTACACTGGGGTTTTTGGGGTGTTGTCGCTACACTGGGGTTTTTGGGGTGTTGTCTCTACACTGGGCTTTTTGGGGTGTTATCTCTACACTGGGGTTCTTTTAGGTGTTGTTTCTACACTGGGGTTTTTGGGGTGTTGTCTCTACATTGGGGTTTTTGGGGTGTTGTCTCTACACTGGCGTTCTTTTAGGTGTTGTTTCTACACTGGGGTTTTTGGGGTGTTGTCTCTACACTGGGGTTTTGTCTCTACACTGCGTGGTTTTTGGGATGTTGTCTCTACACTGGGGATGTTGGGGTGTTGTCTCTACACTGGGGTTTTTGGGGTGTTGTCTCTACACTGGGGTTTTTGGGGTGCTGTCTCTACATTGGGGTTTTTGGGGCATTGCCTCTACACTGGGGTTCTTTTAGGTGTTGTTTCTACACTGGGGTTTTTGGAATGTTGTCTCTACACTGGGGTTTTTGGGGTGTTGTCTCTACACTGGGGTTTTTGGGGTGTTGTCTCTACACTGGGGTTTTTGGGGTGTTGTCTCTACATTTGGGTTTTTGGGGCGTTGCCTCTACATTGGGGTTCTTTTAGGTGTTGTTTCTACACTGGGGTTTTTGGGGTGTTGTCTCTACACTGTGATTTTTTGGGCGTTGACTCTACACTGGGGTTCTTTTAGGTGTTGTTTCTACACTGGGGTTTTTGGGGTGTTGTCTCTACACTGGGGCTGTTGGTGTGTTGTCTCTACACTGGGGCTGTTGGTGTGTTGTCTCTACACTGGGGCTGTTGGGGTGTTGTCTCTACACTGGGGTTTTTGGGGTGTTGTCTCTACACTGGGGTTTTTGGGGTGTTGTCTCTACACTGGGGTTTTTGGGGCGTTGCCTCTACACTGGGGTTCTTTTAGGTGTTGATTCTACACCGGGATTTTTTTGGGGTGTTGTCTCTACACTGGGGTTTTTGTGGTGTTGTCTGTACACTGGGGTTTTTGGGGTGTTGTCTCTACATTGGGGTTCTTGGGCCATTGCCTCTACACTGGGGTTCTTTTAGGTGTTGTTTCTACACTGGGTTTTTTTGGGGGTATTGTCTCTACACTGTGATTTTTTGGGCGTTGCCTCTACACTGGGGTTCTTTTAGGTGTTGTTTCTACACTGGGGTTTTTGGGGTGTTGTCTCTACACTGGGGTTTTGTCTCTACACTGGTTGTTTTTGGGGTGTTGTCTCTACACTGGGGCTGTTGGGGTGTTGTCTCTACACTGGGGTTTTTGGGGTGTTGTCTCTACACTGGGGTTTTTGGGGTGTTGTCTCTACATTGGGGTTTTTGGGGCGTTGCCTCTACACTGGGGTTCTTTTAGGTGTTGTTTCTACACCGGGATTTTTTTGGGGTGTTGTCTCTACACTGGGGTTTTTGTGGTGTTGTCTGTACACTGGGGTTTTTGGGGTGTTGTCTCTACATTGGGGTTTTTGGGCCATTGCCTCTACACTGGGGTTCTTTTAGGTGTTGTTTCTACACTGGGTTTTTTTGGGGGTATTGTCTCTACACTGTGATTTTTTTTGGGCGTTGCCTCTACACTGGGGTTCTTTTAGGTGTTGTTTCTACACTGGGGTTTTTGGTGTGTTGTCTCTACCCTGGGGTTTTGTCTCTACACTGGTTGTTTTTGGGGTGTTGTCTCTACACTGGGGCTGTTGGGGTGTTGTCTCTACACTGGGGTTTTTGGGGTGTTGTCTCTACACTGGGGTTTTTGGGGTGTTGTCTCTACATTGGGGTTTTTGGGGTGTTGTCTCTACACTGAGGTTCTTTTAGATGTTGTTTCTACACTGGAGTTTTTGGGGTGTTCTCTCTACACTGTGATTTTTTGGGAATTGCCTCTACACTGGGGTTCTTTCAGGTGTTGTTTCTACACTGGTTTTTTTTTGGGGTGTTGTCTCTACACTGGGGTTTTTGGGGTGTTGTCTCTACACTGGCTTTTTTGGGGTGTTGTCTCTACATTGGGGTTTTTGGGGTGTTGTCTCTACATTGGGGTTTTTGGGGTGTTGTCTCTACACTGGGGTTCTTTTAGATTTTGTTTCTACACTGGGGTTTTTTGGGGTGTTGTCTCAACACTGTGATTTTTTGGGGTGTTGTCTCTACACTGTGATTTTTTTGGGCGTTGCCTCTACACTGGGGTTCTTTTAGGTGTTGTTTCTACACTGGGGTTTTTGGGTGTTGTCTCTACACTGAGGCTTTGTCTCTACACTGGGGTTTTTGGGGTGTTGTCTCTACATTGGGGTTTTTGGGGTGTTGTCTCTACATTGGGGTTTTTGGGGTGTTTACTATACATTGGGGTTTTTGGGGTGTTGTCTCTACACTGGCTTTTTTGGGGTGTTGTCTCTACATTGGGGTTTTGGGGTGTTGTCTCTACATTGGGGTTTTTGGGGTGTTGTCCCTACACTGGGGTTTTTGGGGTGTTGTCTCTACACTGGGTGGTTTTTGGGGTGTTGTCTCTACATTGGTGTTTTTGTGGTGTTGCCTCTACACTGGGGTTCTTTTAGGTGCTGTTTCTACACTGGGGTTTTTTTGGGGTGTTGTCTCTACACTGGGATTTTTGGGGCGTTGCCTCTACACTGGGGTTTTTTTAGGTGTTGTTTCTACACTGGGATTTTTTTGGGGTGTTGCCTCTACACTGGGGTTCTTTTAGGTGTTGTTTCTACACTGGGGTTTTTGGGGTGTTGTCTCTACATTGGGGTTTTTGGGGCATTGCCTCTACACTGGGGTTCTTTTAGGTGTTGTTTCTACACTGGGGTTTTTTGGGGTGTTGTCTCTACACTGTGATTTTTTTGGGCGTTGCCTCTACACTGGGGTTCTTTTAGGTGTTGTTTCTACACTGGGGTTTTTGGGGTGTTGTCTCTACACTGGGGTTTTTGGGGTGTTGTCTCTACACTGGGGTTTTTGGGGTGTTGTCTCTACACTGGGGTTTTTGGGGTGTTGTCTCTACATTGGGGTTTTTGGGGTGTTGTCTCTACACTGGGGTTCTTGGGGTGTTGTCTCTACACTGGGGTTTTGGTGTGTTGTCTCTACACTGGGGTTTTTGGGGTGTTGTCTCTACACTGGGGTTCTTTTAGGTGTTGTTTCTACACTGGGGTTTTTTGGGGTGTTGTCTCTACACTGGGATTTTTGGGGCGTTGCCTCTACACTGCGGTTTTTGGGGTGTTGTCTCTACACTGGGGTTTTTGGGGTGTTGTCTCTACACTGGGGTTTTTGGGGTGTTGTCTCTACACTGGGGTTTTTGGGGTGTTGTCTCTACACTGGGGTTTTTGGGGTGTTGTCTCTACATTGGGGTTCTTTTAGGTGTTGTTTCTACACTGGGTTTTTTGGGGTGTTGTCTCTACACTGGGATTTTTGGGGCATTGCCTCTACACTGGGGTTCTTGGGGTGTTGTCTCTACACTGGGGTTTTGGTGTGTTGTCTCTATACTGGGGTTTTTGGGGTGTTGTCTCTACACTGGGGTTTTTGGGGCGTTGCCTCTACACTGGGGTTTTTGGGGTGTTGTCTCTACACTGGGGTTTTTTGTGGTGTGGTCGCTACACAGGGGTTTTTAGGTCATTGCCTCTACACTGAGGTCTTTGGGGTGTTGTCTCTACATTGGGGTTTTTGGGGTGTTGTCTCTACACTGGGGTTCTTTTAGGTGTTGTTTCTACACTGGGGTTGTTGGGGTGTTGTCTCAACACTGGGGTTTTTGGGGTGTTGTCTCTACATTGGGGTTTTTGGCATGTTGTCTCTACACTGGGGTTTTTGGGGTGATGTCTCTACACTGGGGTTTTTTGGGGTGTTGTCTCTACACTGGGGTTTTTGGGGTGCTGTCTCTACATTGGGGTTTTTGGGGCATTGCCTTTACACTGGGGTTCTTTTAGGTGTTGTTTCTACACTGGGGTTTTTGGAATGTTGTCTCTACACTGGGGTTTTTGGGGTGTTGTCTCTACACTGGGGTTTTTGGGGTGTTGTCTCTACACTGGGGTTTTTGGGGTGTTGTCTCTACATTTGGGTTTTTGGGGCGTTGCCTCTACATTGGGGTTCTTTTAGGTGTTGTTTCTACACTGGGGTTTTTGGGGTGTTGTCTCTACACTGTGATTTTTTGGGCGTTGCCTCTACACTGGGGTTCTTTTAGGTGTTGTTTCTACACTGGGGTTTTTGGGGTGTTGTCTCTACACTGGGGCTGTTGGGGTGTTGTCTCTACACTGGGGCTGTTGGGGTGTTGTCTCTACACTGGGGTTTTTGGGGTGTTGTCTCTACACTGGGGTTTTTGGTTGTGTTGTCTCTACACTGGGGTTTTTGGGGTGTTGTCTCTACATTGGGGTTTTTGGGGCCTTGCCTCTACACTGGGGTTTTTTTAGGTGTTGTTTCTACACCGGGGTTTTTTTGGGGTGTTGTCTCTACACTGGGGTTTTTGTGGTGTTGTCTCTACACTGGGGTTTTTGGGGTGTTGTCTCTACATTGGGGTTTTTGGGCCATTGCCTCTACACTGGGGTTCTTTTAGGTGTTGTTTCTACACTGGGGTTTTTGGGGTGTTGTCTCTACACTGAGGCTTTGTCTCTACACTGGGGTTTTTGGGGTGTTGTCTTTACATTGGGGTTTTTGGGGTGTTGTCTCTACATTGGGGTTTTTGGGCTGTTGTCTCTACATTGGGGTTTTTGGGGTGCTGTCTCTACATTGGGGTTTTTGGGGTGTTATCTCTACACTGGGGTTCTTTTAGGTGTTGTTTCTACATTGGGGTTTTTGGGGTGTTGTCTCTACATTGGGGTTTTTGGGGTGTTGTCTCTACACTGGCGTTCTTTTAGGTGTTGTTTCTACACTGGGGTTTTTGGGGTGTTGTCTCTACACTGGGGTTTTGTCTCTACACTGCGTGGTTTTTGGGATGTTGTCTCTACACTGGGGATGTTGGGGTGTTGTCTCTACACTGGGGTTTTTGGGGTGTTGTCTCTACACTGGGGTTTTTGGGGTGCTGTCTCTTCATTGGGGTTTTTGGGGCATTGCCTCTACACTGGGGTTCTTTTAGGTGTTGTTTCTACACTGGGGTTTTTGGAATGTTGTCTCTACACTGGGGTTTTTGGGGTGTTGTCTCTACACTGGGGTTTTTGGGGTGTTGTCTCTACACTGGGGTTTTTGGGGTGTTGTCTCTACATTTGGGTTTTTGGGGCGTTGCCTCTACATTGGGGTTCTTTTAGGTGTTGTTTCTACACTGGGGTTTTTGGGGTGTTGTCTCTACACTGTGATTTTTTGGGCGTTGCCTCTACACTGGGGTTCTTTTAGGTGTTGTTTCTAAACTGGGGTTTTTGGGGTGTTGTCTCTACACTGGGGCTGTTGGTGTGTTGTCTCTACACTGGGGCTGTTGGTGTGTTGTCTCTACACTGGGGCTGTTGGGGTGTTGTCTCTACACTGGGGTTTTTGGGGTGTTGTCTCTACACTGGGGTTTTTGGGGTGTTGTCTCTACACTGGGGTTTTTGGGGCGTTGCCTCTACACTGGGGTTCTTTTAGGTGTTGATTCTACACCGGGATTTTTTTGGGGTGTTGTCTCTACACTGGGGTTTTTGTGGTGTTGTCTGTACACTGGGGTTTTTGGGGTGTTGTCTCTACATTGGGGTTCTTGGGCCATTGCCTCTATACTGGGGTTCTTTTAGGTGTTGTTTCTACACTGGGTTTTTTTGGGGGTATTGTCTCTACACTGTGATTTTTTTGGGCGTTGCCTCTACACTGGGGTTCTTTTAGGTGTTGTTTCTACACTGGGGTTTTTGGGGTGTTGTCTCTACACTGGGGTTTTGTCTCTACACTGGTTGTTTTTGGGGTGTTGTCTCTACACTGGGGCTGTTGGGGTGTTGTCTCTACACTGGGGTTTTTGGGGTGTTGTCTCTACACTGGGGTTTTTGGGGTGTTGTCTCTACATTGGGGTTTTTGGGGCGTTGCCTCTACACTGGGGTTCTTTTAGGTGTTGTTTCTACACCGGGATTTTTTTGGGGTGTTGTCTCTACACTGGGGTTTTTGTGGTGTTGTCTGTACACTGGGGTTTTTGGGGTGTTGTCTCTACATTGGGGTTTTTGGGCCATTGCCTCTACACTGGGGTTCTTTTAGGTGTTGTTTCTACACTGGGTTTTTTTGGGGGTATTGTCTCTACACTGTGATTTTTTTTGGGCGTTGCCTCTACACTGGGGTTCTTTCAGGTGTTGTTTCTACACTGGGGTTTTTGGTGTGTTGTCTCTACACTGGGGTTTTGTCTCTGCACTGGTTGTTTTTGGGGTGTTGTCTCTACACTGGGGCTGTTGGGGTGTTGTCTCTACACTGGGGTTTTTGGGGTGTTGTCTCTACACTGGGGTTTTTGGGGTGTTGTCTCTACATTGGGGTTTTTGGGGTGTTGTCTCTACACTGAGGTTCTTTTAGATGTTGTTTCTACACTGGAGTTTTTGGGGTGTTCTCTCTACACTGTGATTTTTTGGGAATTGCCTCTACACTGGGGTTCTTTCAGGTGTTGTTTCTACACTGGTTTTTTTTTGGGGTGTTGTCTCTACACTGGGGTTTTTGGGGTGTTGTCTCTACACTGGCTTTTTTGGGGTGTTGTCTCTACATTGGGGTTTTTGGGGTGTTGTCTCTACATTGGGGTTTTTGGGGTGTTGTCTCTACACTGGGGTTCTTTTAGATTTTGTTTCTACACTGGGGTTTTTTGGGGTGTTGTCTCAACACTGTGATTTTTTTGGGGTGTTGTCTCTACACTGTGATTTTTTTGGGCGTTGCCTCTACACTGGGGTTCTTTTAGGTGTTGTTTCTACACTGGGGTTTTTGGGTGTTGTCTCTACACTGAGGCTTTGTCTCTACACTGGGGTTTTTGGGGTGTTGTCTCTACATTGGGGTTTTTGGGGTGTTGTCTCTACATTGGGGTTTTTGGGCTATTTTCTCTACATTGGGGTTTTTGGGGTGTTGTCTCCATATTGGGGTTTTTGGGATGTTGTCTCTACATTGGGGTTTTGGGGTGTTGTCTCTACATTGGGGTTTTTGGGGTGTTGTCCCTACACTGGGGTTTTTGGGGTGTTGTCTCTACACTGGGTGGTTTTTGGGGTGTTGTCTCTACATTGGGGTTTTTGTGGTGTTGCCTCTACACTGGGGTTCTTTTAGGTGCTGTTTCTACACTGGGGTTTTTTGGGGTGTTGTCTCTACACTGGGATTTTTGGGGCGTTGCCTCTACACTGGGGTTCTTTTAGGTGTTGTTTCTACACTGGGATTTTTTTGGGGTGTTGTCTCTACACTGGGGTTTTTGTGGTGTTGTCTGTACACTGGGGTTTTTGGGGTGTTGTCTCTACATTGGGGTTTTTGGGCCATTGCCTCTACACTGGGGTTCTTTTAGGTGTTGTTTCTACACTGGGTTTTTTTGGGGGTATTGTCTCTACACTGATTTTTTTGGGCGTTGCCTCTACACTGGGGTTCTTTTAGGTGTTGTTTCTACACTGGGGTTTTTGGGGTGTTGTCTCTACACTGGGGCTGTTGGGGTGTTGTCTCTACACTGGGGTTTTTGGGGTGTTGTCTCTACACTGGGGTTTTTGGGGTGTTGTCTCTACATTGGGGTTTTTGGGGTGTTGTCTCTACACTGGGGTTCTTGGGGTGTTGTCTCTACACTGGGGTTTTGGTGTGTTGTCTCTATAATGGGGTTTTTGGGGTGTTGTCTCTACACTGGGGTTCTTTTAGGTGCTGTTTCTACACTGGGGTTTTTTGGGGTGTTGTCTCTACACTGGGATTTTTGGGGCGTTGCCTCTACACTGGGGTTTTTGGGGTGTTGTCTCTACACTGGGGTTTTTGGGGTGTTGTCTCTACACTGGCGTTTTTGGGGTGTTGTCTCTACACTGGGGTTTTTGGGGTGTTGTCTCTACATTGGGGTTCTTTTAGGTGTTGTTTCTACACTGGGTTTTTTGGGGTGTTGTCTCTACACTGGGATTTTTGGGGCATTGCCTCTACACTGGGGTTCTTGGGGTGTTGTCTCTACACTGGGGTTTTGGTGTGTTGTCTCTATACTGGGGTTTTTGGGGTGTTGTCTCTACACTGGGGTTTTTGGGGCGTTGCCTCCACACTGGGGTTTTTGGGGTGTTGTCTCTACACTGGGGTTTTTTGTGGTGTGGTCGCTACACAGGGGTTTTTAGGTCATTGCCTCTACACTGAGGTCTTTGGGGTGTTGTCTCTACATTGGGGTTTTTGGGGTGTTGTCTCTACACTGGGGTTCTTTTAGGTGTTGTTTCTACACTGGGGTTGTTGGGGTGTTGTCTCAACACTGGGGTTTTTGGGGTGTTGTCTCTACATTGGGGTTTTTGGCATGTTGTCTCTACACTGGGGTTTTTGGGGTGGTGTCTCCACACTGGGGTTTTTTGGGGTGTTGTCTCTACACTGGGGTTTTTGGGGTGCTGTCTCTACATTGGGGTTTTTGGGGCATTGCCTTTACACTGGGGTTCTTTTAGGTGTTGTTTCTACACTGGGGTTTTTGGAATGTTGTCTCTACACTGGGGTTTTTGGGGTGTTGTCTCTACACTGGGGTTTTTGGGGTGTTGTCTCTACACTGGGGTTTTTGGGGTGTTGTCTCTACATTTGGGTTTTTGGGGCGTTGCCTCTACATTGGGGTTCTTTTAGGTGTTGTTTCTACACTGGGGTTTTTGGGGTGTTGTCTCTACACTGTGATTTTTTGGGCGTTGACTCTACACTGGGGTTCTTTTAGGTGTTGTTTCTACACTGGGGTTTTTGGGGTGTTGTCTCTACACTGGGGCTGTTGGGGTGTTGTCTCTACACTGGGGCTGTTGGGGTGTTGTCTCTACACTGGGGTTTTTGGGGTGTTGTCTCTACACTGGGGTTTTTGGTTGTGTTGTCTCTACACTGGGGTTTTTGGGGTGTTGTCTCTACATTGGGGTTTTTGGGGCCTTGCCTCGACACTGGGGTTCTTTGAGGTGTTGTTTCCACACCGGGGTTTTTTTGGGGTGTTGTCTCTACACTGGGGTTGTTGTGGTGTTGTCTCTACACTGGGGTTTTTGGGGTGTTGTCTCTACATTGGGGTTTTTGGGCCATTGCCTCTACACTGGGGTTCTTTTAGGTGTTGTTTCTACACTGGGTTGTTTTGGGGGTATTGACTCTACACTGTGATTTTTTGGGCTTTGCCTCTACACTGGGGTTCTTTTAGGTGTTTGTTCTACACTGGGGTTTTTGGGGTATTGTCTCTACACTGGGGTTTTGTCTCTACACTGGGTGGTTTTTGGGGTGTTGTCCCTACACTGGGGATGTTGGGGTGTTGTCTCTACACTGGTGTTGTTGGGATGTTGTCTCTACACTGGGGTTTTTGGGGTGTTGTCTCTACACTGGGGTTTTTGGGGTGTTGTCTCTACATTGTGGTTTTTGGGGCGTTGCCTCTACACTGGGGTTCTTTTAGGTGTTGTCTCTACACTGGGGTTTTGTCTCTACACTGGGTGGTTTTTGGTGTGTTGTCTCTATACTGGGGCTGTTGGGGTGTTGTCTCTACACTGGGGTTGTTGGGGTGTTGTCTCTACACTGGGGTTTTTGGGGTGTTGTCTCTACACTGGGGTTTTTGGGTTGTTGTCTCTACATTGGGGTTTTTGGGGCGTTGCCTCTACACTGGGGTTCTTTTAGGTGTTGTTTCTACACTGGTGTTTTTTGGGGTGTTGTCTCTACACTGGGGTTTTTGGGGTGTTGTCTCTACACTGGGGTTTTTGGGGTGTTGTCTCTACACTGGGGTTTTTGGGGTGTTGTCTCTACACTGGGGTTTTTGGGGTGTTGTCTCTACACTGGGGTTTTTGGGGTGTTGTCTCTACACTGGGGTTTTTGGGGTGTTGTCTCTACACTGGGGGTTTTTTGGGGTGGGTCTGTGATCACCCACCCTTCTCCTCGTCCCGGACTGCAGCACTCACACTACGTCCGGTAACTGCCCATTCTTCCAGCAGCTTTTCCGACCTGGTGCTGTTATCTTCCTGTCCTGGATATATGCTGTTTGAGGAGGAATATCCATTTTCCAGGAATATCCTGTCCTGCTGCTCATAATACACAGCTAGCAGCTCCTGACTGTCAGTATCCATTCTTCATCGACCTGAAAACATCAACACATTAAATACCTCAGAGTATGATATTACTCAGGTCATTTCCCCATCAAACACTCCCAGGACAGATACAGCATGGGGTTAGATACAGAATAAAACTCCCTCTACACTGTCCCCATCAAACACTCCCAGGACAGGTACAGCATGGGGTTAGATACAGAGTAAAGCTCCCTCTACACTGTCCCCATCAAACACTCCCAGGACAGGTACAGCACGGGGTTGGATACAGAGTAAAGCTCCCTCTACACTGTCCCCATCAAACACTCCCAGGACAGATACAGCACGGGGTTAGATACAGAGTAAAGCTCCCTCTACACCATCCCCATCAAACACTCCCAGGACAGGTACAGCACAGGGTTAGATACAGAGTAAAACTCCCTCTACACTGTCCCCATCAAACACTCCCAGGACAGGTACAGCACAGGGTTAGATACAGAGTAAAGCTCCCTCTACACTGTCCACATCAAACACTCCCAGGACAGGTGAAGTGACAGGCAGCATTACTGAACGGTCAGTCAGTGACACAGTGGCAGGGCCGCACTGTCAAGGGGTCAGTCATACAGTGACAGGGCTGCACTATCGAGGCGTCAGTCAGTGACGGGCTGCATCTTCGAGGGGTCAGTCAGTTAGTGACACAGTGACAGGGCCGCACTATCGAGGCGTCAGTCAGTGACAGGGCTGCATCATCAAGGGGTCAGTCAGTTAGTTAGTGACACTGTGACAGGGCCACACTATCGAGGGGTCAGTCACACAGCTGCAGTATCGAGGCTTATCTTCTACCAATGCACCTCTTGCATTGGGAGATAGATGAGACAGATCTGGGTTAACCCTCCCTCTTGTTTCCACCACAGGGGTCCATGACTATTCAGTGCCTGCGGAAGCCTGTCAGGAGTTGGTTATACAATACCAGGTACCTACTGCAGCTGCAGCAAATGTTGCACCTATTGCCGCTGAATCAGTTTCCTCAAGCCTCTTTTAGCAGCATTATTGCCGCTGTGTGTTGCTTGAGGACTGTGCTTTTGTATTTGCACAGAGATACAGGATATAGAGATCCTGGATCTGCCCTACCCCTTTTCAATCGATTAATGGGTGGGGGAATGAGACTGTGCCAACTGCTTTGACAAGCCTTGAACATTGCTGGTGTCAATGTGGACAGATTCATTACTCTGGGGCAGGTAAATGTACACAGTTGGATCCATCTTTTTTCTGCTTTAGCAATAGGTGAATCACTTGGCTGCTCCCTTTGCACCAACACAACAAACATCCTTCCCCCAACTCTGACAACTCACCACAACTTCCAACCTGGCACCAATGACCTCATCTCCCCATGGAACGTCACAGCGCATGTGCGGAATTATTGGCCACGCCCACCAATGGAGACTATTGGCTCAATTGAACGACCCGCCCTCTTTCTCGCTCGCTGATTGGGTGATGTGCGTGCCAGTCACTGGACTACCATTTTTGTGATGGGCAGAACGCCCTTCCCCCCCCACAGGAGAAGCCAGTATTTGTGAAATTATTTACCTCACATAAATTTCTTCCAGTTAAGGATTCGAGGGTTTTGTCTTCGGGGGCGTAAGGTTTTTCTACGTTCCAGAACCTTTTCCGTCTGAAGACTTAAATAATTTTAAATGGAGAAACCTTTAGCCCCGCATAAACATGGCGGCTGAGAAACTTGTCCGGAGCAGTGATGTTTAACCGCCCCTGTTTGGGATGGCTCCGCCCCCTCACCTGAAACCCCGCCCATTCCCATGCGCTCCGCCCACTACCCACGTGAACGTGCACCCTCACCGTTGACCACGCCCACTCTGCAAGAAACCCCACCCACTTTGCGTCCCCGCCTACTCACAATGCGTCCACGCCCCTTCCTCCCTGAGACCCCGCCCTCACTCCCTGACACTCCGGACATGTGACCCCGAACCTTGGGAACTCGCCCTCCCCCTCCCCCTCCCCCCAATGCGACCCCAACATTCCTCCCTTAGATCCCCCCCCTTCTACTCCGTTGGAGACCCTCTCTTCCTTGAGACTCCGCCCTCTCCCGTTGGACCCACGCCCCTCCCTCCTGAGGCCCCGCCCACTCGGCAGGTGACCCCGCCCTCACTCTTCAGGCTCCACCACTTGCCCCACGCGACACCGAAGGCAGCGCCGCCTCACAAAGCCCCGCCCCTCTACTAATTTAAATAAACGCCTCTTGAGTGCGAAGTGTTGATTGGTCAAGGCGGCTAGTCCATCTCAGCTGTACCCTATTGCGATTGGCTGTCTGAAGTGTCAATCATGCAGTTTTCATCCCGCCCAGCGGCCCAGCCGACCTCTGGTGCCGAGTGGGAGTTTGAGGCGTCGGGAAGGGAGCTGGAACCGGGATTTGTCGGCTATTTGTGGACTGGCGATTGAAATTCCGCCAGGCCCGCCCGCGGGGTGGGGGGGGGGGGGGTTTCCAGCTGCCCGAGACCGGGCGTGTTTTTTCTCTGGGGGCACAAGCAGATGTCGCCGGCGGCCTAAGGCGGGATGGGAGAAGCGGGTCCGGGCAAAGTGCCGTTGGAGCCGGGGGTGGGCCTGGCGATGAGCCCCGGGCTGGAGGTGAAGCTGGTCTCGCTGCTTCTGCTGCTGTTGCTGACGGTGCTGAGCGGCCTCCTGCCCCTGTGCGCGGTCCGGAGAGCGGCGGTGGGCGGAGGAGCCGGGATCTCAGGTACAATGGGAAAGGCCGGAGCTGGAACCGGGGAGGGGGGGGGGTAAATGATCCGGGGAGGGGGGGGGGGGGGGGTAAATGAACCGGGGAGGGGGTAAATGAACCGGGGAGGGAGGGGGGGGGGGGGGGGGGGGGGGTCAATGAACCGGGGAGGGGGGGGTTGGGGGGGGGTCAATAACCACCCCGGGGGTAAATAATCCCCGGGGGTGGAGGCCGAGGGGTGGGGGTAAATAATCCCCCGGGGGTGAGAGGAGGGAGTAAATCACGCCCCACCTGGGGGAGGTGGGGGTAAATAATCCCACGGAGGTGCATTAGCCTCCTCCCCAGTTTGGTAAATAATCTCGCTTCACCACCTCCCCCTCCACCAGCGTTAGTTGGGGGCGATCGCCGTAAAAAAAAAAGGGTCGTTCATTTCAGATGGAGATGAGGAGAATTTTTTTCTCGAAGAATCATGAGTCCTTGAAATTCTTTACCTCCAAAGGCGGTGGAAGCAGAATCTTTAAGGCAGAGCTAGGTAGATTCTTGATTAACAAGGTTATTGGGGGTAGGCAGGAATGTGGAGCTGAGGGTAAAATTGGATCAGCCACGGCCTTGTGGAATGATCAGGCAGGCTCGAAGGGCCGAGTGGCCTACCCCTCCTAATTCGTATTTTTGTAAACCCCAACCCCCTGGGAGAAGGGGTAAAAATCCCCCTCCCTCCCTTGTAGAGAGGAATAAAAGTCCGTCCAGGGAGAGGGGAGTATTAAAAAATCTCCACCTCTCCCAAAGAGTGAAAAAAAATCCCCTGGGGAGAGGGGCGTTAGAAAAAAAAATCTCCCATCTTTTCCACCCTACCCCTTCTGAAAAGGGGGAAATGCCCCATGGTGGGATTGAGGAATCAGGAGCTAACTTGTGGCAGTCTGAGCTGGAGTGAAGTCCTGACCTAGAAGCAAAAAACTGCGGATGCTGGAAATCCAAAACAAAAACAAAAATACCTGGAAAAACTCAGCAGGTCTGGCAGCATCTGCAGAGAGGAGCACAGTTAAAACGTTTCGAGTCTGAATGACCCTTCAACAGATTCTGTTGAATACAACATCTCGTATTTAGTTTAGATTTTGAATGTTTTTAATCCTTTCCAAATAGGTCAGCGGCGAATTCTCAGTCTTCTCAGCTGCCTGGCTGGTGGTGTATTCCTAGCCACTTGCCTGCTAGATTTGCTTCCAGACTACCTGTCTGACATGGCTGCATCGCTGGACAAGATGAAAATCACCGTGAGTACCATTTACATGTGCCCACCGCCCCAGCATTTAACCCATGGGTTTGATATCACAGGCCTGGTAAACATTTACTCATTCCCCCAGCAGTAACGCGTGAGTTTGATGTCACAGTTCTGTCAAACACTGCTCTTCTTCCCAAACAGCCCAGTTTTGACTTGTAAAACAGCTTGCATTTTTATAGCACCTTTCACAACCTCAGGATATCTGTGCTTTACAGCCAGTGACCAAGTTTTAGAAACGTAGGAATCTTGGCAGCCGATTTGTGCACAGCAAGCTCCCAGATTGACCGGATCATCTGTTTTGGTGATATTAGTTGAGGGCTAAATATGGACCCAGAATACCAGGGAGAATTCCACTGCTTCTTCCTACAGTACCACCCTATCTTTTACACTCAATTTAGCATCTCATCTGAAGGACAGCCTCTTTGATACTGCAGCACTCCCTTGGTACTGCAATGAGCATGTCAACCTAGATTATGTGCACAAGTTTCGGGAAAGGGGTTATGCTAACAAGCTACTGACTCAGCAGGGAGATTGCTGCCCACTTAGTCACGCTATCACTGAACAGAGTAGCATAATGAAGCGAACTGAGTCAGTGTGAATGGTGACAGATGACAGAGCCCTTCCCACTCTGCAGCAATCTCTGCCCCATTAAACCCGTACACGGTCAGGAGGGGTTTCTGTTTACACTGGTGTGTTCTGTGACTTTTGATGCCATTTACTGACTCAGCCACTCAAGCAGTGATTGGACTGAAATTTTCATGACTGGACTTTAGGGAAAGTGCCAAGCATAGTGTTTGTGGATTGCTAGCGGCTTTGAGGAATGATGGTTTGTATTAAAGCAGCCAGAATGAGCGGTGAGCGAGGAAATGACTAACTTTTTGACAGGTGCTCTTGGTTGGACTCTTTTTTATTGGGTTTAAGTCACACATTCAGATGTCTCTGTGCCTTCGACTGATTTAAACTACCTACTGTGGGATCTATTATAGCTCGCTGTCCCTGCTCCAGCTCCACACTTCCTTTGGTCCCATTGACCAGTACGTTCCCCTCTGTGCTCCACACCTCAGCTTTACTATGTTCCAATTCAGTCGCTGGGACAGCCACATTTTCTACCTCAGGAAGAGTGAAGATTACCACACTGACCTCCCTAACATAGCCACTATTTTCTAACCCAGGCCATCATGTTGATTTCCCTGATGCCCTTCTATCTTTCCAAACTCCCATTTGTCACAAATTTCAACTAATCTGCTGCCTGAGTTCTCTTCTGACGCCAAGTGTCATCTGTCTCCCTCCCTCGCACACGGTCCATCGGTTGACAATATTCAGTTGTCTCAACAAGATATTCAGAGTGCGTGTGTGTGTGTATGCTTCACAATCCAATCCAAACTAGGCGCTGACGTGATGCCAGAGACCACCCGACAGCAGCTGGGACCCAGTTTATACTCTAAGTCTCCCTCCCCAAGGCCAAGGAACAGCACGGCTGACGTGTACTGAGCGGATGCTTCAGTGTGGGGAAACAACCTGTGGTTTGTGGTTCTGTATGTCCGGGAAGGAATTGCTAATTGCTGCTGCTCTCAGATTTGCAGGTTGTGTCCGACCTTCCTGACAATTTACTCAATCCATTCTCAGCAATTTCACAACAGCACACGTGCTCTGAGTGTAAGACAGGGTGGTTTTGTTGGATTACTTAACAATGTAAGAAATAGAACAAGGAGTAGGCCATTTGTAGATACAAAATTGGCTGAAAAATAGGAATCCGGGAGTAATGGTCAATGGATGTTTTTCAGGCTGGAGGAAGGTTTGTAGTGGACTTCTCCAGGGGTCGATATTGGGACTCTTGCCTTTCCTGATACATGTTAATGATCTTGATCTTGGTGTGCAGGGGACAGTTTCAATGTTTGTGGATGATACGAAGCTTGGGAGTGTTGTGAACTGTGAGGAGGATGGTGTGCAACTTCAAGAGGACATAGACAAGTTGGTGGATTGGGCAGAGAGGTGGGAGATGAAGTTCAATGCGGAGAACTGAGGTGATGCATTTTGGTAGGAAGAACATGGATCGACAATATAAAATAAGGGGTGAAATTTGAAAGGGGTGCAGGAGCAGAAAGGCCTTGGTGTATATATGCATAGATCATTGAAGGTGGTAGGACAGATGGAGAGAGCAGTTAATAAAGCACATTGTATCCTGGGCTTGATTAATAGGGGCAAAGAATATAAGGACAAGGAGGTTATACTGAATTTATATAAGACACTGGTTAGACATCTTGCTGGAATATTGTGTACAGTTCTGGGCACTACACTATAAGAAGGATGTGATCACATTGGAGAGAGTGCCGAAGAGATTTACAAGACTGGTTCCAGGGTGAGAAACTTCAGCTCTGAGGATAGATTGGAGAGGTTGAGACTGTTCTCCTTGGAGAGAAGAAGGCTAAGAGGAGATTTGATAGGGATGTTCAAAATCATGAGGGTCTGGACAGAGTAGAGACGGAGAAGCTGTTCCCCCTCATAATCGGATCAAGAACGAAAGGGCACAGATTTAAAGTGATTTGGAAAAGAAGCAAATGTGACTCGAGAAAAAACTTTTCCACAAAGTGAGTGGCTTGGGTCTGGAATGCA
Organism: Carcharodon carcharias; assembly: GCF_017639515.1. Taxonomy (NCBI): domain Eukaryota; kingdom Metazoa; phylum Chordata; class Chondrichthyes; order Lamniformes; family Lamnidae; genus Carcharodon; species Carcharodon carcharias. The sequence continues at coordinate 3,420,130 of NC_054502.1, forward strand.
CTGCCTGGAAGTATGGTGGAGGGAGGCTCAATTGAGGCATTCAAGTGGATGATTATTTGAACAGAGAAAACATGCAAGGGTATGGGGAAAAGGCCCTCATGACCCTTAGAGTGGAGAAATTTCTCCTTATCTCAGTCCTGAAAGAGAGACACTTGATCCTGAGACTCTCAGTATCTATCCTATCAGCCCCTCTGAGAAATTAATACATTACAAAAGAGATCAATTCCCATTCTTCTAAATTCCATCGAATTTTATCCAAAGTACTTTAAGATATTGCAATGAATTTTATTTTTGATTCTGTTTCTCTCTTGTTTTTTTTTCTCAAGGGCAATTCGGGCTGGGTAATAAATGCTAGCCCAGCCAGTGAAGCTCACATCCCATAAATGAATAAAAAAATCTTTGTGATTTTGAGCTCGGCACAAAGTGGTTTTGTGACAGTTAATCAAAGATTCCTTCCTCAGCTCATTGGACTTAATCTTGGTAAATAATCAACTCAGTTTCCTGTAAAATAACCACTATACAGTACAGCACGGGGTTAGATACAGAGTAAAGCTCCCTCTACACTGTTCCCATCAAACACTCCCAGGACAGGTATAGCACGGGGTTAGATACAGAGTAAAGCTCCCTCTACACTGTCCCCATCAAACACTCCCAGGACAGGTACAGCATGGGGTTAGATACAGAGTAAAGCTCCCTCTACACTGTCCCCATCAAACACTCCCAGGGCAAGTACAGCACGGGATTAGATACAGAGTAAAGCTCCCTCTACACTGTCCTGGATCTCTTTATCTAACCAGAGCTGAATCTGTCCTGTGAACGAAATCTGGCAACAATATATACCCAAACCTGCAGTTTTTTTCTTGCCAATTTAATTATGTTGTTACCCCCTAAACGAGTGACCTTGAACTTCAAGCCGTACTGCACATTAATGTGTGTGTTCTGTTTTACCTTGTGTTACAGCTGCAGTTCCCGCTGCCGGAGTTTATAGTGGCAATGGGCTTCTTCCTGGTGCTGATCATGGAGCAGATCGTGTTGGCCTGCCGGGATCAATCAAGCAACCTGGAGGAGACCAGGCCGCTCCTTGGCAGGTCTTCAAGTGGCAACCTGCACTCGCAGCACCACTTGGGCCCGGGCGAGAGTGGCTGTCAGCGTGAAGAGGCCGGGACCCACCTCCATGTGGACTTCAACTCTCACTCTGCCATCCGCTGCTTTGTCCTGGTCTTTGCCCTCTCCCTCCATTCCGTGTTGGAAGGGTTGGCGGTGGGACTGCAGGAGGCCAGCTCCAAGGTGGTGGAGATCTGCATCGCCCTCTCGGTCCACAAGTGTATCATCGCCTTCAGCCTGACTCTGAAGCTGGTGCAGAGCCGGCTGAAGTGGACAGCAGTCATCTGCTGCATCATCGCCTTTGCTTTGATGTCCCCCCTGGGGGTTGGTCTGGGCATTGCCCTGACAGAGGATTCCAGCCACCAGCTAGTCCGCTGCGTGCTGGAGGGAGTGGCCACAGGAAGCTTCATCTACGTCACCTTCATGGAAATCCTGCCTCACGAGCTCAACTCCTCGCATCAACGTCTTTGCAAGGTCCTCATGCTGATCATTGGGTTTGCTCTCATCACCATGGTCCTTTTTATCAAGGTGTAGGGGCCACGGACGTGATGGATTGTTTACACGTGTACTGACCATCTCCCAGTTCCAGTTCAATTCGGTCAGCCCCAGCTGCGTTTGAACTATCCCTGCGCCCTCCCTCCACGACCGTTCCAGCTGCTTTAGGAGCACAGTTGCAGAAGCTGGCCCATTCAGCCCACTATGCCTGTTCTGCCATTCAGTGCAATCAAGGCTGGTCTGAATCATAACTCCACCTCCCACCTTGGCTCCTTATCCCTTGATACCCTTGGTTAGCATAAATTACCCATTTCCCACTTGCAAATGATGAATTGGGCCTTGCATTTGTTGCTTTTAGTGGGAGAGAGTTGCACCCTTCTCCCACCCCTTCTGTATCTGTTACCCTCTCTGCTGAATGATGCGCTCTTGTTTTTTCAGGTTCTGCACCTTTGTCCTAGACTCCACCAACCAGTGGGAAAACTTTCTCTCTTTATCCTATAAGATCCTTTTCAAAACCCTAAAAACCTCAATCAAGTCAACCTTGGACGTTCAAACTCCAGTCCCCGGCAACACCCCCCCCGCCCCCCGCCACAAACACCGACTCCCTCAAACTCCAATTGTAATCCCTGTATTTTCATGCCCACACTGAAAGCCCTGATGTCAGATTGACCAGCTCCTTCCAGGATGATTCTGCAGGCTCCAGATCCTCCGTTATTGCACCAAGTGCAGTGGTTGTGATTTGGGGGGAATGATAGTTTCAAGGGCTGCCTGTTGTCCCAGTTTGCTGGCATTTTGGTGGCGATACTGAATCGGACTGGGTGGATTTTAACCCGGGCCCTTTTTTGCTGACTAATGGCTTGGGCAAGGAATTGCGGGCTGTTTCAGGCCAGTCCCTGATGGGAAGGATGGAGCACCGTGGCCGTAGGAGCTGCCTCATTACCCCTTCGCTGGGAGAGAAGGGGAGAGAGGCAGATCTCACTATTCCAGAGAGGAGGGAGGTAACACTTTTCCCACATATCCTGCTGTGGGATTGATGATAAAGGAGTGTGTGCTTCCTATAAACACACTGCTAGTTATCATTTAAACTCCACTGTTACTAAAGCTGAGAAAGTTAGAATGGGAGACAGAGGCTAGTTTACCAAAATAGTGGAAGTTATGAGCTTCGTTAAAAATTATTTTAAAACAGTGGCTTATTAACATTTGAATAATAGAACGGTTATAGAAACTTTGGGTAGCTCAAACCAGTACTGTATTTGATTACCTAAAATATAGGTTGTAGCAGCTTTACACTGTGTGTTCTACATTCAACCTGTCCACACATACACTGTGGGTCTTACAGTCTTGTGGCGCCTGGGTTAGAGAGGGGAAATCAGCCAGGGTTCCTGCTCCTGATCACTGCCCAGTAACCAACTGTTTACAATTTGATATCAATAACATCTTTCTGGGCCAAGGGGGACTTAGGATCTCCTCATGTTCTTAGAAGCAGCTGTCATCGTCCTCAAGTGTAAATACCAGGCACCTCCCTCTTAATAAAACAATCTAGATCTCTTTTAATTTTGGTCACAATTTGATCGCTTTCATTTATCCTAAATTAAAAGATGCAGCCCCAAGCTATTAACACTCTTATAAACCAAAAGATATAGTCCTGAAACACAATCTATCAACTCTCAATTGTAACAATGCTTCAGTTGATCTTCCATTCCATGTGTCGACCCCTCACTGAATCCCAGACTTATCTTTTACCGGCGTGACTCTTGTGTCTTGACTCTCACAACTTACATTTTAACTAATTTTTCCATGTCTACCCTTTCCATTAACCATCTGGCTTCCTGCTACGAGATCACTCTAGACAAGTCCTTTAATAGAAGGAAGAAGTCCTAGGTATTAGCTCCCTGATGTGAGAGACCAGCCTTGTGAAATGTGAATGTGTCTCTTTGTTCTTCCGTAATGATGATCCTGCTGGGTGTTTGCAGGCTGCAATCCTCTGTTCCAGCCCAGGGAGCCTGAGCACCGACCTATTTTTAAAACCACACTAAATAATATTTAAAATGAAACAAAGTTTCGGCTTTATATTTACCAGTGTCCCCATAAGATTTTTAATACAACTGTTTCCGCTTTTAGCCAATCTTTCATAGACATATTTTGTATAAATGTAAAACTATTTTGTGTGGTTTTTGAGAAGAAATAAAAATCTTTGGAAACCTTGGGTGACTTCTAGTCTTGAACTGAGAGTTCAATGTAACTCAGCGTGCTGGGTTTAGAGGGGGTATGTTTGGCATGAAACAAGAGCCAGATAATGGAATACCAAGAAATCATTGGACAGTTTCATGAGAATTTTTACATAAAAATATTGCAAAGAAAAAGTAACTTTTTAACTTTGACTAGATTTCCTTTCTGTGCCTTTCTTTTATACAGACAGCTGCTGATATTCTGATATCTCGTGTCTCTCTCACACACAGGTTCTCTGTATAGGTTTGTTGGATGGGTCACTGAGTTAATTCTGGTGGCTAAACCCTTGAAGCTGCTCAGGTCCTGGCTCAATCCGTGGTCTTGTGTGGAGTCAGCTGACATCAGTAGGAACACGACAATGAGACTCGGAGACTGAATTATAGAGAGGGAGAAAACAGAGCTTCTGCTCCTGATTGTTATCCAGAGCTGTAGATACTAACTAGTTGGAGAGTCACAACTTCAATATTGACTGGAAATAAAAGCAGACAATGTTGGAAATATTCAGCAAGCTTAGGCAGTGTCTGTGGACAGAAAACAGAGTTAATGTTTCAGGTTGATGACCTTTTGTCAGAACCATTAGCAGAACAGGCTTGAGGGGCTGAATGGTCTACTGTTTTTTTTAAAAATATTCTATCCCATCTTATGTCCCATCCATGGAAAGACAGGGTTGTCTTATAAGGAGATATTGAGGCTTGTATTATTTGGAAGTTTAGAAGAATGAGTGGTGATCATATTGAAACTTACAAAGTTCTTAACGCGCTCGACATAGATGTGGATTGGATGTTTCCCCTGGCTGGTGCGTCCCAGGGGATACAGTCTCAGAATATGGGGAAGGCCATTTAAAACTTGAGATGAGGTATTTCTTCGCTCAGAGGGTGGTGAATCTTTGGAATTCTCTACTCCAGAGGGCTGTGGAAGCTCAATCATTGAGCATGTTCAAGACACAAGTTGATAGATTTCTGATACTAATGACATCTCGGGATAGTGGGGAAAATGGCATAGGGGAGATGATCAGCCATGATCTGTTTGAATGGCAGAGCAGGCTCAATGGGTCGTATGGCCTACTCCCTCTCCGAAGTTCCTATCCTAAATTTTGATTAAGAGGAGAGTGCACCAGGACAGGCACAGGATGAAGAATCAGACCATGAAAGCAGCTAAGTTACCCAACTAATACTGATCTGAGAGGAATGTCAGCAGATACACCCAGCTCACAAGCAAGAAGCACGGGACGAAAATACCTTTGTATCGGGGTGTGAGTTGTTGCAGTTTACTAAAGGATACAGAGCACCAAATGTATCAAACACAATGTAACCAGCAAAGAGTATCCATTCACCGACCATGCCTGGCAAACTGCTGAACACAGCGGATCAATGCTTAAAATGAAATACCAGCCAGGGATTGTTAAATAAAGTAGGCTTTCTGTTTTTGGGAAGATGCAAAGATCAAGCAAGAAATTTTAAACATCACCTGCAAGCCAAGCTAATAATATGTTAACAGTTTAAACACAGAGAAACCGAGTTACAGGGAGATATCTAACAGTGGGGTTGGGTGATGGAGGAGGGGTAGAGGAAGAGTGAGGGCGGGTGTTTATTTACAGGATGACATAGCTGGCAGTGAGATTGTGAGACTTGCAACCATCTGAAAAGGTTTCAGATACACTGCGAAGAGGCTGGAGTGCAGTCGCTGTGAATTGCAGAATCAAACCCTACTTTTTTTTGTGAAAAAATACTTTATTCATAAAATATCTGGAAAAACATTACAAAACATTTCTAAATGGCCATCACAAAAAGTACAATCAGATTCAACTTTTACTCATGGATCATGAGGTGCTTCAACACAATCAATGAATATTACAGTCATTTCAATATGGTCAGAACAGACAATCAGGCCGTGCCATGGTATTGGAGTTATCGACGTAGGTCATGTTACACTCTGAGGTGCTTCAATGCAATTATAATACAATTAATCGAACCCTATTTATTTGGAATGTGTTTCTGCACCTGCCCATCTCCATGCCTATGCCCTCTCTGGGTAGCCCTTGTTACAAATTCACTGCTTGGCGCAGGGAAGTCACTCTTAGCAGAATAAACATTCAGAAATGACTATGTTCTGCCAGAGGTAGACACACTTTCTCAGGTCAGGTTATAAGGAAAAATGTGTTGAATCCACAGGTGAAAAGAACGCGAATAAAATTGTACTTTAAATTAATTTGCAGAATGTTTGAGCAGTTGTAGTTTTTCCGTCCAGTCTCCCCACCCCTGGGCAAGGGAAGCGAGGGTCGGGGGAAACTACAAGACCCAGAAGGCCGAGGGCTGGGGGTCAGGAATCACGGGCAGCCAGGCGCGTGGGGTTCTGGGAGGCGCTGCTCCCCCGGAGGAAGAAAAGGGGGGGAAGGGGGAAAGGGAGAGGGGAGGGAGCACCGGAGGTGCCTGGGAGTTGTAGTCCAGAACAGCATGCAGAGAGCGGGTCAGAGGTAGGGAAAGACTACAGATCCCAAGATGCGCGGCGAAGCGGTCGGGCAGGTTTTTTTTCCGTGTTCCTAACCGCGCCCCCGCCGCCCGCAACCTGCAAACCCGCCCGCCCCGCCGCATCCCGGTTGTTTTGACGCGATTAATGCGGCTTTCGGCCGCTTCGCCTCCCCGGCCGCGCCGTTTCCGTCCAAAGGGGGAAAAAAAATCGCCATCAACATGGCGGCCGGCAACAACCCGCGGAAATTCAGCGAGAAGATCGCCCTCCACAACCAGAAACAGGCGGAGGAGACGGCGGCCTTCGAGGAGGTGATGATGGAGCTCAATAACTCGCGGGTAAGCGGCTGAGGTAAAGGCCCGGGCCTGGCCGGCCGGCCGGCGGGGACGCCGCTCCACAAGCCGAGGCCTAGCGCGCAGGCTGCGGGCAGCACTCTCACTCCCAGCCCGGGGGTCCAGTGCTGGTGGGGACAGGTCTGTCACTGTATAACACTGGGGTACAGTACTGGTGTGGACGGGTCTGTCACTGTATAACACTGGGGTACAGTACTGGTGGGGAAAGATCTGTCACTGTATAACACTGGGTAACAGTACTGGAGATGGGTCTGTATAACACTGGGGTACAGTACTGGTGGGGACAGGTCTGTCGCTGTATAACACTGCGGTACAGTGCTGGTGATGACAGGTCTGTCACTGTATAACACTGGGGTACAGTACTGGTGTGGACGGGTCTGTCACTGTATAACACTGGGGTACAGTACTGGTGGGGATCGGTCTGTCACTGTATAACACTGGGGTACAGTACTGGTGGGGAAAGATCTGTCACTGTATAACACTGGGGTACAGTACTGGTGGGGACGGGTTTGTCACTGTATAACTCTTGGGTACAGTACAGGTGGGGATGGGTCTGTCCCTGTATAACACTAGGGTACGGTACTGGCGCGGACGAGTCTGTCACTTTTTAACACTTGGGTACGGCAGTGGTGGGGACAGGTCTGTCACTGTATAACACTGGGGTACAGTACTGGTGGGGACAGGTCTGTCACTGTATAACACTGGGGCATAGTACAGGTGGGGACAGGTCTGTCACTGTATAACACCGGGGTACAGTACTGGTGGGGATGGGTCTGTCCCTGTATAACACTGGGGTACAGTACTGGTGGGGACGGGTCTGTCACTGCATAACATGGGTACAGTACTGGTGGGGACAGGTCTGTCACTGTATAACACTGGGGTACAGTACTGGTGTGGATGGGTCTGTCACTGTATAACACTGGGGCACAGTACTGGAGATGGGTCTGTCACTATAACACTGGGGTACAGTACTGGTGGGGACAGGTCTGTCACTGTATAACACTGGGGTACAGTACAGGTGGGGCGGGGTCTGTCACTGTATAACAGTGGGGTACAGTACTGGTGGGGACAGGTCTGGCACTGTATAACACTGGGGTACAGTACTGGTGGGGAAAGGTCTGTCACTGTATAACACTGGGGTACAGTATACTGGTGGGGACAGGGCAGTCACTGTATAACACTGGGGTACAGTACTAGTGGGGACGGGTCTGTCACTGTATAACACTGGGGTACAGTACTGGTGGGGACAGGTCTGTCACTGGATAACACTGGGATACAGTACTGGTGGGGACAGGTCTGTCACTGTATAACACTGGGGTACAGTACTGGTGCGGACAGGTCTGTCACTGTATAACACTGGGGTACAGTACTGGTGGGGACGGGTCTGTCACTGTATAACATGGGTACAGTACTGGTGGGGACAGGTCTGTCACTGTATAACACTGGGGTACAGTACTGGTGGGGACAGCTCTGTCACTGGATAACACTGGGATACAGTACTGGTGTGGATGGGTCTGTCACTGTATAACATTGAGGCACAGTACTGGTGTGGACGGGTCTGTCACTGTATGACACTGGGGCACAGTACTGGTGGGACTGGTCTGTCACTCTATAACCCAGGGGTACAGTACTGGTGGGGACGGGTCTGTCACTGTATACCACTGGGGTACAGTATTGGTGGGGACAGGTCTGTCACTGTATAACACAGGGGTACAGTACTGGTGGGGATTGGTCTGTCACTGTATAAAACTTCGGTACAGTACTGGTGGGCACGGGCCTGTCACTGTATAACACTGGGTAAGAGTACTGGAGATGGGTCTGTCACTGTATAACACTGGGGTACAGTACTGGTGGGGACCAGTCTGACACTGTATAACACTGGGGTACAGTACTGGTGGGGACAGGTCTATCACTGTATAACACTGGGATACAGTACTGGTGGGGACAGGTCTGTCACTGTATAACACTGGGGTACAGTACTGGTGGGGACAGGTCTGTCACTGTATAACACTGCGATACAGTACTGGTGGGCATGGGTCTGTCACTGTATAACACTGGGGTACAATACTGGTGGGGACAGGTCTGTCACTGTATAACACTGGGGTACAATACTGGTGGGGACAGGTCTGTCACTGTATAACACTGGGGTACAGTACTGTTGGGGACAGGTCTGTCACTGTATAACACTGGGGTACAGTACTGGTGGGGACAGGTCTGTCACTGTATAACACTGGGATACAGTACTGGTGGGGACAGGTCTGTCACTGTATAACACTGGGGTACAGTACTGGTGGGGACAGGTCTGTCACTGTATAACACTGGGATACAGTACTGGTGGGCATGGGTCTGTCACTGTATAACACTGGGGTACAGTACTGGTGGGGACAGCTCTGTCACTGGATAACACTGGGATACAGTACTGGTGTGGATGGGTCTGTCACTGTATAACATTGAGGCACAGTACTGGTGTGGACGGGTCTGTCACTGTATGACACTGGGGCACAGTACTGGTGGGACTGGTCTGTCACTCTATAACCCAGGGGTACAGTACTGGTGGGGACGGGTCTGTCACTGTATACCACTGGGGTACAGTATTGGTGGGGACAGGTCTGTCACTGTATAACACAGGGGTACAGTACTGGTGGGGATTGGTCTGTCACTGTATAAAACTTCGGTACAGTACTGGTGGGCACGGGCCTGTCACTGTATAACACTGGGTAAGAGTACTGGAGATGGGTCTGTCACTGTATAACACTGGGGTACAGTACTGGTGGGGACCAGTCTGACACTGTATAACACTGGGGTACAGTACTGGTGGGGACAGGTCTATCACTGTATAACACTGGGATACAGTACTGGTGGGGACAGGTCTGTCACTGTATAACACTGGGGTACAGTACTGGTGGGGACAGGTCTGTCACTGTATAACACTGGGATACAGTACTGGTGGGCATGGGTCTGTCACTGTATAACACTGGGGTACAATACTGGTGGGGACAGGTCTGTCACTGTATAACACTGGGGTACAATACTGGTGGGGACAGGTCTGTCACTGTATAACACTGGGGTACAGTACTGTTGGGGACAGGTCTGTCACTGTATAACACTGGGGTACAGTACTGGTGGGGACAGGTCTGTCACTGTATAACACTGGGATACAGTACTGGTGGGGACAGGTCTGTCACTGTATAACACTGGGGTACAGTACTGGTGGGGACAGGTCTGTCACTGTATAACACTGGGATACAGTACTGGTGGGCATGGGTCTGTCACTGTATAACACTGGGGTACAATACTGGTGGGGACAGGTCTGTCACTGTATAACACTGGGGTACAGTACTGTTGGGGACAGGTCTGTCACTGTATAACACTGGGGTGCAGTACTGGTGGGGACAGGTCTGTCACTGTATAACACTGGGGTACAGTACTGGTGGGGACAGGTCTGTCACTGGATAACACTGGGATACAGTACTGGTGTGGACGGGTCTGTCACTGTATAACATTGGGGCACAGTACTGGTGTGGACGGGTCTGTCACTGTATAACACTGGGACACAGTACTGGTGGGACTGGTCTGTCACTGTATAACCCTGGGGTACAGTACTGGTGGGGACGGGTCTGTCACTGTATACCACTGGGGTACAGTATTGGTGGGGACAGGTCTGTCACTGTATAACACTGGGGTACAGTACTGGTGGGGATTGGTCTGTCACTGTATAAAACTTCGGTACAGTACTGGTGGGCACGGGCCTGTCACTGTATAACACTGGGTAAGAGTACTGGAGATGGGTCTGTCACTGTATAACACTGGGGTACAGTACTGGTGGGGACCAGTCTGACACTGTATAACACTGGGGTACAGTACTGGTGGGGACAGGTCTATCACTGTATAACACTGGGATACAGTACTGGTGGGGACAGGTCTGTCACTGTATAACACTGGGGTACAGTACTGGTGGGGACAGGTCTGTCACTGGATAACACTGGGATACAATACTGGTGGGGACAGGTCTGTCACTGTATAACACGGGTACAGTACTGTTGGGGACAGGTCTGTCACTGTATAACACGGGTACAGTACTGTTGGGGACAGGTCTGTCACTGTATAACACTGGGGTACAGTACTGGTGGGGACAGGTCTGTCACTGTATAACACTGGGGTACAGTACTGGTGGGGACGGGTCTGTCACTGTATAACACTGGGGTACAGTACTGGTGGGGACAGGTCTGTCACAGTATAACACTGGGATACAGTACTGGTGGGGACAGGTCTGTCACTGTTTAACACTGGGGTACAGTACTGGTGGGGACAGGTCTGTCACTGTTTAACACTGGGGTACAGTACTGGTGGGGACAGGTCTGTCACTGTATAACACTGGGGTACAGTACTGGTGGGGACAGGTCTGTCACTGGATAACACTGGGATACAGTACTGGTGTGGACGGGTCTGTCACTGTATAACACTGGGGCACAGTACTGGTGGGACTGGTCTGTCACTGTATACCACTGGGGTACAGTACTGGTGGGGATTGGTCTGTCACTGTATAAAACTTCGGTACAGTACTGGTGGGCACGGGCCTGTCACTGTATAACACTGGGTAACAGTACTGGAGATGGGTCTGTCACTGTATAACACTGGGGTACAGTACTGGTGGGGACAGGTCTGTCGCTGTATAACACTGGGGTACAGTACTGGAGATGAGTCCGTTACTGTATAACACTGGGGTACAGTACTGGTGGGGACGGGTGTGTCACTGTATAACACTGGGGTACAGTACTGGTGGGGACAGGGCTGTCACTGTATAACACTGGGGTACAGTTCTGGTAGGGACGGGTCTGTCACCGTGTAACACTGGGGTACAGTACTGGTGGGGACGGGTGTGTCACTGTATAACACTGGGGTACAGTACTGGTGGGGACGGGTGTGTCACTGTATAACACTGGGGTACAGTACTGGTGGGGAAAGATCTGTCACTGTATAACACTGGGGTACAGTACTGGTGGGGACGGGTTTGTCACTGTATAACTCTTGGGTACAGTACAGGTGGGGATGGGTCTGTCCCTGTATAACACTAGGGTACGGTACTGGCGCGGACGAGTCTGTCACTTTTTAACACTTGGGTACGGCAGTGGTGGGGACAGGTCTGTCACTGTATAACACTGGGGTACAGTACTGGTGGGGACAGGTCTGTCACTGTATAACACTGGGGCATAGTACAGGTGGGGACAGGTCTGTCACTGTATAACACCGGGGTACAGTACTGGTGGGGATGGGTCTGTCCCTGTATAACACTGGGGTACAGTACTGGTGGGGACGGGTCTGTCACTGCATAACATGGGTACAGTACTGGTGGGGACTGGTCTGTCACTGTATAACACTGGGGTACAGTACTGGTGTGGATGGGTCTGTCACTGTATAACACTGGGGCACAGTACTGGAGATGGGTCTGTCACTATAACACTGGGGTACAGTACTGGTGGGGACAGGTCTGTCACTGTATAACACTGGGGTACAGTACAGGTGGGGCGGGGTCTGTCACTGTATAACAGTGGGGTACAGTACTGGTGGGGACAGGTCTGGCACTGTATAACACTGGGGTACAGTACTGGTGGGGACGGGTCTGTCACTGTATAACACTGGGGTACAGTATACTGGTGGGGACAGGGCAGTCACTGTATAACACTGGGGTACAGTACTAGTGGGGACGGGTCAGTCACTGTATAACACTGGGGTACAGTACTGGTGGGGACAGGTCTGTCACTGGATAACACTGGGATACAGTACTGGTGGGGACAGGTCTGTCACTGTATAACACGGGTACAGTACTGTTGGGGACAGGTCTGTCACTGTATAACACTGGGGTACAGTACTGGTGCGGACAGGTCTGTCACTGTATAACACTGGGGTACAGTACTGGTGGGGACGGGTCTGTCACTGTATAACATGGGTACAGTACTGGTGGGGACAGCTCTGTCACTGGATAACACTGGGATACAGTACTGGTGTGGATGGGTCTGTCACTGTATAACATTGAGGCACAGTACTGGTGTGGACGGGTCTGTCACTGTATGACACTGGGGCACAGTACTGGTGGGACTGGTCTGTCACTCTATAACCCAGGGGTACAGTACTGGTGGGGACGGGTCTGTCACTGTATACCACTGGGGTACAGTATTGGTGGGGACAGGTCTGTCACTGTATAACACATGGGTACAGTACTGGTGGGGATTGGTCTGTCACTGTATAAAACTTCGGTACAGTACTGGTGGGCACGGGCCTGTCACTGTATAACACTGGGTAAGAGTACTGGAGATGGGTCTGTCACTGTATAACACTGGGGTACAGTACTGGTGGGGACCAGTCTGACACTGTATAACACTGGGGTACAGTACTGGTGGGGACAGGTCTATCACTGTATAACACTGGGATACAGTACTGGTGGGGACAGGTCTGTCACTGTATAACACTGGGGTACAGTACTGGTGGGGACAGGTCTGTCACTGTATAACACTGGGATACAGTACTGGTGGGCATGGGTCTGTCACTGTATAACACTGGGGTACAATACTGGTGGGGACAGGTCTGTCACTGTATAACACTGGGGTACAGTACTGTTGGGGACAGGTCTGTCTCTGTATAACACTGGGGTACAGTACTGGTGGGGACAGGTCTGTCACTGTATAACACTGGGGTACAGTACTGGTGGGGACGGGTCTGTCACTGTATAACATGGGTGCAGTACTGGTGGGGACAGGTCTGTCACTGTATAACACTGGGGTACAGTACTGGTGGGGACAGGTCTGTCACTGGATAACACTGGGATACAGTACTGGTGTGGATGGGTCTGTCACTGTATAACATTGGGGCACAGTACTGGTGTGGACGGGTCTGTCACTGTATAACACTGGGGCACAGTACTGGTGGGACTGGTCTGTCACTGTATAACCCTGGGGTACAGTACTGGTGGGGACGGGTCTGTCACTGTATACCACTGGGGTACAGTATTGGTGGGGACAGGTCTGTCACTGTATAACACTGGGGTACAGTACTGGTGGGGATTGGTCTGTCACTGTATAAAACTTCGGTACAGTACTGGTGGGCACGGGCCTGTCACTGTATAACACTGGGTAACAGTACTGGAGATGGGTCTGTCACTGTATAACACTGGGGTACAGTACTGGTGGGGACCAGTCTGACACTGTATAACACTGGGGTACAGTACTGGTGGGGACAGGTCTATCACTGTATAACACTGGGATACAGTACTGGTGGGGACAGGTCTGTCACTGTATAACACTGGGGTACAGTACTGGTGGGGACAGGTCTGTCACTGTATAACACTGGGATACAGTACTGGTGGTCATGGGTCTGTCACTGTATAACACTGGGGTACAGTACTGGTGGGGACAGGTCTGTCACTGTATAACACTGGGGCATAGTACAGGTGGGGACAGGTCTGTCACTGTATAACACCGGGGTACAGTACTGGTGGGGATGGGTCTGTCCCTGTATAACACTGGGGTACAGTACTGGTGGGGACGGGTCTGTCACTGCATAACATGGGTACAGTACTGGTGGGGACAGGTCTGTCACTGTATAACACTGGGGTACAGTACTGGTGTGGATGGGTCTGTCACTGTATAACACTGGGGCACAGTACTGGAGATGGGTCTGTCACTATAACACTGGGGTACAGTACTGGTGGGGACAGGTCTGTCACTGTATAACACTGGGGTACAGTACAGGTGGGGCGGGGTCTGTCACTGTATAACAGTGGGGTACAGTACTGGTGGGGACAGGTCTGGCACTGTATAACACTGGGGTACAGTACTGGTGGGGACGGGTCTGTCACTGTATAACACTGGGGTACAGTATACTGGTGGGGACAGGGCAGTCACTGTATAACACTGGGGTACAGTACTAGTGGGGACGGGTCTGTCACTGTATAACACTGGGGTACAGTACTGGTGGGGACAGGTCTGTCACTGGATAACACTGGGATACAGTACTGGTGGGGACAGGTCTGTCACTGTATAACACGGGTACAGTACTGTTGGGGACAGGTCTGTCACTGTATAACACTGGGGTACAGTACTGGTGCGGACAGGTCTGTCACTGTATAACACTGGGGTACAGTACTGGTGGGGACGGGTCTGTCACTGTATAACATGGGTACAGTACTGGTGGGGACAGGTCTGTCACTGTATAACACTGGGGTACAGTACTGGGGGGGACAGCTCTGTCACTGGATAACACTGGGATACAGTACTGGTGTGGATGGGTCTGTCACTGTATAACATTGAGGCACAGTACTGGTGTGGACGGGTCTGTCACTGTATGACACTGGGGCACAGTACTGGTGGGACTGGTCTGTCACTCTATAACCCAGGGGTACAGTACTGGTGGGGACGGGTCTGTCACTGTATACCACTGGGGTACAGTATTGGTGGGGACAGGTCTGTCACTGTATAACACAGGGGTACAGTACTGGTGGGGATTGGTCTGTCACTGTATAAAACTTCGGTACAGTACTGGTGGGCACGGGCCTGTCACTGTATAACACTGGGTAAGAGTACTGGAGATGGGTCTGTCACTGTATAACACTGGGGTACAGTACTGGTGGGGACCAGTCTGACACTGTATAACACTGGGGTACAGTACTGGTGGGGACAGGTCTATCACTGTATAACACTGGGATACAGTACTGGTGGGGACAGGTCTGTCACTGTATAACACTGGGGTACAGTACTGGTGGGGACAGGTCTGTCACTGTATAACACTGCGATACAGTACTGGTGGGCATGGGTCTGTCACTGTATAACACTGGGGTACAATACTGGTGGGGACAGGTCTGTCACTGTATAACACTGGGGTACAATACTGGTGGGGACAGGTCTGTCACTGTATAACACTGGGGTACAGTACTGTTGGGGACAGGTCTGTCACTGTATAACACTGGGGTACAGTACTGGTGGGGACAGGTCTGTCACTGTATAACATTGGGGCACAGTACTGGTGTGGACGGGTCTGTCACTGTATAACACTGGGACACAGTACTGGTGGGACTGGTCTGTCACTGTATAACCCTGGGGTACAGTACTGGTGGGCATGGGTCTGTCACTGTATAACACTGGGGTACAGTACTGGTGGGGACAGCTCTGTCACTGGATAACACTGGGATACAGTACTGGTGTGGATGGGTCTGTCACTGTATAACATTGAGGCACAGTACTGGTGTGGACGGGTCTGTCACTGTATGACACTGGGGCACAGTACTGGTGGGACTGGTCTGTCACTCTATAACCCAGGGGTACAGTACTGGTGGGGACGGGTCTGTCACTGTATACCACTGGGGTACAGTATTGGTGGGGACAGGTCTGTCACTGTATAACACAGGGGTACAGTACTGGTGGGGATTGGTCTGTCACTGTATAAAACTTCGGTACAGTACTGGTGGGCACGGGCCTGTCACTGTATAACACTGGGTAAGAGTACTGGAGATGGGTCTGTCACTGTATAACACTGGGGTACAGTACTGGTGGGGACCAGTCTGACACTGTATAACACTGGGGTACAGTACTGGTGGGGACAGGTCTATCACTGTATAACACTGGGATACAGTACTGGTGGGGACAGGTCTGTCACTGTATAACACTGGGATACAGTACTGGTGGGCATGGGTCTGTCACTGTATAACACTGGGGTACAATACTGGTGGGGACAGGTCTGTCACTGTATAACACTGGGGTACAATACTGGTGGGGACAGGTCTGTCACTGTATAACACTGGGGTACAGTACTGTTGGGGACAGGTCTGTCACTGTATAACACTGGGGTACAGTACTGGTGGGGACAGGTCTGTCACTGTATAACACTGGGATACAGTACTGGTGGGGACAGGTCTGTCACTGTATAACACTGGGGTACAGTACTGGTGGGGACAGGTCTGTCACTGTATAACACTGGGATACAGTACTGGTGGGCATGGGTCTGTCACTGTATAACACTGGGGTACAATACTGGTGGGGACAGGTCTGTCACTGTATAACACTGGGGTACAGTACTGTTGGGGACAGGTCTGTCACTGTATAACACTGGGGTACAGTACTGGTGGGGACAGGTCTGTCACTGTATAACACTGGGATACAGTACTGGTGGGGACAGGTCTGTCACTGTATAACATGGGTGCAGTACTGGTGGGGACAGGTCTGTCACTGTATAACACTGGGGTACAGTACTGGTGGGGACAGGTCTGTCACTGGATAACACTGGGATACAGTACTGGTGTGGACGGGTCTGTCACTGTATAACATTGGGGCACAGTACTGGTGTGGACGGGTCTGTCACTGTATAACACTGGGACACAGTACTGGTGGGACTGGTCTGTCACTGTATAACCCTGGGGTACAGTACTGGTGGGGACGGGTCTGTCACTGTATACCACTGGGGTACAGTATTGGTGGGGACAGGTCTGTCACTGTATAACACTGGGGTACAGTACTGGTGGGGATTGGTCTGTCACTGTATAAAACTTCGGTACAGTACTGGTGGGCACGGGCCTGTCACTGTATAACACTGGGTAAGAGTACTGGAGATGGGTCTGTCACTGTATAACACTGGGGTACAGTACTGGTGGGGACCAGTCTGACACTGTATAACACTGGGGTACAGTACTGGTGGGGACAGGTCTATCACTGTATAACACTGGGATACAGTACTGGTGGGGACAGGTCTGTCACTGTATAACACTGGGGTACAGTACTGGTGGGGACAGGTCTGTCACTGGATAACACTGGGATACAATACTGGTGGGGACAGGTCTGTCACTGTATAACACGGGTACAGTAGTGTTGTGGACAGGTCTGTCACTGTATAACACGGGTACAGTACTGTTGCGGATAGGTCTGTCACTGTATAACACTGGGGTACAGTACTGGTGGGGACAGGTCTGTCACTGTATAACACTGGGGTACAGTACTGGTGGGGACGGGTCTGTCACTGTATAACACTGGGGTACAGTACTGGTGGGGACAGGTCTGTCACAGTATAACACTGGGATACAGTACTGGTGGGGACAGGTCTGTCACTGTTTAACACTGGGGTACAGTACTGGTGGGGACAGGTCTGTCACTGTATAACACTGGGGTACAGTACTGGTGGGGACAGGTCTGTCACTGGATAACACTGGGATACAGTACTGGTGTGGACGGGTCTGTCACTGTATAACACTGGGGCACAGTACTGGTGGGACTGGTCTGTCACTGTATACCACTGGGGTACAGTACTGGTGGGGATTGGTCTGTCACTGTATAAAACTTCGGTACAGTACTGGTGGGCACGGGCCTGTCACTGTATAACACTGGGTAAGAGTACTGGAGATGGGTCTGTCACTGTATAACACTGGGGTACAGTACTGGTGGGGACAGGTCTGTCGCTGTATAACACTGCGGTACAGTGCTGGTGATGACAGGTCTGTCACTGTATAACACTGGGGTACAGTACTGGAGATGACTCCGTTACTGTATAACACTGGGGTACAGTACTGGTGGGGACGGGTGTGTCACTGTATAACACTGGGGTACAGTACTGGTGGGGACAGGGCTGTCACTGTATAACACTGGGGTACAGTACTGGTGGGGACGGGTCTGTCACCGTGTAACACTGGGGTACAGTACTGGTGGGAACGGGTCTGTCACTGTATAACACTGGGGTACAGTACTGGTGGGGAAAGATCTGTCACTGTATAACACTGGGGTACAGTACTGGTGGGGACGGGTTTGTCACTGTATAACTCTTGGGTACAGTACAGGTGGGGATGGGTCTGTCCCTGTATAACACTAGGGTACGGTACTGGCGCGGACGAGTCTGTCACTTTTTAACACTTGGGTACGGCAGTGGTGGGGACAGGTCTGTCACTGTATAACACTGGGGTACAGTACTGGTGGGGACAGGTCTGTCACTGTATAACACTGGGGCATAGTACAGGTGGGGACAGGTCTGTCACTGTATAACACCGGGGTACAGTACTGGTGGGGATGGGTCTGTCCCTGTATAACACTGGGGTACAGTACTGGTGGGGACGGGTCTGTCACTGCATAACATGGGTACAGTACTGGTGGGGACAGGTCTGTCACTGTATAACACTGGGGTACAGTACTGGTGTGGATGGGTCTGTCACTGTATAACACTGGGGCACAGTACTGGAGATGGGTCTGTCACTATAACACTGGGGTACAGTACTGGTGGGGACAGGTCTGTCACTGTATAACACTGGGGTACAGTACAGGTGGGGCGGGGTCTGTCACTGTATAACAGTGGGGTACAGTACTGGTGGGGACAGGTCTGGCACTGTATAACACTGGGGTACAGTACTGGTGGGGACGGGTCTGTCACTGTATAACACTGGGGTACAGTATACTGGTGGGGACAGGGCAGTCACTGTATAACACTGGGGTACAGTACTAGTGGGGACGGGTCTGTCACTGTATAACACTGGGGTACAGTACTGGTGGGGACAGGTCTGTCACTGGATAACACTGGGATACAGTACTGGTGGGGACAGGTCTGTCACTGTATAACACGGGTACAGTACTGTTGGGGACAGGTCTGTCACTGTATAACACTGGGGTACAGTACTGGTGCGGACAGGTCTGTCACTGTATAACACTGGGGTACAGTACTGGTGGGGACGGGTCTGTCACTGTATAACATGGGTACAGTACTGGTGGGGACAGCTCTGTCACTGGATAACACTGGGATACAGTACTGGTGTGGATGGGTCTGTCACTGTATAACATTGAGGCACAGTACTGGTGTGGACGGGTCTGTCACTGTATGACACTGGGGCACAGTACTGGTGGGACTGGTCTGTCACTCTATAACCCAGGGGTACAGTACTGGTGGGGACGGGTCTGTCACTGTATACCACTGGGGTACAGTATTGGTGGGGACAGGTCTGTCACTGTATAACACAGGGGTACAGTACTGGTGGGGATTGGTCTGTCACTGTATAAAACTTCGGTACAGTACTGGTGGGCACGGGCCTGTCACTGTATAACACTGGGTAAGAGTACTGGAGATGGGTCTGTCACTGTATAACACTGGGGTACAGTACTGGTGGGGACCAGTCTGACACTGTATAACACTGGGGTACAGTACTGGTGGGGACAGGTCTATCACTGTATAACACTGGGATACAGTACTGGTGGGGACAGGTCTGTCACTGTATAACACTGGGGTACAGTACTGGTGGGGACAGGTCTGTCACTGTATAACACTGGGATACAGTACTGGTGGGCATGGGTCTGTCACTGTATAACACTGGGGTACAATACTGGTGGGGACAGGTCTGTCACTGTATAACACTGGGGTACAGTACTGTTGGGGACAGGTCTGTCTCTGTATAACACTGGGGTACAGTACTGGTGGGGACAGGTCTGTCACTGTATAACACTGGGGTACAGTACTGGTGGGGACGGGTCTGTCACTGTATAACATGGGTGCAGTACTGGTGGGGACAGGTCTGTCACTGTATAACACTGGGGTACAGTACTGGTGGGGACAGGTCTGTCACTGGATAACACTGGGATACAGTACTGGTGTGGATGGGTCTGTCACTGTATAACATTGGGGCACAGTACTGGTGTGGACGGGTCTGTCACTGTATAACACTGGGGCACAGTACTGGTGGGACTGGTCTGTCACTGTATAACCCTGGGGTACAGTACTGGTGGGAACGGGTCTGTCACTGTATAACACTGGGGTACAGTACTGGTGGGGAAAGATCTGTCACTGTATAACACTGGGGTACAGTACTGGTGGGGACGGGTTTGTCACTGTATAACTCTTGGGTACAGTACAGGTGGGGATGGGTCTGTCCCTGTATAACACTAGGGTACGGTACTGGCGCGGACGAGTCTGTCACTTTTTAACACTTGGGTACGGCAGTGGTGGGGACTGGTCTGTCACTGTATAACACTGGGGTACAGTACTGGTGGGGACAGGTCTGTCACTGTATAACACTGGGGCATAGTACAGGTGGGGACAGGTCTGTCACTGTATAACACCGGGGTACAGTACTGGTGGGGATGGGTCTGTCCCTGTATAACACTGGGGTACAGTACTGGTGGGGACGGGTCTGTCACTGCATAACATGGGTACAGTACTGGTGGGGACAGGTCTGTCACTGTATAACACTGGGGTACAGTACTGGTGTGGATGGGTCTGTCACTGTATAACACTGGGGCACAGTACTGGAGATGGGTCTGTCACTATAACACTGGGGTACAGTACTGGTGGGGACAGGTCTGTCACTGTATAACACTGGGGTACAGTACAGGTGGGGCGGGGTCTGTCACTGTATAACAGTGGGGTACAGTACTGGTGGGGACAGGTCTGGCACTGTATAACACTGGGGTACAGTACTGGTGGGGACGGGTCTGTCACTGTATAACACTGGGGTACAGTATACTGGTGGGGACAGGGCAGTCACTGTATAACACTGGGGTACAGTACTAGTGGGGACGGGTCTGTCACTGTATAACACTGGGGTACAGTACTGGTGGGGACAGGTCTGTCACTGGATAACACTGGGATACAGTACTGGTGGGGACAGGTCTGTCACTGTATAACACGGGTACAGTACTGTTGGGGACAGGTCTGTCACTGTATAACACTGGGGTACAGTACTGGTGCGGACAGATCTGTCACTGTATAACACTGGGGTACAGTACTGGTGGGGACGGGTCTGTCACTGTATAACATGGGTACAGTACTGGTGGGGACAGCTCTGTCACTGGATAACACTGGGATACAGTACTGGTGTGGATGGGTCTGTCACTGTATAACATTGAGGCACAGTACTGGTGTGGACGGGTCTGTCACTGTATGACACTGGGGCACAGTACTGGTGGGACTGGTCTGTCACTCTATAACCCAGGGGTACAGTACTGGTGGGGACGGGTCTGTCACTGTATACCACTGGGGTACAGTATTGGTGGGGACAGGTCTGTCACTGTATAACACAGGGGTACAGTACTGGTGGGGATTGGTCTGTCACTGTATAAAACTTCGGTACAGTACTGGTGGGCACGGGCCTGTCACTGTATAACACTGGGTAAGAGTACTGGAGATGGGTCTGTCACTGTATAACACTGGGGTACAGTACTGGTGGGGACCAGTCTGACACTGTATAACACTGGGGTACAGTACTGGTGGGGACAGGTCTATCACTGTATAACACTGGGATACAGTACTGGTGGGGACAGGTCTGTCACTGTATAACACTGGGGTACAGTACTGGTGGGGACAGGTCTGTCACTGTATAACACTGGGATACAGTACTGGTGGGCATGGGTCTGTCACTGTATAACACTGGGGTACAATACTGGTGGGGACAGGTCTGTCACTGTATAACACTGGGGTACAGTACTGTTGGGGACAGGTCTGTCTCTGTATAACACTGGGGTACAGTACTGGTGGGGACAGGTCTGTCACTGTATAACACTGGGGTACAGTACTGGTGGGGACGGGTCTGTCACTGTATAACATGGGTGCAGTACTGGTGGGGACAGGTCTGTCACTGTATAACACTGGGGTACAGTACTGGTGGGGACAGGTCTGTCACTGGATAACACTGGGATACAGTACTGGTGTGGATGGGTCTGTCACTGTATAACATTGGGGCACAGTACTGGTGTGGACGGGTCTGTCACTGTATAACACTGGGGCACAGTACTGGTGGGACTGGTCTGTCACTGTATAACCCTGGGGTACAGTACTGGTGGGGACGGGTCTGTCACTGTATACCACTGGGGTACAGTATTGGTGGGGACAGGTCTGTCACTGTATAACACTGGGGTACAGTACTGGTGGGGATTGGTCTGTCACTGTATAAAACTTCGGTACAGTACTGGTGGGCACGGGCCTGTCACTGTATAACACTGGGTAACAGTACTGGAGGTGGGTCTGTCACTGTATAACACTGGGGTACAGTACTGGTGGGGACCAGTCTGACACTGTATAACACTGGGGTACAGTACTGGTGGGGACAGGTCTATCACTGTATAACACTGGGATACAGTACTGGTGGGGACAGGTCTGTCACTGTATAACACTGGGGTACAGTACTGGTGGGGACAGGTCTGTCACTGTATAACACTGGGATACAGTACTGGTGGGCATGGGTCTGTCACTGTATAACACTGGGGTACAGTACTGGTGGGGACAGGTCTGTCACTGTATAACACTGGGGTACAGTACTGGTGGGGACAGGTCTGTCACTGTATAACACTGGAGTACAGTACTGGTGGGGACAGGTCTGTCACTGTATAACACTGGGGTACAGTACTGGTGGGGACAGGTCTGTCACTGTATAACACTGGGGTACAGTACTGGTGGGGACGGGTCTGTCACTGTATAACACTGGGGTACAGTACTGGTGGGGACGGGTCTGTCACTGTATACCACTGGGGTACAGTATTGGTGGGGACAGGTCTGTCACTGTATAACACTGGGGTACAGTACTGGTGGGGATTGGTCTGTCACTGTATAAAACTTCGGTACAGTACTGGTGGGCACGGGCCTGTCACTGTATAACACTGGGTAAGAGTACTGGAGATGGGTCTGTCACTGTATAACACTGGGGTACAGTACTGGTGGGGACCAGTCTGACACTGTATAACACTGGGGTACAGTACTGGTGGGGACAGGTCTATCACTGTATAACACTGGGATACAGTACTGGTGGGGACAGGTCTGTCACTGTATAACACTGGGGTACAGTACTGGTGGGGACAGGTCTGTCACTGGATAACACTGGGATACAATACTGGTGGGGACAGGTCTGTCACTGTATAACACGGGTACAGTACTGTTGGGGACAGGTCTGTCACTGTATAACACGGGTACAGTACTGTTGGGGACAGGTCTGTCACTGTATAACACTGGGGTACAGTACTGGTGGGGACAGGTCTGTCACTGTATAACACTGGGGTACAGTACTGGTGGGGACGGGTCTGTCACTGTATAACACTGGGGTACAGTACTGGTGGGGACAGGTCTGTCACAGTATAACACTGGGATACAGTACTGGTGGGGACAGGTCTGTCACTGTTTAACACTGGGGTACAGTACTGGTGGGGACAGGTCTGTCATTGTATAACACTGGGGTACAGTACTGGTGGGGACAGGTCTGTCACTGGATAACACTGGGATACAGTACTGGTGTGGACGGGTCTGTCACTGTATAACACTGGGGCACAGTACTGGTGGGACTGGTCTGTCACTGTATACCACTGGGGTACAGTACTGGTGGGGATTGGTCTGTCACTGTATAAAACTTCGGTACAGTACTGGTGGGCACGGGCCTGTCACTGTATAACACTGGGTAAGAGTACTGGAGATGGGTCTGTCACTGTATAACACTGGGGTACAGTACTGGTGGGGACAGGTCTGTCGCTGTATAACACTGCGGTACAGTGCTGGTGATGACAGGTCTGTCACTGTATAACACTGGGGTACAGTACTGGAGATGAGTCCGTTACTGTATAACACTGGGGTACAGTACTGGTGGGGACGGGTGTGTCACTGTATAACACTGGGGTACAGTACTGGTGGGGAAAGATCTGTCACTGTATAACACTGGGTTACGGTACTGGTGGGAACGGGTCTGTCACTGTATAACACTGGGGTACAGTACTGGTGGGGAAAGATCTGTCACTGTATAACACTGGGGTACAGTACTGGTGGGGACGGGTTTGTCACTGTATAACTCTTGGGTACAGTACAGGTGGGGATGGGTCTGTCCCTGTATAACACTAGGGTACGGTACTGGCGCGGACGGGTCTGTCACTGTATGACACTGGGGCACAGTACTGGTGGGACTGGTCTGTCACTCTATAACCCAGGGGTACAGTACTGGTGGGGACGGGTCTGTCACTGTATACCACTGGGGTACGGCAGTGGTGGGGACAGGTCTGTCACTGTATAACACTGGGGTACAGTACTGGTGGGGACAGGTCTGTCACTGTATAACACTGGGGCATAGTACAGGTGGGGACAGGTCTGTCACTGTATAACACCGGGGTACAGTACTGGTGGGGATGGGTCTGTCCCTGTATAACACTGGGGTACAGTACTGGTGGGGACGGGTCTGTCACTGCATAACATGGGTACAGTACTGGTGGGGACAGGTCTGTCACTGTATAACACTGGGGTACAGTACTGGTGTGGATGGGTCTGTCACTGTATAACACTGGGGCACAGTACTGGAGATGGGTCTGTCACTATAACACTGGGGTACAGTACTGGTGGGGACAGGTCTGTCACTGTATAACACTGGGGCACAGTACTGGTGGGACTGGTCTGTCACTGTATACCACTGGGGTACAGTACTGGTGGGGATTGGTCTGTCACTGTATAAAACTTCGGTACAGTACTGGTGGGCACGGGCCTGTCACTGTATAACACTGGGGTACAGTACTGGTGGGGACAGGTCTGTCGCTGTATAACACTGCGGTACAGTGCTGGTGATGACAGGTCTGTCACTGTATAACACTGGGGTACAGTACTGGAGATGAGTCCGTTACTGTATAACACTGGGGTACAGTACTGGTGGGGACGGGTGTGTCACTGTATAACACTGGGGTACAGTACTGGTGGGGACAGGGCTGTCACTGTATAACACTGGGGTACAGTACAGGTGGGGCGGGGTCTGTCACTGTATAACAGTGGGGTACAGTACTGGTGGGGACAGGTCTGGCACTGTATAACACTGGGGTACAGTACTGGTGGGGACGGGTCTGTCACTGTATAACACTGGGGTACAGTATACTGGTGGGGACAGGGCAGTCACTGTATAACACTGGGGTACAGTACTAGTGGGGACGGGTCTGTCACTGTATAACACTGGGGTACAGTACTGGTGGGGACAGGTCTGTCACTGGATAACACTGGGATACAGTACTGGTGGGGACAGGTCTGTCACTGTATAACACGGGTACAGTACTGTTGGGGACAGGTCTGTCACTGTATAACACTGGGGTACAGTACTGGTGCGGACAGGTCTGTCACTGTATAACACTGGGGTACAGTACTGGTGGGGACGGGTCTGTCACTGTATAACATGGGTACAGTACTGGTGGGGACAGCTCTGTCACTGTATAAAACTTCGGTACAGTACTGGTGTGGATGGGTCTGTCACTGTATAACATTGAGGCACAGTACTGGTGTGGACGGGTCTGTCACTGTATGACACTGGGGCACAGTACTGGTGGGACTGGTCTGTCACTCTATAACCCAGGGGTACAGTACTGGTGGGGACGGGTCTGTCACTGTATACCACTGGGGTACAGTATTGGTGGGGACAGGTCTGTCACTGTATAACACAGGGGTACAGTACTGGTGGGGATTGGTCTGTCACTGTATAAAACTTCGGTACAGTACTGGTGGGCACGGGCCTGTCACTGTATAACACTGGGTAAGAGTATTGGAGATGGGTCTGTCACTGTATAACACTGGGGTACAGTACTGGTGGGGACCAGTCTGACACTGTATAACACTGGGGTACAGTACTGGTGGGGACAGGTCTATCACTGTATAACACTGGGATACAGTACTGGTGGGGACAGGTCTGTCACTGTATAACACTGGGGTACAGTACTGGTGGGGACAGGTCTGTCACTGTATAACACTGGGATACAGTACTGGTGGGCATGGGTCTGTCACTGTATAACACTGGGGTACAATACTGGTGGGGACAGGTCTGTCACTGTATAACACTGGGGTACAGTACTGTTGGGGACCGGTCTGTCTCTGTATAACACTGGGGTACAGTACTGGTGGGGACAGGTCTGTCACTGTATAACACTGGGGTACAGTACTGGTGGGGACGGGTCTGTCACTGTATAACATGGGTGCAGTACTGGTGGGGACAGGTCTGTCACTGTATAACACTGGGGTACAGTACTGGTGGGGACAGGTCTGTCACTGGATAACACTGGGATACAGTACTGGTGTGGATGGGTCTGTCACTGTATAACATTGGGGCACAGTACTGGTGTGGACGGGTCTGTCACTGTATAACACTGGGGCACAGTACTGGTGGGACTGGTCTGTCACTGTATAACCCTGGGGTACAGTACTGGTGGGGACGGGTCTGTCACTGTATACCACTGGGGTACAGTATTGGTGGGGACAGGTCTGTCACTGTGTAACACTGGGGTACAGTACTGGTGGGGATTGGTCTGTCACTGTATAAAACTTCGGTACAGTACTGGTGGGCACGGGCCTGTCACTGTATAACACTGGGTAACAGTACTGGAGATGGGTCTGTCACTGTATAACACTGGGGTACAGTACTGGTGGGGACCAGTCTGACACTGTATAACACTGGGGTACAGTACTGGTGGGGACAGGTCTATCACTGTATAACACTGGGATACAGTACTGGTGGGGACAGGTCTGTCACTGTATAACACTGGGGTACAGTACTGGTGGGGACAGGTCTGTCACTGTATAACACTGGGATACAGTACTGGTGGGCATGGGTCTGTCACTGTATAACACTGGGGTACAGTACTGGTGGGGACAGGTCTGTCACTGTATAACACTGGGGTACAGTACTGGTGGGGACAGGTCTGTCACTGTATAACACTGGAGTACAGTACTGGTGGGGACAGGTCTGTCACTGTATAACACTGGGGTACAGTACTGGTGGGGACAGGTCTGTCACTGTATAACACTGGGGTACAGTACTGGTGGGGACGGGTCTGTCACTGTATAACACTGGGGTACAGTACTGGTGGGGACAGGTCTGTCACTGGATAACACTGGGATACAATACTGGTGGGGACAGGTCTGTCACTGTATAACACGGGTACAGTACTGTTGGGGACAGGTCTGTCACTGTATAACACGGGTACAGTACTGTTGGGGACAGGTCTGTCACTGTATAACACTGGGGTACAGTACTAGTGGGGACGGGTCTGTCACTGTATAACACTGGGGTACAGTACTGGTGGGGACAGGTCTGTCACAGTATAACACTGGGATACAGTACTGGTGGGGACAGGTCTGTCACTGTTTAACACTGGGGTACAGTACTGGTGTGGACGGGTCTGTCACTGTATAACATGGGTACAGTACTGGTGGGGACAGGTCTGTCACTGTATAACACTGGGGTACACTACTGGTGGGGACAGGTCTGTCACTGTTTAACACTGGGGTACAGTACTGGTGTGGACGGGTCTGTCACTGTATAACATGGGTACAGTACTGGTGGGGGCAGGTGTGTCACTGAAAAACACTGTGCTACAATACTGGTGGGGATGTGTTTGTCACTATAACACTGGGGTGCAGTACTGTTGAAACAGGTCTGTCACTGTATTATACTCGGGTACAGTACTGGAGATGGGTCTGTCACTGTATAACACTGGGGTACAGTACTGGTGGGCACGGGTCTGTCACTGTATAACATTGGGGTACAGTACTGGAGATGGGTCTGTCACTGTATAACACTGGGGTACAGTGCTGGTGGGGACAGGTCTGTCACTGTATAACACTGGGGTACACTACTGGTGGGGACAGGTCTGTCACAGTATAACACTGGGGTACAGTACTGGTGGGGACTGGTCTGTCACTGTATAAAACTTCGGTACAGTACTGGTGGGGATGGGTCTGTCACAGTATAACACTGGGGTACAGTACTGGTGGGCACGGTCCTGTCAATGTATAACACTGGGTAACAGTACTGGAGATGGGTCTGTATAACACTGGGATACAGTACTGGTGGGGACAGGTCTGTCGCTGTATAACACTGCGGTACAGTGCTGGTGATGACAGGTCTGTCACTGTATAACACTGGGGTACAGTACTGGAGATGAGTCCGTTACTGTATAACACTGGGGTACAGTACTGGTGGGGACGGGTGTGTCACTGTATAACACTGGGGTACAGTATTGGTGGGGACAGGTGTGTCAATGTAAAGTACTGGGTTACGGTACTGGTGGGAACGGGTCTGTCACTGTATAACACTGGGGTACAGTACTGGTGGGGAAAGATCTGTCACTGTATAACATTGGGGTACAGTACTGGTGGGGACGGGTTTGTCACTGTATAACTCTTGGGTACAGTACAGGTGGGGATGGGTCTGTCCCTGTATAACACTAGGGTACGGTACTGGCGCGGACGAGTCTGTCACTTTTTAACACTTGGGTACGGCAGTGGTGGGGACAGGTCTGTCACTGTATAACACTGGGGTACAGTACTGGTGGGGACAGGTCTGTCACTGTATAACACTGGGGCATAGTACAGGTGGGGACAGGTCTGTCACTGTATAACACCGGGGTACAGTACTGGTGGGGATGGGTCTGTCCCTGTATCACACTGGGGTACAGTACTGGTGGGGACGGGTCTGTCACTGCATAACATGGGTACAGTACTGGTGGGGACAGGTCTGTCACTGTATAACACTGGGGTACAGTACTGGTGTGGATGGGTCTGTCACTGTATAACACTGGGGCACAGTACTGGAGATGGGTCTGTCACTATAACACTGGGGTACAGTACTGGTGGGGACAGGTCTGTCACTGTATAACACTGGGGTACAGTACAGGTGGGGCGGGGTCTGTCACTGTATAACAGTGGGGTACAGTACTGGTGGGGACAGGTCTGGCACTGTATAACACTGGGGTACAGTACTGGTGGGGACGGGTCTGTCACTGTATAACACTGGGGTACAGTATACTGGTGGGGACAGGGCTGTCACTGTATAACACTGGGGTACAGTACTAGTGGGGACGGGTCTGTCACTGTATAACACTGGGGTACAGTACTGGTGGGGACAGGTCTGTCACTGGATAACACTGGGATACAGTACTGGTGGGGACAGGTCTGTCACTGTATAACACGGGTACAGTACTGTTGGGGACAGGTCTGTCACTGTATAACACTGGGGTACAGTACTGGTGGGGACAGGTCTGTCACTGTATAACACTGGGGTACAGTACTGGTGGGGACGGGTCTGTCACTGTATAACATGGGTACAGTACTGGTGGGGACAGGTCTGTCACTGTATAACACTGGGGTACAGTACTGGTGGGGACAGCTCTGTCACTGGATAACACTGGGATACAGTACTGGTGTGGATGGGTCTGTCACTGTATAACATTGAGGCACAGTACTGGTGTGGACGGGTCTGTCACTGTATGACACTGGGGCACAGTACTGGTGGGACTGGTCTGTCACTGTATACCACTGGGGTACAGTACTGGTGGGGACAGGTCTGTCACTGTATAACACTGGGGTACAGTACTGGTGGGGATTGGTCTGTCACTGTATAAAACTTCGGTACAGTACTGGTGGGCACGGGCCTGTCACTGTATAGCACTGGGTAACAGTACTGGAGATGGGTCTGTCACTGTATAACACTGGGGTACAGTACTGGTGGGGACCAGTCTGACACTGTATAACACTGGGGTACAGTACTGGTGGGGACAGGTCTATCACTGTATAACACTGGGATACAGTACTGGTGGGGACAGGTCTGTCACTGTATAACACTGGGATACAGTACTGGTGGGCATGGGTCTGTCACTGTATAACACTGGGGTACAATACTGGTGGGGACAGGTCTGTCACTGTATAACACTGGGGTACAGTACTGTTGGGGACAGGTCTGTCTCTGTATAACACTGGGGTACAGTACTGGTGGGGACAGGTCTGTCACTGTATAACACTGGGGTACAGTACTGGTGGGGACGGGTCTGTCACTGTATAACACTGGGGTACAGTACTGGTGGGGACAGGTCTGTCACTGTATAACACTGGGGTACAGTACTGGTGGGGACAGGTCTGTCACTGTATAACACTGGGATACAGTACTGGTGTGGACGGGTCTTTCACTGTATAACACTGGGGCACAGTACTGGTGGGACTGGTCTGTCACTGTATACCACTGGGGTACAGTACTGGTGGGGACAGGTCTGTCACTGTATAACACTGGTGTACAGTACTGGTGTGGATGGGTCTGTCAATGTATAACACTGGGGCACAGTACTGGAGATGGGTCTGTCACTATAACACTGGGGTGCAGTATTGGTGGGGACAGGTCTGTCACTGTATAACACTGGGGTACAGTACTGGTGATGACAGGTCTGTCACTGTATAACACTAGGGTACAGTACTGGTGGGGACATGTCTCACTGTATAAAAGTGTGGTACAGTACTGGTGGGGATGGGTCTGTCACAGTATAACACTGCGGTACAGTACTGGTGGGGTCGGGTCTGTCACTATATAACACTGGGGTCCACTGCTGGTGGGGAAGGGCCTGACACTGTATCGCAGTGGGGTACAGTACTGGTGGGGACAGGTCTGTCACTGTATAACACTGGGGTACAGTGCTGGTGGGGACAGGTCTGTCACTGTATAACACTGGGGTACAGTAGTGGTGGGGACGGGTCTGTCAATTTATAACACTGGCGTACAGTGCCAGTGGGGACAGGTCTGTCACTGTATAACACTGGGGTACAGTACTGGTGGAGGCGGGTCTGTCACTATAACACTGGTGTACAGTACTTCTGGGGACTGGTCTGTCACTGTATAAAACTAGGATACAGTACTGGTTGGGATGGGTCTGTCGCTGCATCACACTGGAGTATAGTACTGGTGATGACAGGTCTGTCACTGTATAACACTGGGGTACAGTATTGGGGATGGGTCTGTCACTGTATAATACTGGGGTACAGTACTGGTGGGGTTGGGTCTGTCACTGTATAACACTGGGGTGCAGTACTGGTGGGGACAGGTCTGTCACTGAATAACACTGGGATACAATACTGGTGGGGACAGGTCTGTCACTGTATAACACGGGTACAGTACTGTTGGGGACAGGTCTGTCACTGTATAACACTGGGGTACAGTACTGGTGGGGACAGGTCTGTCACTGTATAACACTGGGGTACAGTACTGGTGGGGACGGGTCTGTCACTGTATAACACTGGGGTACAGTACTGGTGGGGTCTGGTCTGTCACTGTATAACACTGGGGTACAGTACTGGTGGGGTCTGGTCTGTCACTGTATAACACTGGGGTACAGTACTGGTGTGGATGGGTCTGTCACTGTATAACACTGGGGCACAGTACTGGAGATGGGTCTGTCACTATAACACTGGGGTACAGTACTGGTGTGGATGGGTCTGTCACTGTATAACACTGGGGCACAGTACTGGAGATGGGTCTGTCACTATAACACTGGGGTACAGTACTGGTGGGGACAGGTCTGTCACTGGATAACACTGGGATACAGTACTGGTGTGGACGGGTCTGTCACTGTATAACACTGGGGCACAGTACTGGTGGGGACAGGTCTGTCACTGTATAACACTGGGATAGAGTACTGGTGGGCATGGGTCTGTCACTGTATAACACTGGGGTACAGTACTTCTGGGGACTGGTCTGTCACTGTATAAAACTGGGGTACAGTACTTGTGGGGACGGGTCGGTCAATTTATAACACTGGGGTATAGTACTGGTGGGGACAGGTCTGTCACTGTATAACACTGGGGTACAGTACTTCTGGGGACTGGTCTGTCACTGTATAACACGAGGGTATAGTACTGGTTGGGATGGGTCTGTCACTGTATAACACTGGGGTACAGTACTGGTGGTGGCCGGTCTGTCACTGTATCACACTGGGGTACAGTACTGGTGGTGGCGGGTCTGTCACTATAACACTTGGGTACAGTACTGGTGGGGACGGGTGTGTCACTGTATAATTCTTGGGTGCAGTACTGGTGGGGACAGTTCTGTCACTGTATAATACTGGGGTACAGTACTGGTGATGACACGTCTATCACTGTATAACACTGGGGTACAGTACTGGAGATGGGTCTGTCACTGTATAACAATGGGGTACAGTACTGGTGGGGACAGGTCTGTCACTGTATAACACTGGGGTACAGTACTGGTGGGGATGGGTCTGTCACTGTATAATAGTGGGGTACAGTACTGGTGGGGATGTGTCTGTCACAGTATAACACTGGGATACAGTACTGGTGGGGTCTGAATCTGTCACTGTATAACACTGGGGTACAGTACTGGTGGGGACAGGTCTGTGACTGTATAACACTGGGGTACAGTACTGGTGGGGACGGGTCTGCCACTGTATAACACTGGGGTACAGTACTGGTGGGGAAAGATCTGTCACTGTATAACACTGGGGTACAGTACTGGTGGGGAAAGATCTGTCACTGTATAACACTGGAGTACAGTACTGGTGGGGATAGGTCTGTCACTGTATAACACTAGGATACAGTACTGGTGGGGACAGGTCTGTCACTGTACAACACTGGGCTACAGTTCTGGTGGGGACGGGTCTGTCACTCTATAACACTGAGGTACTTTACTGGTGGTGACTGGTCTGTCTCTGTATAACACTAGGGTACAGTACTGATGATGACAGGTCTGTCACTGTATAACACTGGGGTACAGTACTGGTAGGGGGCAGGTCTCTCACTGGATAACACTGGGATACAGTACTGCTGGGGACGGGTCTGTCACTGCATAACACTGGGGTACAGTACTGGAGATGACAGGTGTGTCACTGTATAACACTGGGGTACAATACTGGTGGGGATGGGTCTGTCACTGTATAACACTGGGGTACAGTACTGGAGATCGGTCTGTCATTGTATAACACTGGGGTACAGTATTGGTGGGGATGGGTCTGTCACTGTATAACACTGGGGTACAGTACTGGAGATCGGTCTGTCATTGTATAACACTGCGGTACAGTACTAGTGGGGTCTGGTCTGTCACTGTGTAACACTGGGGTACAGTATTGGTGGGGACAAGTCTGTCACTGTATAACACTGGGGTACAGTATTGGCGCGGATGGTTCCGTCAATTTATAACGCTGGAGTACAGTACTGGTGGGGACTGGTTTGTCACTGAATAATACTTGGGTACGGTACTGGCGGGGGCGGTTCTGTCACTTTATAAAACTTGTGTAAGGCACTGGTGGGGACAGGTCTGTCACTGTATAACGCTAGGGTACATTAATGGTGAGGATGGGTATGTCACTGTATAACACTGCGGTACAGTACCGGTGGGGAACGGGTTTGTCACTATAACACTGGGGCACAGTACCGGTGGGGAGTGGTCTGTCACTGTATAACACTGGAGTACAGTACTGGTGGGGACTGGTCTGTCACTGTATAACATTCGGGTACAGTACTGGTGGGGACAGGTCTTTCGCTGTATAAAAGTGGGGTACAGTACGCGTGGGGATGGGTCTGTCACAGTGTAACACTGGGGTACAGTACTGGTGGGGACGTGTCTGTAACTGTATAACACTGGGGTACAGTACTGGTGGGGTCTGGTCTGTCACTGTGTAACACTGGAGTACAGTACATGTGGGGACGGGTCTGTCACTGTATAACACCCGGGTGCAGTACTGGTGGGGATGGGTCTGTCAATTTATAACACTGGCGTACAGTGCCAGTGGGGACAGGTCTGTAACTGTATAACACTGGGGTACAGTACTGGTGGAGGTGGGTCTGTCACTATAACACTGGGGTACAGTACTTCTGGGGACTGGTCTGTCACTGTATAACACTAGGGTGCAGTACTGGTTGGGATGGGTCTGTCGCTGTATCACACTGGGGTACAGTACTGGTGGTGGCGGGTCTGTCACTATAACACTGGGGTACAGTACTGGTGGGGACAGGTCTGTCACTGTCAACAGTAGGGTACAGTACTGGTGGGATGGGTCTGTCGCTGTATAACACTGGGGTACAGTACTGGTGGGGACGGGTGTGTCACTGTATAACTCTTGGGTACAGTACTGGTGGGGACAGGTCTGTCACTGTATAACACTGGGGTACAGTACTGGTGGGGACAGGTCTGTCACTGTATAACACTGGGGTACAGTACTGGTGGGGACAGTTCTGTCACTGTATAAAAGTGGGGTACAGTACTGGTGGGGATGTGTCTGTCACAGTATAACACTGGGGTACAGTACAGGTGGGGACAGGTCTGTCACTGTATAACACTGGGGTACAGTACAGGTGGGGACAGGTCTGTCACTGTATAACACTGGAGTACAGTACTGGTGGGGAAAGATCTGTCACTGTATAACACTGGAGTACAGTACTGGTGGGGACAGGTCTGTCACTGTATAACACTGGGGTATAGTACAGGTGGGGTCTGGTCTGTCACTGTATAACACTGGGGTACAGTACTGGTGATGACAGGTCTGTCACTGTATAACACTGGGGTACAGTACTGGTGTGGACAGGTCTGTCACTGTCAACAGTAGGGTACAGTACTGGTGGGATGGGTCTGTCGCTGTATAACACTGGGGTACAGTACTGGTGGGGACGGGTGTGTCACTGTATAACACTGGGGTACAGTACTGGTGGGGACAGGTCTGTCACTGTATAACACTGGGGTACAGTACTGGTGGGGACAGGTCTGTCACTGTATAACACTGGGGTACAGTACTGGTGGGGACAGTTCTGTCACTGTATAAAAGTGGGGTACAGTACTGGTGGGGATGTGTCTGTCACAGTATAACACTGGGGTACAGTACAGGTGGGGACAGGTCTGTCACTGTATAACACTGGGGTACAGTACTGGTGGGGATGGGTCTGTCACTGTATAACACTGGAGTACAGTACTGGTGGGGACAGGTCTGTCACTGTATAACACTGGGGTATAGTACAGGTGGGGTCTGGTCTGTCACTGTATAACACTGGGGTACAGTACTGGTGATGACAGGTCTGTCACTGTATAACACTGGGGTACAGTACTGGTGTGGACAGGTCTGTCACTGTATAAAAGTGGGGTACAGTACTGGTGGAGATGTGTCTGTCACAGTATAACACTGGGGTACAGTACTGGTGGGGACAGGTCTGTCACTGTATAACACTGGGATACAGTACTGGTGGGGACAGGTCTGTCACTGTATAACACGGGTACAGTACTGTTGGGGACAGGTCTGTCACTGTATAACACTGGGGTACAGTACTGGTGAGGACAGGTCTGTCACTGTATAACACTGGGGTACAGTACTGGTGGGGACGGGTCTGTCACTGTATAACATGGGTACAGTACTGGTGGGGACAGGTCTGTCACTGTATAACACTGGGGTACAGTACTGGTGGGGACAGCTCTGTCACTGGATAACACTGGGATACAGTACTGGTGTGGATGGGTCTGTCACTGTATAACATTGAGGCACAGTACTGGTGTGGACGGGTCTGTCACTGTATGACACTGGGGCACAGTACTGGTGGGACTGGTCTGTCACTCTATAACCCAGGGGTACAGTACTGGTGGGGACGGGTCTGTCACTGTATACCACTGGGGTACAGTATTGGTGGGGACAGGTCTGTCACTGTATAACACTGGGGTACAGTACTGGTGGGGGTTGGTCTGTCACTGTATAAAACTTCGGTACAGTACTGGTGGGCACGGGCCTGTCACTGTATAACACTGGGTAAGAGTACTGGAGATGGGTCTGTCACTGTATAACACTGGGGTACAGTACTGGTGGGGACCAGTCTGACACTGTATAACACTGGGGTACAGTACTGGTGGGGACAGGTCTATCACTGTATAACACTGGGATACAGTACTGGTGGGGACAGGTCTGTCACTGTATAACACTGGGGTACAGTACTGGTGGGGACAGGTCTGTCACTGTATAACACTGGGATACAGTACTGGTGGGCATGGGTCTGTCACTGTATAACACTGGGGTACAATACTGGTGGGGACAGGTCTGTCACTGTATAACACTGGGGTACAGTACTGTTGGGGACAGGTCTGTCACTGTATAACACTGGGGTACAGTACTGGTGGGGACAGGTCTGTCACTGTATAACACTGGGATACAGTACTGGTGGGGACAGGTCGGTCACTGTATAACACTGGGGTACAGTACTGGTGGGGACGGGTCTGTCACTGTATAACACTGGGGTACAGTACTGGTGGGGACAGGTCTGTCACTGTATAACACTGGGGTACAGTACTGGTGGGGACAGGTCTGTCACTGTATAACACTGGGATACAGTACTTGTGTGGACGGGTCTTTCACTGTATAACACTGGGGCACAGTACTGGTGGGACTGGTCTGTCACTGTATACCACTGGGGTACAGTACTGGTGGGGACAGGTCTGTCACTGTATAACACTGGGGTACAGTACTGGTGTGGATGGGTCTGTCAATGTATAACACTGGGGCACAGTACTGGAGATGGGTCTGTCACTATAACACTGGGGTGCAGTATTGGTGGGGACAGGTCTGTCACTGTATAACACTGGGGTACAGTACTGGTGATGACAGGTCTGTCACTGTATAACACTGGGGTACAGTACTGGAGATGGGTCTGTCACTATAACACTGGGGTACAGTACTGGTGGGGACATGTCTCACTGTATAAAAGTGTGGTACAGTACTGGTGGGGATGGGTCTGTCACAGTATAACACTGCGGTACAGTACTGGTGGGGTCGGGTCTGTCACTATATAACACTGGGGTCCACTGCTGGTGGGGAAGGGCCTGACACTGTATCGCAGTGGGGTACAGTACTGGTGGGGACAGGTCTGTCACTGTATAACACTGGGGTACAGTGCTGGTGGGGACAGGTCTGTCACTGTATAACACTGGGGTACAGTAGTGGTGGGGACGGGTCTGTCAATTTATAACACTGGCGTACAGTGCCAGTGGGGACAGGTCTGTCACTGTATAACACTGGGGTACAGTACTGGTGGAGGCGGGTCTGTCACTATAACACTGGTGTACAGTACTTCTGGGGACTGGTCTGTCACTGTATAAAACTAGGATACAGTACTGGTTGGGATGGGTCTGTCGCTGCATCACACTGGAGTATAGTACTGGTGATGACAGGTCTGTCACTGTATAACACTGGGGTACAGTATTGGGGATGGGTCTGTCACTGTATAATACTGGGGTACAGTACTGGTGGGGTTGGGTCTGTCACTGTCTAACACTGGGGTACAGTACTGGCGATGGGTCTGTCACTATAACACTGGGGTACAGTACTGGTGGGGACAGATCTGTCACTATATAAAACTGGGGTACAGTACTGGTGGGGTGGGTCTGTCACAGTATAGCACTGGGGTACAGTACTGGTGGGGTCTGGTCTGTCATTGCATAACACTGGGGTACAGTACTGGCGGGGATGGTTCTGTCACTGTATAACACTGGGGTACAGTACTGGAGGGGACCCATCTGTCACTGTATAACACTGGTGTACAGTATTGGTGGGGAAAGATCTGTCACTGTATAACACTGGAGTACAGTACTGGTGGGGATAGGTCTGTCACTGTATAACACTGGGATACAGTACTGGTGGGGACAGGTCTGTCACTGTATAACACTGGGGTACAGTTCTGGTGGGGATGGGTCTGTCACTCTATAACACTGAGGTACATTACTGGTGGTGACTGGTCTGTCTCTGTATAACACTAGGGTACAGTACTGATGATGACAGGTCTGTCACTGTATAACACTGGGGTACAGTACTGGTAGGGGGCAGGTCTCTCACTGGATAACACTGGGGTACAGTACTGCTGGGGATGGGTCTGTCACTGCATAACACTGGGGTACAGTACTGGAGATGACAGGTGTGTCACTATAACACTGGGGTACAGTACTGGAGATGGGTCTGTCACTGTATAACACTGGGGTACAATACTGGTGGGGATAGGTCTGTCACTGTATAACACTGGGGTACAGTACTGGTGTGGATGGGTCTGTCACTGTATAACACTGGGGCACAGTACTGGAGATGAGTCTGTCACTATAACACTGGGGTACAGTACTGTTGGGGACAGGTCTGTCACTGTATAACACTGGGGTACAGTACAGGTGGGGCGGGGTCTGTCACTGTATAACTCTGGGGTACAGTATACTGGTGGGGACAGGGCTGTCACTGTATAACACTGGGGTACAGTACTAGTGGGGACGGGTTTGTCACTGTATAACACTGGGGTACAGTACTGGTGGGGACAGGTCTGTCACTGGATAACACTGGGATACAGTACTGGTGGGGACAGGTCTGCCACTGTATAACACGGGTACAGTACTGTTGGGGACAGGTCTGTCACTGTATAACACTGGGGTACAGTACTGGTGGGGACGGGTCTGTCACTGTATACCACTGGGGTACAGTATTGGTGTGGACAGGTCTGTCACTGTATAACACTGGGGTACAGTACTGGTGGGGATTGGTCTGTCACTGTATAAAACTTCGGTACAGTACTGGTGGGCACGGGCCTGTCACTGTATAACACTGGGTAACAGTACTGGAGATGGGTCTGTCACTGTATAACACTGGGGTACAGTACTGGTGGGGACCAGTCTGACACTGTATAACACTGGGGTACAGTACTGGTGGGGACAGGTCTATCACTGTATAACACTGGGATACAGTACTGGTGGGGACAGGTCTGTCACTGTATAACACTGGGGTACAGTACTGGTGGGGACAGGTCTGTCACTGTATAACACTGGGATACAGTACTGGTGGGCATGGGTCTGTCACTGTATAACACTGGGGTACAGTACTGGTGGGGACAGGTCTGTCACTGTATAACACTGGGGTACAGTACTGGTGGGGACAGGTCTGTCACTGTATAACACGGGTACAGTACTGGTGGGGACAGGTCTGTCACTGTATAACACTGGAGTACAGTACTGGTGGGGACAGGTCTGTCACTGTATAACACTGGGGTACAGTACTGGTGGGGACAGGTCTGTCACTGTATAACACTGGGGTACAGTACTGGTGGGGACGGGTCTGTCACTGTATAACACTGGGGTGCAGTACTGGTGGGGACAGGTCTGTCACTGAATAACACTGGGATACAATACTGGTGGGGACAGGTCTGTCACTGTATAACACGGGTACAGTACTGTTGGGGACAGGTCTGTCACTGTATAACACTGGGGTACAGTACTGGTGGGGACAGGTCTGTCACTGTATAACACTGGGGTACAGTACTGGTGGGGACGGGTCTGTCACTGTATAACACTGGGGTACAGTACTGGTGGGGTCTGGTCTGTCACTGTATAACACTGGGGTACAGTACTGGTGGGGTCTGGTCTGTCACTGTATAACACTGGGGTACAGTACTGGTGGGGATGGGTCTGTCACTGCATAACATGGGTACAGTACTGGTGGGGACAGGTCTGTCACTGTATAACACTGGGGTACAGTACTGGTGTGGATGGGTCTGTCACTGTATAACACTGGGGCACAGTACTGGAGATGGGTCTGTCACTATAACACTGGGGTACAGTACTGGTGTGGATGGGTCTGTCACTGTATAACACTGGGGCACAGTACTGGAGATGGGTCTGTCACTATAACACTGGGGTACAGTACTGGTGGGGACAGGTCTGTCACTGGATAACACTGGGATACAGTACTGGTGTGGACGGGTCTGTCACTGTATAACACTGGGGCACAGTACTGGTGGGGACAGGTCTGTCACTGTATAACACTGGGATAGAGTACTGGTGGGCATGGGTCTGTCACTGTATAACACTGGGGTACAGTACTTCTGGGGACTGGTCTGTCACTGTATAAAACTGGGGTACAGTACTTGTGGGGACGGGTCGGTCAATTTATAACACTGGGGTATAGTACTGGTGGGGACAGGTCTGTCACTGTATAACACTGGGGTACAGTACTTCTGGGGACTGGTCTGTCACTGTATAACACGAGGGTACAGTACTGGTTGGGATGGGTCTGTCACTGTATAACACTGGGGTACAGTACTGGTGGTGGCCGGTCTGTCACTGTATCACACTGGGGTACAGTACTGGTGGTGGCGGGTCTGTCACTATAACACTTGGGTACAGTACTGGTGGGGACGGGTGTGTCACTGTATAATTCTTGGGTGCAGTACTGGTGGGGACAGTTCTGTCACTGTATAATACTGGGGTACAGTACTGGTGATGACACGTCTATCACTGTATAACACTGGGGTACAGTACTGGAGATGGGTCTGTCACTGTATAACAATGGGGTACAGTACTGGTGGGGACTGGTCTGTCACTGTATAACACTGGGGTACAGTACTGGTGGGGATGGGTCTGTCACTGTATAATAGTGGGGTACAGTACTGGTGGGGATGTGTCTGTCACAGTATAACACTGGGATACAGTACTGGTGGGGTCTGAATCTGTCACTGTATAACACTGGGGTACAGTACTGGTGGGGACAGGTCTGTGACTGTATAACACTGGGGTACAGTACTGGTGGGGACGGGTCTGCCACTGTATAACACTGGGGTACAGTACTGGTGGGGAAAGATCTGTCACTGTATAACACTGGGGTACAGTACTGGTGGGGAAAGATCTGTCACTGTATAACACTGGAGTACAGTACTGGTGGGGATAG
This sequence comes from Carcharodon carcharias, assembly GCF_017639515.1. NCBI lineage: Eukaryota > Metazoa > Chordata > Chondrichthyes > Lamniformes > Lamnidae > Carcharodon > Carcharodon carcharias. The sequence continues at coordinate 3,461,210 of NC_054502.1, forward strand.
GTCTGTCACTGTATAACACTAGGATACAGTACTGGTGGGGACAGGTCTGTCACTGTACAACACTGGGCTACAGTTCTGGTGGGGACGGGTCTGTCACTCTATAACACTGAGGTACTTTACTGGTGGTGACTGGTCTGTCTCTGTATAACACTAGGGTACAGTACTGATGATGACAGGTCTGTCACTGTATAACACTGGGGTACAGTACTGGTAGGGGGCAGGTCTCTCACTGGATAACACTGGGGTACAGTACTGCTGGGGACGGGTCTGTCACTGCATAACACTGGGGTACAGTACTGGAGATGACAGGTGTGTCACTCTAACACTGGGGTACAGTACTGGAGATGGGTCTGTCACTGTATAACACTGGGGTACAATACTGGTGGGGATGGGTCTGTCACTGTATAACACTGGGGTACAGTACTGGAGATCGGTCTGTCATTGTATAACACTGGGGTACAGTATTGGTGGGGATGGGTCTGTCACTGTATAACACTGGGGTACAGTACTGGAGATCTGTCTGTCATTGTATAACACTGCGGTACAGTACTAGTGGGGTCTGGTCTGTCACTGTGTAACACTGGGGTACAGTATTGGTGGGGACAAGTCTGTCACTGTATAACACTGGGGTACAGTATTGGCGCGGATGGTTCCGTCAATTTATAACGCTGGAGTACAGTACTGGTGGGGACTGGTTTGTCACTGAATAATACTTGGGTACGGTACTGGCGGGGGCGGTTCTGTCACTTTATAAAACTTGTGTAAGGCACTGGTGGGGACAGGTCTGTCACTGTATAACGCTAGGGTACATTAATGGTGAGGATGGGTATGTCACTGTATAACACTGAGGTACAGTACCAGTGGGGACGGGTCTGTCACTGTATAACACTGCGGTACAGTACCGGTGGGGAACGGGTCTGTCACTATAACACTGGGGCACAGTACCGGTGGGGAATGGTCTGTCACTGTATAACACTGGAGTACAGTACTGGTGGGGACTGGTCTGTCACTGTATAACATTCGGGTACAGTACTGGTGGGGACAGGTCTTTCACTGTATAAAAGTGGGGTACAGTACGCGTGGGGATGGGTCTGTCACAGTGTAACACTGGGGTACAGTACTGGTGGGGACGTGTCTGTAACTGTATAACACTGGGGTACAGTACTGGTGGGGTCTGGTCTGTCACTGTGTAACACTGGAGTACAGTACATGTGGGGACGGGTCTGTCACTGTATAACACCCGGGTGCAGTACTGGTGGGGATGGGTCTGTCAATTTATAACACTGGCGTACAGTGCCAGTGGGGACAGGTCTGTAACTGTATAACACTGGGGTACAGTACTGGTGGAGGTGGGTCTGTCACTATAACACTGGGGTACAGTACTTCTGGGGACTGGTCTGTCACTGTATAACACTAGGGTGCAGTACTGGTTGGGATGGGTCTGTCGCTGTATCACACTGGGGTACAGTACTGGTGGTGGCGGGTCTGTCGCTATAACACTGGGGTACAGTACTGGTGGGGACAGGTCTGTCACTGTCAACAGTAGGGTACAGTACTGGTGGGATGGGTCTGTCGCTGTATAACACTGGGGTACAGTACTGGTGGGGACGGGTGTGTCACTGTATAACTCTTGGGTACAGTACTGGTGGGGACAGGTCTGTCACTGTATAACACTGGGGTACAGTACTGGTGGGGACAGGTCTGTCACTGTATAACACTGGGGTACAGTACTGGTGGGGACAGTTCTGTCACTGTATAAAAGTGGGGTACAGTACTGGTGGGGATGTGTCTGTCACAGTATAACACTGGGGTACAGTACAGGTGGGGACAGGTCTGTCACTGTATAACACTGGGGTACAGTACAGGTGGGGACAGGTCTGTCACTGTATAACACTGGGGTACAGTACTGGTGGGGAAAGATCTGTCACTGTATAACACTGGAGTACAGTACTGGTGGGGACAGGTCTGTCACTGTATAACACTGGGGTATAGTACAGGTGGGGTCTGGTCTGTCACTGTATAACACTGGGGTACAGTACTGGTGATGACAGGTCTGTCACTGTATAACACTGGGGTACAGTACTGGTGTGGACAGGTCTGTCACTGTATAAAAGTGGGGTACAGTACTGGTGGAGATGTGTCTGTCACAGTATAACACTGGGGTACAGTACTGGTGTGGACAGGTCTGTCACTGTATAAAAGTGGGGTACAGTACTGGTGGAGATGTGTCTGTCACAGTATAACACTGGGGTACAGTACTGGTGGGGACAGGTCTGTCACTGTATAACACTGGGGTACAGTACTGGAGATGGGTCTGTCACTGTATAACACTGGGGTACAGTACTGGTGGGGACGGGTCTGTCACTGTATAACACTGGGGTACAGTATTGGTGGGGACAGGTCTGTCACTGTATATTACTGTGGTACAGTACTGGTGGGGACAGGTCTGTCACTGTATAACACTGGGGTACAGTACTGGTGGGGATGGGTCTGTCACTGTATAACACTGGGGTACAGTACTGATGGGGACAGGTCTGTCACTGTATAACACTGGGGTACAGTACTGGTGGGGACAGATCTGTCACTGTATAACACTGGGGTACAGTACTGGTGGTGACTGGTCTGTCACTGTATAACACTGGGGTACAGTTCTGGTGGGGATGGGTCTGTCACTCTATAACACTGAGGTACAGTACTGGTGGTGAATGGTCTGTCGCTGTATAACACTAGGATACAGTACTGATGACAGGTCTGTCACTGTATAACACTGGGGTACAGTACAGGTAGGGGGCAGGTCTCTCACTGGATAACACTGGGGTACAGTACTGCTGGGGATGGGTCTGTCACTGCATAACACTGGGGTACAGTACTGGAGATGACAGGTGTGTCACTATAACACTGGGGTACAGTACTGGAAATGGGTCTGTCACTGTATAACACTGGGGTACAATACTGGTGGGGATGGGTCTGTCACTGTATAACACTGGGGTACAGTATTGGTGGGGCTGTGTTTGTCACTGTATAACACTGGGGTACATTACTGGAGATGGGTCTGTCACTGTATAACACTGGAGTACAGTACTGGTGGGGACAGGTCTGTCACTGTATAACACTTGGGTACAGTACTGGTGGGGATCGGTCTGTCACGGTATAAAACTGCGATACAGTACTAGTGGGGTCTGGTCTGTCACTGTGTAACACTGGGGTACAGTATTGGTGGGGACAAGTCTGTCACTGTATAACACTGGGGTACAGTGTTGGCGCGGATGGTTCCGTCAATTTATAACGCTGGAGTACAGTACTGGTGGGGACTGGTTTGTCACTGAATAATACTTGGGTACGGTACTGGCGGGGGCGGTTCTGTCACTTTATAAAACTTGTGTAAGGCACTGGTGGGGACAGGTCTATCACTGTATAACGCTAGGGTACATTAATGGTGAGGATGGGTATGTCACTGTATAACACTGAGGTACAGTACCAGTGGGGACGGGTCTGTCACTGTATAACACTGGGGTATAGTACTGGCGTGGACAGGTCTGTCACTGTATAACACGGGTACAGTACTGGTGGAGGCGGGTCTGTCACTATAACACTGGGGTACAGTATTGGTGGGCATGGGTCTGTCACTGTATAATACCTGGGTACAGTACTGGTGGGGATGTGTCTGTCACTGTATAACACTGGGGTACAGTACTAGTGGGAACGGGTCTGTCACTGTATAACACTGGAGTACAGTGCATGTGGGGACGGGTCTGTCACTGTATAATACTGGGGTACAGTACTGGTGGGGATGTGTCTGTCACTGTATAACACTGTGGTACAGTACTGGTGGGGACGGGTCTGTCCCTGTATAACACTGGGGTACAGTACCGGTGGGGAATGGTCTGTCACTATAACACTGGGGTACAGTACTGGAGGGGACTGGTCTGTCACTGTGTAACACTGGGGTACAGTACTGGTGATGACAGGTCTGTCTCTGTATAACACTGGGGTACAGTACTGGAGATGGGTCTGTCACTGTATAACATTCGGGTACAGTACTGGTGGGGACAGGTCTTTCACTGTATAAAAGTGGGGTACAGTACTCGTGGGGATGGGTCTGTCACAGTGTAACACTGGGGTACAGTACTGGTGGGGACAGGTCTGTCACTATAACACTGGGGTACAGTACTGGTGGGGTCTGGTCTGTCACTGTGTAACACTGGAGTACAGTACATGTGGGGACGGGTCTGTCACTGTATAACACCCGGGTGCAGTACTGGTGGGGACGGGTCTGTCAATTTATAACACTGGCGTACAGTGCCAGTGGGGACAGGTCTGTCACTGTATAACACTGGAGTATAGTACTGGTGGGGACAGGTCTGTCACTGTATAACACTGGGGTACAGTACTGGTGGAGGCGGGTCTGTCACTATAACACTGGGGTACAGTACTTCTGGGGACTGGTCTGTCACTGTATAACAATAGGGTACAGTACTGGTTGGGATGGGTCTCTCACTGTATAACACTGGGGTACAGTACTGGTGGGGACGGGTGTGTCACTGTATAACTCTTGGGTACAGTACTTGTGGGGACAGGTCTGTCACTGTATAACTCTGGGGTACAGTATTGGTGGGGACAGGTGTGTCAATGTATAATATTGGGTTACGGTACTGGTGGGAACGGGTCTGTCACTGTATAACACTGGAGTACAGTACTGGTGGGGACGGGTCTGTCACTGTATAACACTGGGGTACAGTACTGGTGGGGATGGGTCTGTCACTGTATAACACTGGGGTACAGTGCTGGTGGGGACGGGTCTGTCACTGTATAACACTGGGGTACAGTACTGGTGGGGACGGGTCTGTCACTGTATAACACTGGGGTACAGTACTGGTGGGGACGGGTCTGTCACTGTATAACACTGGGGTACAGTACTGGTGGGGATGGGTCTGTCACTGTATAACACTGGGGTACAGTGCTGGTGGGGACAGGTCTGTCACTGTATAACACTGGGGTACAGTACTGATGGGGACAGATCTGTCACTGTATAACACTGGGGTACAGTTCTTTTGGGGACGGGTCTGTCATTCTATAACACTGGGGTACAGTACTGGTGGTGACTGGTCTGTCTCTGTATAACACTGGGGTACAGTACTGGTGGGGGGCAGGTGTCTCACTGGATAACACTGGGGTACAGTACTTCTGGGGACTGGTCTGTCACTATTACTCTAGGGTACAGTACTGGTTGGGATGGGTCTGTCACTGTATAACACTGGGGTACAGTACTGGAGATGGGTCTGTCACTGTATAACACTGGGGTACAGTACTGGTGGGGACAGGTCTGTCACTGTATAGAAGTGGGGTACAGTACTGGTGGGGATGTGTCTTGTCACAGTATAACACTGGGGTACAATACTGGTGGGGTCTGAGACTGTCACTGTATAACACTGGGGTACAGTGCTGGTGGGTACGGGTCTGTCTCTATAATACTGGGGTACAGGACTGGTGGGGACAGGTCTGTCACTGTATAACACTGGGGTAGAGTCCTGGTGGGGTCGGGTCTGTCGCTGTATAACACTGGGGTACAGTACTGGTGGGGACAGGTCTGTCACTGTATAACACTGGGGTACAGTACTGGTGGGGACTGGTCTGTCACTGTATAACACTGGGGTACAGTACTGGTGGGGACGGGTCTGTCACTGTATAACACTGGGGTACAGTATTGGTGGGAACAGGTCTGTCACTGTACAACACTGGGGTACATTGCTGGTGATGACAGGTCTGTCACTGTATAACACTGGGGTACAGTACTGGAGATGGGTCTGTCACTGTATAACACTGGGGTACAGTACTGGTGGGGACAGGTCTGTCTGCCGGGTACAGTACTGGTGGGGAAAGATCTGTCACTGTATAACACTGGAGTACAGTACTGGTGGGGACAGGTCTGTTACTGTATAACACTGGAGTATAGTACTGGTGGGGACAGGTCTGTCACTGTATAAAAGTGGGGTACAGTACTGGTGGGGATGTGTCTGTCACAGTATAACACTGGGGTACAGTACTGGTGGGGACAGGTCTGTCACTTTATAACACTGGGGTACAGTACTGGAAATGGGTCTGTCACTGTATAACACTGGGGTACAGTACTGGAGATGGGTCTGTCACTGTATAACTCTGGGGTACAGTATTGGTGGGGACAGGTGTGTCAATGTGTAATACTGGGTTACGGTACTGGTGGGAACGTGTCTGTCACTGCATAACACTGGGGTACAGTACTGGTGGGGAAAGATCTGTCACTGTATAACACTGGAGTACAGTACTGGTGGGGACAGGTCTGTCACTGTATAACACTGGGGTACAGTACTGGTGGGGACAGGTCTGTCACTGTATAACACTGGGTACAGTACTGGTGGGGACAGGTCTGTCACTGTATAACACTGGGGTACAGTACTGGGTGGGGACAGGTCTGTCACTGTATAACACTGGGTACAGTACTGGGTGATGGTCTGTCACTGTATAACACGGGGGTACAGTACTGTGGGGAAAGTCTGTCACTGTGTAACACTGGAGTACGGTACATGTGGGGACGGGTCTGTCACTGTATAACACCCGGGTGCAGTACTGTTGGGGACGGGTCTGTCACTGTATAACACTGGGGTACAGTACTGGTGGGGACAGGTCTGTCACTGTATAACACTGGGGTATAGTACTGGTGGAGGCGGGTCTGTCACTATAACACTGGGGTACAGTAGTTCTGGGGACTGGACTGTCACTGTAAAGCACTAGGGTACAGTACTGGTTGGGATGGGTCTGTCGCTGTATCACACTGGGGTACAGTCCTGGTGGTGGCGGGTCTGTCACTATAACACTGGGGTACAGTACTGGTGGGGATGGGTCTGTCACTGTATAACACTGGGGTACAGTACTGGTGGGGACGGGTGTGTCACTATAACACTGGGGTACAGTACTAGTGGGGACGGGTCTGTCACTGTATAACACTGGGGTACAGTACTGGTGGGGACAGGTCTGTCACTGTATAACACTGGGGTACAGTACTGGTGGGGACAGTTCTGTCACTGTATAAAAGTGGGGTACAGTACTGGTGGGGATGTGTCTGTCACAGTATAACACTGGGGTACAGTACTGGTGGGGACAGGTCTGTCACTGTATAACACTGGGGTACAGTACTGGTGGGGACAGGTCTGTCACTGTATAGAAGTGGGGTACAGTACTGCTGGGGATGTGTCTGTCACAGTATAACACTGGGGTACAATACTGGTGGGGTCTGAGTCTGTCACTGTATAACACTGGGGTACAGTACTGGTGGGGAAAGATCTGTCACTGTATAACACTTGGAGTACAGTACTGGTGGGGACAGGTCTGTCACTGTATAACACTGGGGTATAGTACAGGTGGGGTCTGGTCTGTCACTGTATAACACTGGGGTACAGTACTGGTGATGACAGGTCTGTCACTGTATAACACTGGGATACAGTACTGGTGGGGACAGGTCTGTCACTGTATAACACTGGGGTACAGTAATGGTGGAGGCGGGTCTGTCACTATAACACTGGGGTACAGTACTTCTGGGGACTGGTCTGTCACTGTATAACACTAGGGTACAGTACTGGTTGGGATGGGTCTGTCGCTGTATCACACTGGGGTACAGTACTGGTGGTGGCGGGTCTGTCACTATAACACTGGGGTACAGTACTGGTGGGGACGGGTGTGTCACTGTATAACTCTTGGGTACAGTACTTGTGGGGACAGGTCTGTCACTGTATAATACTGGGGTACAGTACTGGTGGGGATGGGTCTGTCACTGCATAACACTGGGATACAGTACTGGTGGGGACAGGTCTGTCACTGTATAACACTGGGGTACAGTACTGGTGGAGGCGGGTCTGTCACTACAACACGGGTACAGTACTTCTGGGGACTGGTCTGTCACTGTATAACACTAGGGTACAGTATGGTTTGGATGGGTCTGTCGCTGTATCACACTGGGGTACAGTACTGGTGGTGGCGGGTCTGTCACTATAACACTGGCGTACAGTACTGGTGGGGACGGGTGTGTCACTGTATAACTCATGGGTACAGTACTTGTGGGGACAGGTCTGTCACTGTATAATACTGGGGTACAGTACTGGTGGGGAAAGATCTGTCACTGTATAACACTGGAGTACAGTACTGGTGGGGACAGGTCTGTCACTGTATAACACTGGGGTATAGTACAGGTGGGGACAGGTCTGTCACTGTATAACACTGGGGTACAGTACTGGTGGGGATGTGTCTGTCACAGTATAACACTGGGGTACAGTACTGGTGGGGACAGGTCTGTCACTTTATAACACTGGGGTACAGTACTGGAGATGGGTCTGTCACTGTATAACACTGGGGTACAGTACTGGTGGGGAAAGATCTGTCACTGTATAACACTAGAGTACAGTACTGGTGGGGACAGGTCTGTCACTGTATAACACTGGGGTATAGTACAGGTGGGGACAGGTCTGTCATTGTATAACACTGGGGTACAGTACTGGTGGGGATGGGTCTGTCACTGTATAACACTGGGGTACAGTACTGGTGGGGACAGGTCTGTCACTGTATTACACTGGGGTACAGTACTGGTGGGGTCTGGTCTGTCACTGTGTAACACTGGAGTACGGTACATGCGGGGACGGGTCTGTCACTGTATAACACCCGGGTGCAGTACTGTTGGGGACGGGTCTGTCACTGTATAACACTGTGGTACAGTACTGGTGGGGACGGGTCTGTCAATTTATAACACTGGCGTACAGTGCCAGTGGCGACAGGTCTGTCACTGTATAACACTGGAGTATAGTACTGGTGGGGACAGGTCTGTCACTGTATAACACTGGGGTATAGTACTGGTGGAGGCGGGTCTGTCACTATAACACTGGGGTACAGTAGTTCTGGGGACTGGACTGTCACTGTATAACACTAGGGTACAGTACTGGTTGGGATGGGTCTGTCGCTGTATCACACTGGGGTACAGTCCTGGTGGTGGTGGGTCTGTCACTATAACACTGGGGTACAGTACTGGTGGGGACAGGTCTGTCACTGTCAACAGTAGGGTACAGTACTGGTGGGGATGGGTCTGTCGCTGTATAACACTGGGGTACAGTACTGGTGGGGACGGGTGTGTCACTGTATAACTCTTGGGTACAGTACTTGTGGGGACAGGTCTGTCACTGTATAATACTGGGGTACAGTACTAGTTTGAACGGGTCTGTCACTGTATAACACTGGGATACAGTACTGGTGGGGACAGTTCTGTCACTGTATAAAAGTGGGGTACAGTACTGGTGGGGATGTGTCTGTCACAGTATAACACTGGGGTACAGTACTGGTGGGGACAGGTCTGTCACTGTATAAACTGGGGTACAGTACTGGTGGGGACAGGTCTGTCACTGTATAGAAGTGGGGTACAGTACTGCTGGGGATGTGTCTGTCACAGTATAACACTGGGGTACAATACTGGTGGGGTCTGAGTCTGTCACTGTATAACACTGGGGTACAGTACTGGTGGGGAAAGATCTGTCACTGTATAACACTGGAGTACAGTACTGGTGGGGACAGGTCTGTCACTGTATAACACTGGGGTATAGTACAGGTGGGGTCTGGTCTGTCACTGTATAACACTGGGGTACAGTACTGGTGATGACAGGTCTGTCACTGTATAACACTGGGGTACAGTACTGGTGGGGACAGGTCTGTCACTGTATAACACTGGGGTACAGTACTGGTTGGGAGGTGTCTGTCAGTGTATAACACTGGGGTATAGTACTGTTGGCGACAGATCTGTCACTATAACACTGGGGTACAGTACTGGTGGGGACAGGTCTGTCACTGTATAATTCCGGGGTACAGTACTGGTGGGAAAGGGTATGTCACTGTATAACACTGTTGTACAGTACTGGTGATGACAGGTCTGTCACTGTATAACACTGGCGTACAGTACTGGAGATGGGTCTGTCACTGTATAACACTGGGGTACAGTACTGTTGGGGACAGGTCTGTCACTGTATAACACTGGGGTACAGTACTGGTGGGGACGGGTTTTTCACTGTAACGCCGGGGTACAGTACTGGTGGGGACTGGTCTGTTGCTGTATAACACTGGGGTACAGTACTGGTGGGGACGGGTGTGTCACTGTATAACTCTTGGGTACAGTACTTGTGGGGACAGGTCTGTCACTGTATAACACTGGGGTACAGTACTGGTGGGGACAGGTCTGTCACTGTATAAAAGTGGGGTACAGTACTGGTGGGGATGTGTCTGTCACAGTATAACACTGGGGTACAGTACTGGTGGGGACAGGTCTGTCACTGTATAACACTGGGGTACAGTACTGGAGATGGGTCTGTCACTGTATAACACTGGGGTACAGTACTGGTGGGGAGGGGTCTTCACTGTATAACTCTGGGGTACAGTATTGGTGGGGACAGGTCTGTCACTGCATAACATTGGGGTACAGTACTGGTGGGGACGGGTCTGTCACTGTATAACACTGGGGTACAGTACTGGTGGGGAAAGATCTGTCACTGTATAACACTGGAGTACAGTACTGGTGGGGACAGGTCTGTCACTGTATAACACTGGGGTATAGTACAGGTGGGGACAGTTCTGTCACTGTATAACACTGGTGTACAGTACTGGTGGGGATGGGTCTGTCACTGTATAACACTGGGGTACAGTACTGGTGGGGACAGGTCTGTCACTGTATTACACTGGGGTACAGTGCTGGTGGGGTCTGGTCTGTCACTGTGTAACACTGGAGTACGGTACATGTAGGGACGGGTCTGTCACTGTATAACACCCGGGTGCAGTACTGTTGGGGACGGGTCTGTCACTGTATAACACTGGGGTACAGTACTGGTGGGGACGGGTCTGTCAATTTATAACACTGGCGTACAGTGCCAGTGGCGACAGGTCTGTCACTGTATAACACTGGAGTATAGTACTGGTGGGGACAGGTCTGTCACTGTATAACACTGGGGTATAGTACTGGTGGAGGCGGGTCTGTCACTATAACACTGGGGTACAGTAGTTCTGGGGACTGGACTGTCTCTGTATAACACTAGGGTACAGTACTGGTTGGGACGGGTCTGTCACTGTATCACACTGGGGTACAGTCCTGGTGGTGGCGGGTCTGTCACTATAACACTGGGTACAGTACTGATGGGGACAGGTCTGTCACTGTCAACTGTAGGGTACAGTACTGGTGGGGATGGGTCTGTCACAGTATAACACTGGGGTACAGTACTGGTGGGGACAGGTCTGTCACTGTATAACACTGGGGTACAGTACTGGTGGGGACAGGTCTGTCACTGTATAACACTGGGGTACAGTACTAGTGGGGATGGGTCTGTCACTGTATAATGCTGGGATACAGTACGGGTGATGACAGGTCTGTCACTGTATAACACTGGGGTACAGTATTGGAGATGGGTCTGTCACTGTATAACACGGGTACAGTACTGGTGGGGTTGGGTCTGTCACTGTATAATACTGGGGTACAGTACTGGCGATGGATCTGTCACTATAACACTCGGGTACATTACTGGTGGGGACAGGTCTGTCACTGTATAAAACTGGGGTACAGTACTGGTGGGGTGGGTCTGTCACTGTATAGCACTGGGGTACAGTACTGGCGATGGGTCTGTCACCATAACACTGGGGTACAGTACAGGTGGGGACAGGTCTGTCACTGTATAAAACTGAGGTACAGTACTGGTGGGGTGGGTCTGTCACACTATAACACTGAGGTACAGTACTGGTGGGGTCTGGTCTGTCATTGTATAACACTGGGGTACAGTACTGGCGGGGATGGGTCTGTCACTATATACACTGGGGTACAGTACATGTGGGGCCGGGTCTGTCACTGTATAACACTGGGGTACAGTACTGGTGGGGACAGGGTCTGTCACTGTATAACACTGGCGTACAGTACTGGTGGGGACAGGTCTGTCACTGTATAACACTGGAGTACAGTACTGGTGGGGACAGGTCTGTCACTGTATAACACTGGGGTACAGTACTGGTGGGGACGGGTCTGTCACTGTATAACACTGGGGTACAGTACTGGTGGGGATAGGTCTGTCACTGTATAACAGTGGGGTACAGTACTGGTGGGGATGGGTCTGTCACTGTATAACACTGGGGTACAGTACTGGTGGGGACAGGTCTGTCACTGTATAACACTGGGGTACAGTACTGGAGATGGGTCTGTCACTGTATAACACTGGGGTACAGTACTGGTGATGGGTCTGTCACTGTATAACACTGGGGTACAGTACTGGTGTGGACAGGTCTGTCACTGTATAAAAGTGGGATACAGTACTGGTGGGGATGTGTCTGTCACAGTATAACACTGGGGTACAATACTGTTGGGGTCTGAGTCTGTCACAGTATAACACTGGGGTACAATACTGGTGGGGACAGGTCTGTCACTGTAACACTGGGGTACAGTACTGGTGGGGACAGGTCTGTCACTGTATAACACTGGGGTACAGTACTGGTGGGTTCGGGTCTGTCGCTGTATAACACTGGGGTACAGTACTGGTGGGGACTGGTCTGTCACTGTATAACACTGGGGTACAGTACTGGTTGGGACGGGTCTGTCACTGTATAACACTAGGGTACAGTATTTTGGGGACAGGTCTGTCACTGTACAATACTGGGGTACATTGCTGGTGATGACAGGTCTGTCACTGTATAACACTGGGGTACAGTACTGGAGATGGGTCTGTCACTGTATAACACTGGGGTACAGTACTGGAGATGGGTCTGTCACTGTATAACTCTGGGGTACAGTACTGGTGGGGACAGATCTGTCACTGTATAACACTGGTGTACAGTGCTGGTGGGGATGGGTCTGCCACTGTATAACACTGTGGTACAGTACTGGTGGGGTCTGGTCTGTCACTGTATAACACTGGGGTACAGTACTGGTGGGTTCGGGTCTGTCGCTGTATAACACTGGGGTACAGTACTGGTGGATTCTGGTCTGTCACTGTATAACACTGGGGTACAGTACTGGTGGGGACAGGTCTGTCGCTGTATAACACTGGGGTACAGTGCTGGTGGGGAAGGGCCTGTAACTGTATAACACTGGGGTACACTACTGGTGGGGATGGGTCTGTCACTGTATAACACTGGGGTCCAGTGCTGGTAATGACAGGTCTGTCACAGTATAACACTGGGGTACAGTATTAGTGGGGTGGGGGGCAGGTCTGTCACTGGATAGCACTGGGGTACAGTACTGCTGGGGATGGGTCTGTCACTGTATAACGCTGGGATACAGTACGGGTGATGACAGGTCTGTCACTGTATAACACTGGGGTACAGTATTGGAGATGGGTCTGTCACTGTATAACACGGGTACAGTACTGGTGGGGTTGGGTCTGTCACTGTATAATACTGGGGTACAGTACTGGCGATGGATCTGTCACTATAACACTCGGGTACATTACTGGTGGGGACAGGTCTGTCACTGTATAAAACTGGGGTACAGTACTGGTGGGGTGGGTCTGTCACTGTATAACACTGGGGTACAGTACTGGCGATGGGTCTGTCACCATAACACTGGGGTACAGTACAGGTGGGGACAGGTCTGTCACTGTATAAAACTGAGGTACAGTACTGGTGGGGTGGGTCTGTCGCACTATAACACTGGGGTACAGTACTGGTGGGGTCTGGTCTGTCATTGTATAACACTGGGGTACAGTACTGGCGGGGATGGGTCTGTCGCTATATGACACTGGGGTACAGTACATGTGGGGCCGGGTCTGTCACTGTATAACACTGGGGTACAGTACTGGTGGGGACGGGTCTGTCAATTTATAACACTGGCGTACAGTGCCAGTGGGGACAGGTCTGTCACTGTATAACACTGGAGTATAGTACTGGTGGGGACAGGTCTGTCACTGTATAACACTGGGGTACAGTACTGGTGGAGGCGGGTCTGTCACTATAACACTGGGGTACAGTACTGGTGGGGATAGGTCTGTTACTGTCAACAGTAGGGTACAGTACTGGTGGGGATGGGTCTGTCGCTGTATAACACTGGGGTACAGTACTGGTGGGGACAGGTCTGTTACTGTATAACACTGGGGTACAGTACTGGTGGGGACGGGTTTGTCACTGTATAACACTGGGGTACAGTACTGGAGATGGGTCTGTCACTGTATAACACTGGGGTACAGTACTGGTGTGGACAGGTCTGTCACTGTATAAAAGTGGGATACAGTACTGGTGGGGATGTGTCTGTCACAGTATAACACTGGGGTACAATACTGTTGGGGTCTGAGTCTGTCACAGTATAACACTGGGGTACAATACTGGTGGGGACAGGTCTGTCACTGTAACACTGGGGTACAGTACTGGTGGGGACAGGTCTGTCACTGTACAACACTGGGGTACAGTACTGGTGGGTTCGGGTCTGTCGCTGTATAACACTGGGGTACAGTACTGGTGGGGACTGGTCTGTCACTGTATAACACTGGGGTACAGTACTGGTTGGGACGGGTCTGTCACTGTATAACACTAGGGTACAGTATTTTGGGACAGGTCTGTCACTGTACAATACTGGGGTACATTGCTGGTGATGACAGGTCTGTCACTGTATAACACTGGGGTACAGTACTGGAGATGGGTCTGTCACTGTATAACACTGGGGTACAGTACTGGAGATGGGTCTGTCACTGTATAACTCTGGGGTACAGTACTGGTGGGGACAGATCTGTCACTGTATAACACTGGTGTACAGTGCTGGTGGGGATGGGTCTGCCACTGTATAACACTGTGGTACAGTACTGGTGGGGTCTGGTCTGTCACTGTATAACACTGGGGTACAGTACTGGTGGGTTCGGGTCTGTCGCTGTATAACACTGGGGTACAGTACTGGTGGATTCTGGTCTGTCACTGTATAACACTGGGGTACAGTACTGGTGGGGACAGGTCTGTCGCTGTATAACACTGGGGTACAGTATTGTTGGGGACAGGTCTGTCACTGTATAACACTGGGGTACAGTATTGTTGGGGACAGGTCTGTCACTGTATAACACTGGGGTACAGTACTGGTTGGGATGGGTCTGTCACTGTATAACACTGGGGTACAGTACTGATGATGACAGGTCTGTCACTGTATAACACTGGGGTACAGTACTGGAGATGGGTCTGTCACTGTATAACACTGGGGTGCAGTACTGTTGGGTACAGGTCTGTCACTGTATAACACTGGGGTACAGTACTGGTGGGGACGGGTCTGTCACTGTATATCACTGGGGTACAGTACTGGTGGGGACTGGTCTGTTGCTGTATAACACTGGGGTACAGTACTGGTGGGGACGGGTCTGTCACTGTATAACACTGGGGTACAGTACTGGTGGGGACAGGTCTGTCACTGTATAACACTGGGGTACAATACTGGTGGGGACGGGTCTGTCACTGTTTAACACTGGGGTACAGTACTGGTGGGGACGGGTCTGTCACTGTATAACACTGGGGTACAGTACTGGTGGGGACGGGTCTGTCACTGTATAACACTGGGGTACAGTACTGTTGGGGACAGGTCTGTCACTGTATAACACTGGGGTACAGTACTGTTGGGGACGGGTCTGTCACTGTATAACACTGGGGTACAGTACTGGTGGGGACGGGTCTGTCACTGTATAACACTGGGGTACAGTACTGGTGGGGACGGGTCTGTCACTGTATAACACTGGGGTACAGTACTGGTGGGGACGGGTCTGTCACTGTATAACACTGGGGTACAGTACTGGTGGGGACGGGTCTGTCACTGTATAACACTGGGGTACAGTACTGTTGGGGACAGGTCTGTCACTGTATAACACTGGGGTACAGTACTGGTGGGGACGGGTCTGTCACTGTATAACACTGGGGTACAGTACTGTTGGGGACAGGTCTGTCACTGTATAACACTGGGGTACAGTATTGGTGGGGACAGGTCTGTCACTGTATAACACTGGGGTATAGTACTGTTGTGGACAGGTCTGTCACTGTATAACACTGGGGTACAGTACTGGTGGGGACTGGTCTGTTGCTGTATAACACTGGGGTACAGTACTGGTGGGGTCTGGTCTGTCACTATATAACACTGGGGTACAGTATTGGTGGGGACAGGTTTCACTGTATAAAAGTGGGGTACAGTACTGGTGGGGATGGGTCGGTCACAGTATAACACTGCGGTACAGTACTGGTGGGGTCTGGTCTGTCACTGTATAACACTGGAGTACAGTACTGGTGGGGACAGGTCTGTCACTGTCTAACACTGGGGTACAGTACTGGTGGGGACGGGTCTGTCACTGTATAACACTGGGGTATAGTACTGGTGGGGACAGATCTGTCATTATAACACTGGGGTAGAGTACTGGTGGGGACGGGTCTATCACTATAACACTGGGGTACAGTACTGGTGGGGACAGGTCTGTCACTGTATAATTCCGGGGTACAGTAATGGTGGGGACGGGTCTGTCGCTGCATAACACTGGGGTACAGTGCTGGTGAGGATTGGTGTGTCACTGTATAACACTGGGGTACAGTGCTGGTGGGGAGGAGCCTGTCACTGTATCACAGTGGGGTACAGTACTGGTGGGGACAGGTCTGTCACTGTATAACACTGGGGTACAGTGCTGGTGGGGACAGGTCTGTCACTGTTTAACACATGTACAGTACTAGTGGGGGCGGGTCTGTCACTATTACACTGGGGTACAGTACTGGTGGGGACAGGTCTGTCACTGTATAATCCTGGGGTCCAGTACTAGTGGGAAAGGGTCTGTCACTGTATAACACTGGGGTACAGTACATGTGGGGACAGGTCTGTCACTGTATAACACTGGTGTGCAGTACTGGTGGGGACGGGTCTGTCACTGTATAATACTGGGGTACAGTGCTGGTGATGACAGGTCTGTCACTGTATAACACTGGGGTACAGTACTGGTGGGGGGGGGGGGGCAGGTCTGTCACCGGATAACACGGGTACAGTACTGCTGGGGATGTGTCTGTCACTGTATAACACTGGGGTACAGTATTGGAGATGGGTCTGTCACTGTATAACACTGGGGTACAGTACTGGTGGGGTTGGGTCTGTCACTGTATAACACTGGGGTACAGTACTGGCGATGGGTCTGTCACTATAACACTGGGGTACAGTACTGGTGGGGACCGGTCTGTCACTGTATAAAACTGGGGTACAGTACTGGTGGGGTGGGTCTGTCACTGTATAACACTGGGGTACAGTACTGGTGGGGACAGGTCTGTCACTGTATAACACTGGGGTACAGTACTGGTTGGGAGGGGTCTGTCAGTGTATAACACTGGGGTATAGTACTGGTGGCGACAGATCTGTCACTATAACACTGGGGTACAGTACTGGTGGGGACAGGTCTGTCACTGTATAACACTGGGGTACAGTACTGGTGTGGACGGGTCTGTCACTGTATAACATGGGTACAGTACTGGTGGGGACAGGTCTGTCACTGTATAACACTGGGGTACAGTACTGGTGGGTTCGGGTCTGTCGCTGTATAACACTGGGGTACAGTACTGGTGGGGACTGGTCTGTCACTGTATAACACTGGGGTACAGTACTGGTTGGGACGGGTCTGTCACAGTATAACACTGGGGTACAATACTGTTGGGGTCTGAGTCTGTCACAGTATAACACTGGGGTACAGTACTGGTGGGGACAGGTCTGTCACTGTAACACGGGGGTACAGTACTGGTGGGGACAGGTCTGTCACTGTATAACACTGGGGTACAGTACTGGTGGGTTTGGGTCTGTCGCTGTATAACACTGGGGTACAGTACTGGTGGGGACTGGTCTGTCACTGTATAACACTGGGGTACAGTACTGGTTGGGACGGGTCTGTCACTGTATAACACTGGGATACAGTATTGTGGGGACAGGTCTGTCACTGTAGAATACTGGGGTACATTGCTGGTGATGACAGGTCTGTCACTGTATAACACTGGGGTACAGTACCGGAGATGGGTCTGTCACTGTATAACACTGGGATACAGTATTGGTGTAGATAGGTCTGTCACTGTATAACACTGGGGTACAGTACTGGTGGGGAAAGGTCTGTCACTGCATAACACTGGTGTACAGTGCTGGTGGGGATGGGTCTGCCACTGTATAACACTGTGGTACAGTACTGGTGGGGTCTGGTCTGTCACTGTATAACACTGGGGTACAGTACTGGTGGGGACGGGTCTGTCACTGTATAACACTGGGGTACAGTATTGTTGGGGACAGGTCTGTCACTGTATAAAAGTGGGGTACAGTACTGGTGGGGACCGGTCTGTCAATGTGTAACACTGGGGTACAGTACTGGTTGGGATGGGTCAGTCGCTGTATCACACTGGGGTACAGTACTGGTGGTGGCGGGTCTGTCACTATAACACTGGGGTACAGTACTGGTGGGGATAGGTCTTTCACTGTCAACAGTAGGGTACAGTACTGGTGGGGATGGGTCTGTCACTGTATAACACTGGGGTACAGTACTGGTGATGACAGGTCTGTCACTGTATAACACTGGGGTACATTACTGGAGATGGGTCTGTCACTGTATAACACTGGGGTATAGTACTGGTGGGGACAGGTCTGTCATTATAACACTGGGGTACAGTACTGGTGGGGACGGGTTTGTCACAATAACACCGGGGTTCAGTACTGGTGGGGACTGGTCTGTTGCTGTATAACACTGGGGTATAGTACAGGTGGGGAAAGGTCTTTCAGTGCATAACACTGGGGTACAGTACTGGTGGGGACTGGTCTGTTGCTGTATAACACTGGGGTACAGTACTGGTGGGGACGGGTCTGTCACTGTATAACACTGGGGTACAGTATTGGTGGGGACAGGTCTGTCACTGTATAACACTGGGGTACAGTATTGGTGGGGACAGGTTTCACTGTATAAAAGTGGGGTACAGTACTGGTGGGGATGGGTCGGTCACAGTATAACACTGCGGTACAGTACTGGTGGGGTCTGGTCTGTCACTGTATAACACTGGAGTACAGTACTGGTGGGGACAGGTCTGTCACTGTATAACACTGGGGTACAGTACTGGTGGGGAAAGATCTGTCACTGTATAACACTGGAGTATAGTACTGGTGGGGACAGATCTGTCATTATAACACTGGGGTAGAGTACTGGTGGGGACGGGTCTATCACTATAACACTGGGGTACAGTACTGGTGGGGACAGGTCTGTCACTGTATAATTCCGGGGTACAGTAATGGTGGGGACGGGTCTGTCGCTGCATAACACTGGGGTACAGTGCTGGTGAGGATTGGTGTGTCACTGTATAACACTGGGGTACAGTGCTGGTGGGGAGGGGCCTGTCACTGTATCACAGTGGGGTACAGTACTGGTGGGGACAGGTCTGTCACTGTATAACACTGGGGTACAGGGCTGGTGGGGACAGGTCTGTCACTGTTTAACACATGTACAGTACTAGTGGGGGCGGGTCTGTCACCATTACACTGGGGTACAGTACTGGTGGGGACAGGTCTGTCACTGTATAATCCTGGGGTACAGTACTAGTGGGAAAGGGTCTGTCACTGTATAACACTGGGGTACAGTACATGTGGGGACAGGTCTGTCACTGTATAACACTGGTGTGCAGTACTGGTGGGGACGGGTCTGTCACTGTATAATACTGGGGTACAGTGCTGGTGATGACAGGTCTGTCACTGTATAACACTGGGGTACAGTACTGGTGGGGGGGGGGGGCAGGTCTGTCACCGGATAACACGGGTACAGTACTGCTGGGGATGTGTCTGTCATTGTATAACACTGGGGTACAGTATTGGAGATGGGTCTGTCACTGTATAACACTGGGGTACAGTACTGGTGGGGTTGGGTCTGTCACTGTATAACACTGGGGTACAGTACTGGCGATGGGTCTGTCACTATAACACTGGGGTACAGTACTGGTGGGGACCGGTCTGTCACTGTATAAAACTGGGGTACAGTACTGGTGGGGTGGGTCTGTCACTGTATAACACTGGGGTACAGTACTGGTGGGGACAGGTCTGTCACTGTATAACACTGGGGTACAGTACTGGTTGGGAGGGGTCTGTCAGTGTATAACACTGGGGTATAGTACTGGTGGCGACAGATCTGTCACTATAACACTGGGGTACAGTACTGGTGGGGACAGGTCTGTCACTGTATAACACTGGGGTACAGTACTGGTGTGGACGGGTCTGTCACTGTATAACATGGGTACAGTACTGGTGGGGACAGGTCTGTCACTGTATAACACTGGGGTACAGTACTGGTGGGTTCGGGTCTGTCGCTGTATAACACTGGGGTACAGTACTGGTGGGGACTGGTCTGTCACTGTATAACACTGGGGTACAGTACTGGTTGGGACGGGTCTGTCACAGTATAACACTGGGGTACAATACTGTTGGGGTCTGAGTCTGTCACAGTATAACACTGGGGTACAGTACTGGTGGGGACAGGTCTGTCACTGTAACACGGGGGTACAGTACTGGTGGGGACAGGTCTGTCACTGTATAACACTGGGGTACAGTACTGGTGGGTTTGGGTCTGTCGCTGTATAACACTGGGGTACAGTACTGGTGGGGACTGGTCTGTCACTGTATAACACTGGGGTACAGTACTGGTTGGGACGGGTCTGTCACTGTATAACACTGGGATACAGTATTGTGGGGACAGGTCTGTCACTGTAGAATACTGGGGTACATTGCTGGTGATGACAGGTCTGTCACTGTATAACACTGGGGTACAGTACTGGAGATGGGTCTGTCACTGTATAACACTGGGGTACAGTATTGGTGTAGATAGGTCTGTCACTGTATAACACTGGGGTACAGTACTGGTGGGGAAAGGTCTGTCACTGCATAACACTGGTGTACAGTGCTGGTGGGGATGGGTCTGCCACTGTATAACACTGTGGTACAGTACTGGTGGGGTCTGGTCTGTCACTGTATAACACTGGGGTACAGTACTGGTGGGTTCGGGTCTGTCGCTGTATAACACTGGGGTACAGTACTGGTGGGGACTGGTCTGTCACTGTATAACACTGGGGTACAGTACTGGTGGGGACGGGTCTGTCACTGTATAACACTGGGGTACAGTATTGTTGGGGACAGGTCTGTCACTGTATAAAAGTGGGGTACAGTACTGGTGGGGACCGGTCTGTCAATGTGTAACACTGGGGTACAGTACTGGTTGGGATGGGTCAGTCGCTGTATCACACTGGGGTACAGTACTGGTGGTGGCGGGTCTGTCACTATAACACTGGGGTACAGTACTGGTGGGGATAGGTCTTTCACTGTCAACAGTAGGGTACAGTACTGGTGGGGATGGGTCTGTCACTGTATAACACTGGGGTACAGTACTGGTGATGACAGGTCTGTCACTGTATAACACTGGGGTACATTACTGGAGATGGGTCTGTCACTGTATAACACTGGGGTACAGTACTGTTGTGTACAGGTCTGTCACTGTATAACACTGGGGTACAGTACTGGTGGGGACGGGTCTGTCACTGTATAACACTGGGGTATAGTACTGGTGGGGACAGGTCTGTCATTATAACACTGGGGTACAGTACTGGTGGGGACGGGTTTGTCACAATAACACCGGGGTTCAGTACTGGTGGGGACTGGTCTGTTGCTGTATAACACTGGGGTATAGTACAGGTGGGGAAAGGTCTTTCAGTGCATAACACTGGGGTACAGTACTGGTGGGGACTGGTCTGTTGCTGTATAACACTGGGGTACAGTACTGGTGGGGACGGGTCTGTCACTATATAACACTGGGGTATAGTACTGTTGGGGACAGGTCTGTCATTATAACACTTGGGTACAGTACTGGTGGGGACAGGTCTCACTGTATAAAAGTGGGGTACAGTACTGGTGGGGATGGGTCGGTCACAGTATAACACTGCGGTACAGTACTGGTGGGGTCTGGTCTGTCACTGTATAACACTGGGGTACAGTACTGGTGGGGACAGGTCTGTCACTGTATAACACTGGGGTACAGTACTGGTGGGGACAGGTCTGTCACTGTATAACACTGGGGTATAGTACTGGTGGGGACAGATCTGTCATTATAACACTGGGGTAGAGTACTGGTGGGGACGGGTCTATCACTATAACACTGGGGTACAGTACTGGTGGGGACAGGTCTGTCACTGTATAATTCCGGGGTACAGTAATGGTGGGGACGGGTCTGTCGCTGCATAACACTGGGGTACAGTGCTGGTGAGGATTGGTGTGTCACTGTATAACACTGGGGTACAGTGCTGGTGGGGAGGGGCCTGTCACTGTATCACAGTGGGGTACAGTACTGGTGGGGACAGGTCTGTCACTGTATAACACTGGGGTACAGGGCTGGTGGGGACAGGTCTGTCACTGTTTAACACATGTACAGTACTAGTGGGGGCGGGTCTGTCACCATTACACTGGGGTACAGTACTGGTGGGGACAGGTCTGTCACTGTATAATCCTGGGGTACAGTACTAGTGGGAAAGGGTCTGTCACTGTATAACACTGGGGTACAGTACATGTGGGGACAGGTCTGTCACTGTATAACACTGGTGTGCAGTACTGGTGGGGACGGGTCTGTCACTGTATAATACTGGGGTACAGTGCTGGTGATGACAGGTCTGTCACTGTATAACACTGGGGTACAGTACTGGTGGGGGGGGGGAGCAGGTCTGTCATCGGATAACACGGGTACAGTACTGCTGGGGATGTGTCTGTCACTGTATAACACTGGGGTACAGTATTGGAGATGGGTCTGTCACTGTATAACACTGGGGTACAGTACTGGTGGGGTTGGGTCTGTCACTGTATAACACTGGGGTACAGTACTGGCGATGGGTCTGTCACTATAACACTGGGGTACAGTACTGGTGGGGACCGGTCTGTCACTGTATAACACTGGGGTACAGTACTGGAGATGGGTCTGTCACTGTATAACACTGGGGTACAGTACTGGTGGGGACAGGTCTGTCACTGTATAACACTGGGGTACAGTACTGGTTGGGAGGGGTCTGTCAGTGTATAACACTGGGGTATAGTACTGGTGGCGACAGATCTGTCACTATAACACTGGGGTACAGTACTGGTGGGGACGCGTCTATCACTATAACACTGGGGTACAGTACTGGTGGGGACAGGTCTGTCACTGTATAATTCCGGGGTACAGTACTGGTGGGAAAGGGTCTGTCACTGTATAACACTGGGGTACAGTACTGGTGATGACAGGTCTGTCACTGTATAACACTGGCGTACAGTACTGGAGATGGGTCTGTCACTGTATAACACTGGGGTACAGTACTGTTGGGGACAGGTCTGTCACTGTATAACACTGGGGTACAGTACTGGTGGCGACGGGTTTGTCACTGTATAACTCTTGGGTACAGTACTGGTGGGGACGGGTCTGTCACTGTATAACACTGGGGTACAGTATTGGTGGCGACGGGTTTGTCACTGTATAACACTGGGGTACAGTACTGGTGGGGACTGGTCTGTTGCTGTATAACACTGGGGTACAGTACTGGTGGGGACAGATCTGTCACTGTATAACACTGGGGTACAGTATTGGTGGCGACGGGTTTGTCACTGTATAACACTGGGGTACAGTACTGGTGCGGTGGGTCTGTCACGGAATAACACTGGGGTACAGTACTGGTGGGGACAGGTCTGTCACTGTATAAAAGTGGGGTACAGTACTGGTGGAGATGTGTCTGTCACAGTATAACACTGGGGTACAGTACTGGTGGGGACAGGTCTGTCACTGTATAACACTGGGGTACAGTACTAGTGGGAACGGGTATGTCGCTGCATAACACTGGGGTACAGTGCTGGTGAGGATTGGTGTGTCACTGTATAACTCTGGGGTACAGTGCTGGTGGGGACGGGCCTGTCACTGTATCACAGTGGCGTACAATACTGGTGGGGACAGGTCTGTCGCTGTATAACACTGGGGTACAGTGCTGGTGGGGACAGGTCTGTCACTGTATAACACTAGGGTACAGTATTGGTGGGGATGGGTATGTCACTGTATAACACGGGTACTGTACATGTGGGGATGGGTCTGTCACTGTATAACACTGGGGTACAGTACTGGTGGGGACGGATTTGTCACTGTATAACAATGGGGTACAGTATTGGGGACAGGGCTGTCACTGTATAATCCTGGTGTACAGTACTAGTGGAAAAGAGTCTGTCACTGTATAACACTGGGGTACAGTGTTGGTGGGGACGGGTCTGTCACTGTATAATACTGGGGTACAGTACTGGTGGGGACGGGTCTGTCACTGTATAACACTGGGGTACAGTGCTGGTAATGACAGGTCTGTCACTGTATAACACTGGGGTACAGTATTGGAGATGGGTCTGTCACTGTATAACACTGGGGTACAGTACTGGTGGGGTTGGGTCTGTCACTGTATAACACTGGGGTACAGTACTGGCGATGGGTCTGTCACTATAACACTGGGGTACAGTACTGGTGGGGACAGGTCTGTCACTGTATAAAACTGGAGTACAGTACTGGTGCGGTGGGTCTGTCACGGAATAACACTGGGGTACAGTACTGGTGGGGTCTGGTCTGTCACTGTATAACACTGGGGTACAGTACTGGCGGGGATGGGTCTGTCGCTATATCACACTGGGGTACAGTACATGTTGTGCCGGGCCTGTCACTGTATAACACTGGGGTACGGTACTGGAGGGGACGGGACTGTCACTGTATAACACTGGTGTACAGTATTGGTGGGGACACGTCTGACACTGTATAATACTGGGGTACAGTACTAGTGGGAATGGGTCGTCGCTGTACAATACTGGGGTACAGTGATTGTGGGGACGGGTCTGTCACTGTATAAAACTGGGGTACAGTACTGGTGGGGACAGGTCTGTCACTATAAAAGTGGGGTACAGTACTGGTGGGGATGGGTCTGTCACTGTATAACACTGGGGTACAGTACTGGTGGGGTCTGATCTGTCACTGTATAACACTGGGGTACAGTACTGGTGGGGACAGGTCTGTCACGGTATAACACTGCGGTACAGTACTGGTGGGGACGGGTCTGTCACTGTATAACACTGGGGTATAGTACTGGTGGGGACAGATCTGTCACCATAACACTGGGGTACAGTACTGGTGGGGACGGATCTATCACTATAACACTGGGGTACAGTACTGGTGGGGACAGGTCTGTCACTGTATAATTCCGGGGTACAGTAATGGTGGGGACGGGTCTGTCGCTGCATAACACTGGGGTACAGTGCTGGTGAGGATTGGTGTGTCACTGTTTAACACATGTACAGTACTAGTGGGTGCGGTTCTGTCACTATTACACTGGGGTACAGTACTGGTGGGGACAGGTCTGTCACTGTATAACACTAGGGTACAGTATTGGTGGGGATGGGTATGTCACTGTATAACACTGGGGTACAGTACATGTGGGGACGGGTCTGTCACTGTATAACACTGGGGTACAGTACTGGTGGGGACGGATTTGTCACTGTTTAACAGTGGGGTACAGTACTGGTGGGGACAGGGCTGTCACTGTATAATCCTGGGGTACCGTACTAGTGGGAAAGGGTCTGTCACTGTATAACACGGGGGTACAGTGCTGGTGATGACAGGTCTGTCACTGTATAACACTGGGGTACAGTACTGGTGGGGGGGGCAGGTCTGTCACTGGATAACACGGGTACAGTATTGGAGATGTGTCTGTCACTGTATAACACTGGGGTACAGTACTGGTGGGGTCGGGTCTGTCACTGTATAACACTGGGGTACAGTACTGGAGATCGGTCTGTCACTGTATAATACTGGGGTACAGTACTGTTGGGGACAGGTCTGTCACTGTATAACACTGGGGTACAGTACTGGTGGGGACGGGTCTGTCACTGTATAACACTGGGGTATAGTACTGGTGGGGACAGGTCTGTCATTGTAACACCGGGGTACAGTACTGGTGGGGACGGGTTTGTCACTATAACGCCGGTGTACAGTACTGGTGGGGACTGGTCTGTTGCTGTATAACACTGGGGTACAGTACTGGTGGGGACGGGTCTGTCACTGTATAACACTGGGGTATAGTACTGGTGGGGACAGATCTGTCACTATAACACTGGGGTACAGTACTGGTGGGGACGGGTCTATCACTATAACACTGGGGTACAGTACTGGTGGGGACAGGTCTGTCACTGTATAATTCCGGGGTACAGTAATGTGGGGACGGGTCTGTCGCTGCATAACACTGGGGTACAGTGCTGGTGAGGATTGGTGTGTCACTGTATAACACTGGGGTACAGTGCTGGTGGGGAGGGGCCTGTCACTGTATCACAGTGGGGTACAGTACTGGTGGGGACAGGTCTGTCTCTGTATAACACTGGGGTACAGTGCTGGTGGGGACAGGTCTGTCACTGTTTAACACATGTACAGTACTAGTGGAGGCGGGTCTGTCACTATTACACTGGGGTACAGTACTGGTGGGGACAGGTCTGTCACTGTATAACACTAGGGTACAGTATTGGTGCGGATGGGTATGTCACTGTATAACACTGGGGTACAGTACATGTGGGGATGGGTCTGTCACTGTATAACACTGGGGTACAGTACTGGTGGGGACGGATTTGTCACTGTATAACAATGGGGTACAGTATTGGTGGGGACAGGGCTGTCACTGTATAATCCTGGGGTACAGTACTAGTGGGAAAGGGACTGTCACTGTATAACACAGGGGTACAGTGTTGGT
Source organism: Carcharodon carcharias (assembly GCF_017639515.1). Taxonomy (NCBI): domain Eukaryota; kingdom Metazoa; phylum Chordata; class Chondrichthyes; order Lamniformes; family Lamnidae; genus Carcharodon; species Carcharodon carcharias. Next base: position 3,488,000 of record NC_054502.1, read on the forward strand.
GGGGAAGGGTCTGTCACTGTATAACACTGGGGTACAGTGCTGGTGATGACAGGTCTGTCACTGTATAACACTGGGGTACAGTACTGGTGGGGGGGGCAGGTCTGTCACTGGATAACACGGGTACAGTACTGCTGGGGATGTGTCTGTCACTGTATAACACTGGGCTACAGTATTGGAGATGGGTCTGTCACTGTATAACACTGGGGTACAGTACTGGTGGGGTTGGGTCCGTCACTGTATAACACTGGGGTACAGTACTGGCGATGGGTCTGTCACTATAACACTGGGGTACAGTACTGGTGGGGACAGGTCTGTCACTGTATAAAACTGGGGTACAGTACTGGTGGGGTGGGTCTGTCACTGTATAACACTGGGGTACAGTACTGGTGGGGACAGGTCTGTCACTGTATAACACTGGGGTACAGTACTGGTTGGGAGGGGTCTGTCAGTGTATAACACTGGGGTATAGTACTGGTGGCGACAGATCTGTCACTATAACACTGGGGTACAGTACTGGTGGGGACGGGTCTATCACTATAACACTGGGGTACAGTACTGGTGGGGACAGGTCTGTCACTGTATAATTCCGGGGTACAGTACTGGTGCGTTCGGGTCTGTCGCTGCATAACACTGGGGTACAGTGCTGGTGAGCATGGGTCTGTCACTGTATAACACTGGGGTACAGTGCTGGTGGGGACGGGCCTGTCACTGTATCACAGTGGGGTACAGTACTGGTGGGGACAGGTCTGTCACTGTATAACACTGGGGTACATTGCTGGTGGGGACAGGTCTGTCACTGTATAACACTAGGGTACAGTATTTGTTGGGGATGGGTATGTCACTGTATAACACTGGGGTACAGTACATGTGGGGATGGGTCTGTCACTGTATAACACTGGGGTACAGTGTTGGTGGGGACAGGGTTGTCACTCTATAATCCTGGGGTACAGTACTAGTGGGAAAGGCGCTGTCTCTGTTTAACACTGGGGTACAGTGTTGGTGGGGATGGGTCTATCAATGTATAACACTGGGGTACAGTACTGGTGGGGACAGGTCTGTCACTGTATAACACTGGTGTACGGTACTGGTGGGTATGGGTCTGTCACTGTATAACACTGGGGTAAAGTACTGGTGGGGGGGGCAGGTCTGTCACTGGATAACACGGGTACAGTACTGCTGGGGATGTGTCTGTCACTGTATAACACTGGGGTACAGTATTGGAGATGGGTCTGTCACTGTATAACACTGGGGTACAGTACTGGTGGGGTTGGGTCTTTCACTGTATAACACTGGGGTACAGTACTGGCGATGGGTCTGTCACTATAACACTGGGGTACAGTACTGGTGGGGACAGGTCTGTCACTGTATAAAACTGGGGTACAGTACTGGTGGGGTGGGTCTGTCACGGTTTAACACTGGGGTACAGTACTGGTGGGGTCTGGTCTGTCACTGTATGACACTGGGGTACAGTACTTGCGGGGATGGGTCTGTTGCTATATCACACTGGGGTACAGTACATGTTGGGCCGGGTCTGTCACTGTATAACACTGGGGTACAGTACTGGAGGGGACAGGACTGTCACTGTATAACACTGGTGTACAGTATTGGTGGGGACACATCTGGCACTGTATAATACTGGGGTACAGTACTAGTGGGAATGAGTCGCCACTGTACAATACTGGGGTACAGTGATTGTGGGGACGGGTCTGTCACTGTATAAAACTGGGGTACAGTACTGGTGGGGACGTGTCTGTCACTGTATAACACTGGGGTACTGTACTGGAGGGGACGGGTCTGTCACTGTATAATACTGGGGTACAGTACTAGTGGGAATGGGTCGTCACTGTACAATACTGTGGTACAGTGATTGTGGGGACGGGTCTGTCACTGTATAAAACTGGGGTACAGTACTGGTGGGGACGTGTCTGTCACTGTATAACACTGGGGTACAGTACTGGTGGGAACGGGTCTGTCACTGTATAACACTGGGGTACTGTACTGGAGGGGACGGGTCTGTCACTGTATAACACTGGGGTACAGTACTGGTGGGGACAGGTCTGTCACTATAAAAGTGGGGTACAGTACTGGTGGGGATGTTTCTGTCACAGTATAACACTGAGGTACAATACTGTTGGGGTCTGAGTCTGTCACTGTATAACACTGGGGTACAGTACTGTTGGGGACAGGTCTGTCACTGTATAACACTGGGATACAGTACTGGTGGGGACGGGTCTGTCACTGTATAACACTGGGGTACAGTACTGGTGGGGACAGGTCTGTCACTGTATAACACTGGGTACAGTACTGGTGGGGACGGGTCTGTCACTGTATAACACTGGGGTACAGTACTGGTGGGGACTGGTCTGTCACTGTATAACACTGGGGTACAGTACTGGTGGGGACGGGTCTGTCACTGTATAACACTGGGGTACAGTACTGGTGATGACAGGTCTGTCACTGTATAACACTGGGGTACAGTACTGGTGGGGACAGGTCTGTCACTGTATAACACTGGGGTACAGTACTGGTGGGTCAGGTCTGTCACTGTATAACACTGGGGTACAGTACTGGTGGGGACCGGTCTGTCAACTTATAACACTGGCGTACAGTGCCAGTGTGGACAGGTCTGTCACTGTATAAAAGTGGGGTACAGTACTCGTGGGGATGTTTCTGTCACAGTATAACACTGAGGTACAATACTGTTGGGGTCTGAGTCTGTCACTGTATAACACTGGGGTACAGTGCTGGTGAGGATTGGTGTGTCACTGTATAACACTGGGGTACAGTGCTGGTGGGGACGGGCCTGTCACTGTATCACAGTGGGGTACAGTACTGGTGGGGACAGGTCTGTCACTGTATAACACTGGGGTACAGTACTGGTGGGGACAGGTCTGTCACTGTATAACACTAGGGTACAGTATTGTGGGGATGGGTATGTCACTGTATAACACTGGGGTACAGTACATGTGGGGACGGGTCTGTCACTGTATAACACTGGGGTACAGTACTGGTGGGGACGGATTTGTCACTGTATAACAATGGGGTACAGTATTGGTGGGGACAGGGCTGTCACTGTATAATCCTGGGGTACAGTACTAGTGGGAAAGGGTCTGTCACTGTATAACACTGGGGTACAGTGTTGGTGGGGACGGGTCTGTCACTGTATAACACTGGGGTACAGTACTGGTGTGGACGGGTCTGTCACTGTATAACACTGGGGTACAGTGCTGGTGATGACAGGTCTGTCACTGTATAACACTGGGGTACAGTACTGGTGGGGGGGGCAGGTCTGTCACTGGATAACACGGGTACAGTACTGCTGGGGATGTGTCTGTCACTGTATAACACTGGGGTACAGTATTGGAGATGGGTCTGTCACTGTATAACACTGGGGTACAGTACTGGTGGGGTTGGGTCTGTCACTGTATAACACTGGGGTACAGTACTGGCGATGGGTCTGTCACTATAACACTGGGGTACAGTACTGGTGGGGACAGGTCTGTCACTGTATAACACTGGGGTACAGTACTGGTGGGGAGGGGTCTGTCACTATAACACTGGGGTACAGTACTGGTGGGGACGGGCCTATCACGATAACACTGGGGTACAGTACTGGTGGGGACAGGTCTGTCACTGTATAATTCCGGGGTACAGTACTGGTGGGGACGGGTCTGTCGCTGCATAACACTGGGGTACAGTGCTGGTGAGGATGGGTCTGTCACTGTATAACACTGGGGTACAGTGCTGGTGGGGACGGGCCTGTCACTGTATCACAGTGGGGTACAGTACTGGTGGGGACAGGTCTGTCACTGTATAACACAGGGGTACAGTGCTGGTGGGGACAGGTCTGTCACTGTTTAACACATGTACAGCACTAGTGGGGGCGGGTCTGTCACTATTACACTGGGTTACAGTACTGGTGGGGACAGGTCTGTCACTGTATAACACTAGGGTACAGTATTTGTTGAGGATGGGTATGTCACTGTATAACACTGGGGTACAGTACATGTGGGGACGGGTCTGTCACTGTATAACACTGGGGTACAGTGTTGGTGGGGACAGGGCTGTCACTCTATAATCCTGGGGTACAGTCCTAGTGGGAAAGGGTCTGTCTCTGTATAACACTGGGGTACAGTGTTGGTGGGGACGGGTCTCTCAATGTATAACACTGGGGTACAGTACTGGTGGGGACAGGTCTGTCACTGTATAACACTGGTGTACAGTACTGGTGGGGACGGGTCTGTCACTGTATAACACTGGGGTAAAGTACTGGTGGGGGGGGGGAGCAGGTCTGTCACTGGATTACACAGGTACAGTACTGCTGGGGATGTGTCTGTCACTGTATAACACTGGGGTACAGTATTGGAGATGGGTCTGTCACTGTATAACACGGGGGTACAGTGCTGGTGGGGTTGGGTCTGTCACTGTATAACACTGGGGTACAGTACTGGCGATGGGTCTGTCACGGTATAACACTGGGGTACAGTACTGGTCGGGTCTGGTCTGTCACTGTATAACACTGGGGTACAGTACTGGCGGGGATGGGTCTGTCGCTATATCACACTGGGGTACAGTACATGTTGGGCTGGGTCTGTCACTGTATAACACTGGGGTACAGTACTGGAGGGGACGGGACTGTCACTGTATAACACTGGTGTACAGTATTGGTGGGGACACGGTCTGACACTGGGGTACAGTACTAGTGCGAATGGGTCGTCACTGTACAATACTGGGGTACAGTGATTGTGGGGACGGGTCTGTCACTGTATAAAACTGGGGTACAGTACTGGTGGGGACGTGTCTGTCACTGTATAACTCTGGGATACAGTACTGGTGGGGACAGGTCTGTCACTATAACACTGGGGTACAGTTCTGGTAGGGACGGGTCTGTCTCTATAACACTGGGGTACAGTACTGGTGGGGAAGGGTCTGTCACTGTATAACAGTGGTGTACCGTACTGATGTGGAAGGGTCTGTCACTGTATAACACTGGTGTACAGTACTGGTGGGGACGGGTCTGTCACTGTATAACACTGTGGTACAGTACTGGTGGTGACTGGTCTGTCTCTGTATAACACTGGGGTACAGTACTGGTGATGACAGGTCTGTCACTGTATAACACTGGTGTACAGTACTGGTGGGGACGGGTTTGTCACTGTATAACTCTTGGGTACAGTACTGGTGGGGACAGGTCTGTCACTGTATAATACTGGGGTACAGTACTAGTGGGACAGTGTCTGTCACTGTATAACACTGGGGTACAGTACTGGTGATGACAGGTCTGTCACTGTATAACACTGGGGCACAGTACTGGTGGGGTCGGGTCTGTCAATTTATAACACTGGCATACGGTGCCAGTTCGGACAGGTCTGTCACTATAACACTGGGGTACAGTACTGGTGGGGACGGGTCTGTCAATTTATAACGCTGGCGTACAGTGCCAGTGGGGACAGGTCTGTCACTGTATAACACTGGAGTATAGTACTGGTGGGGACAGGCCTGTCACTGTATAACACTGGGATACAGTACTGGTGGGGATAGGTCTGTTACTGTCAAAAGTAGGGTACAGTACTGGTGGGGATGGGTCTGTCGCTGTATAACACTGGGGTACAGTACTGGTGGGGACAGGTTTGTCACTGTATAACTCTTGGGTACAGTACTGGTGGGGACAGGTCTGTCACTATAATACTGGGGTACAGTACTGGTGATGACAGGTCTGTCACTGTATAAAACTGGGGTACAGTACTGGTGGGGATGTGTCTGTCACAGTATAACACTGCGGTACAATACTGTTGGGGTCTGAGTCTGTCACTGTATAACACTGGGGTACAGTACTGGTGGGGACAGGTCTGTCACTGTATAACACTGGGATACAGTACTGGTGGGGACGGGTCTGTCACTGTAAAACACTGGGGTATAGTACTGGTGGGGACAGGTCTGTCAGTATAACACTGGGGTACAGTGCTGGTGGGGACGGGTCTGTCTCTATAACACTGGGGTACAGTTCTGGTGGGGATGGGTCTGTCACTGTTTAACACTGGGGTACAGTACTGGTGATGACAGGTCTGTCACTGTATAATCCTGGGGTACAGTACTGCTGGGGATGTGTCTGTCACTGTATAACACTGGGGTATAGTACTGGTGGGGACAGGTCTGTCACTGTATAACACTGGGATACAGTACTGGTGGGGACAGGTCTGTCACTATAACACTGGGGTACAGTTCTGGTAGGGACGGGTCTGTCTCTATAACACTGGGGTACAGTACTGGTGGGGACAGGTCTGTCACTGTATAACACTGGGATACAGTTCTGGTGTGTTCGGGTCTGTCACTGTATAACACTGGGGTACAGTATTGGTGGGGACTGGTCTGTCACTGTATAACACTGGGGTCCAGTACTGGTGGGGACTGGTCTGTCACTGTCTAACACTGGGGTACAGTATTGGTGGGGACAGGTCTGTCACTGTACAACACTGGGGTACATTGCTGGTGATGACAGGTCTGTCACTGTATAACACTGGGGTACAGTACTGGAGATGGGTCTGTCACTGTATAACACTGGGGTACAGTATTGGTGGGGATAGGTCTGTCACTGTATAACACTGGGGTACAGTACTTGTGGGGAAAGGTCTGTCACTGTATAACACTGGGGTACAGTGCTTTTGGGGATGGGTCTGTATCACACTGGGATACCGTATTGGTGGGGACGGATTTGTCACTGTACAACTCTTGGGTACAGTACTGGTGGGGACCGGTCTGTCACTGTATAACACTTGGGTACGGCACTGGTGGGGACAGGACTGTCACTGTATAACACTGGGGTACAGTACTGATGGGGACGTGTCTGTCCCTGTATAACACTGGGGTACAGTGCTGGTGGGGAAGGGCCTGTAACTGTATAACAGTGGGGTACAGTGTTGGTGGGGACGGGTCTGTCACTGTATAACACTGGGGTACAGTACTGGTGTGGACGGGTCTGTCACTGTATAACACTGGGGTACAGTGCTGGTGATGACAGGTCTGTCACTGTATAACACTGGGGTACAGTACTGGTGGGGGGGGCAGGTCTGTCACTGGATAACACGGGTACAGTACTGCTGGGGATGTGTCTGTCACTGTATAACACTGGGGTACAGTATTGGAGATGGGTCTGTCACTGTATAACACTGGGGTACAGTACTGGTGGTGTTGGGTCTGTCACTGTATAACACTGGGGTACAGTACTGGCGATGGGTCTGTCACTATAATACTGGGGTACAGTACTGGTGGGGACAGGTCTGTCACTGTATAACACTGGGGTACAGTACTGGTGGGGAGGGGTTTGTCACTATAACACTGGGGTACAGTACTGGTGGGGACGGGCCTATCACGATAACACTGGGGTACAGTACTGGTGGGGACAGGTCTGTCACTGTATAATTCCGGGGTACAGTACTGGTGGGGACGGGTCTGTCGCTGCATAACACTGGGGTACAGTGCTGGTGAGGATGGGTCTGTCACTGTATAACACTGGGGTACAGTGCTGGTGGGGACGGGTCTGTCACTGTATCACAGTGGGGTACAGTACTGGTGGGGACAGGTCTGTCACTGTATAACACAGGGGTACAGTGCTGGTGGGGACAGGTCTGTCACTGTTTAACACATGTACAGCACTAGTGGGGGCGGGTCTGTCACTATTACACTGGGTTACAGTACTGGTGGGGACAGGTCTGTCACTGTATAACACTAGGGTACAGTATTTGTTGAGGATGGGTATGTCACTGTATAACACTGGGGTACAGTACATGTGGGGACGGGTCTGTCACTGTATAACACTGGGGTACAGTGTTGGTGGGGACAGGGCTGTCACTCTATAATCCTGGGGTACAGTCCTAGTGGGAAAGGGTCTGTCTCTGTATAACACTGGGGTACAGTGTTGGTGGGGACGGGTCTCTCAATGTATAACACTGGGGTACAGTACTGGTGGGGACGGGTCTGTCACTGTATAACACTGGTGTACAGTACTGGTGGGGACGGGTCTGTCACTGTATAACACTGGGGTAAAGTACTGGTGGGGGGGGGGAGCAGGTCTGTCACTGGATTACACAGGTACAGTACTGCTGGGGATGTGTCTGTCACTGTATAACACTGGGGTACAGTATTGGAGATGGGTCTGTCACTGTATAACACGGGGGTACAGTGCTGGTGGGGTTGGGTCTGTCACTGTATAACACTGGGGTACAGTACTGGCGATGGGTCTGTCACGGTATAACACTGGGGTACAGTACTGGTCGGGTCTGGTCTGTCACTGTATAACACTGGGGTACAGTACTGGCGGGGATGGGTCTGTCGCTATATCACACTGGGGTACAGTACATGTTGGGCTGGGTCTGTCACTGTATAACACTGGGGTACAGTACTGGAGGGGACGGGACTGTCACTGTATAACACTGGTGTACAGTATTGGTGGGGACACGGTCTGACACTGGGGTACAGTACTAGTGGGAATGGGTCGTCACTGTACAATACTGGGGTACAGTGATTGTGGGGACGGGTCTGTCACTGTATAAAACTGGGGTACAGTACTGGTGGGGACGTGTCTGTCACTGTATAACTCTGGGATACAGTACTGGTGGGGACAGGTCTGTCACTATAACACTGGGGTACAGGTCTGGTAGGGACGGGTCTGTCTCTATAACACTGGGGTACAGTACTGGTGGGGAAGGGTCTGTCACTGTATAACAGTGGTGTACCGTACTGATGTGGAAGGGTCTGTCACTGTATAACACTGGTGTACAGTACTGGTGGGGACGGGTCTGTCACTGTATAACACTGTGGTACAGTACTGGTGGTGACTGGTCTGTCTCTGTATAACACTGGGGTACAGTACTGGTGATGACAGGTCTGTCACTGTATAACACTGGTGTACAGTACTGGTGGGGACGGGTTTGTCACTGTATAACTCTTGGGTACAGTACTGGTGGGGACAGGTCTGTCACTGTATAATACTGGGGTACAGTACTAGTGGGACCGTGTCTGTCACTGTATAACACTGGGGTACAGTACTGGTGATGACAGGTCTGTCACTGTATAACACTGGGGCACAGTACTGGTGGGGTCGGGTCTGTCAATTTATAACACTGGCATACGGTGCCAGTTCGGACAGGTCTGTCACTATAACACTGGGGTACAGTACTGGTGGGGACGGGTCTGTCAATTTATAACGCTGGCGTACAGTGCCAGTGGGGACAGGTCTGTCACTGTATAACACTGGAGTATAGTACTGGTGGGGACAGGCCTGTCACTGTATAACACTGGGATACAGTACTGGTGGGGATAGGTCTGTTACTGTCAAAAGTAGGGTACAGTACTGGTGGGGATGGGTCTGTCGCTGTATAACACTGGGGTACAGTACTGGTGGGGACAGGTTTGTCACTGTATAACTCTTGGGTACAGTACTGGTGGGGACAGGTCTGTCACTATAATACTGGGGTACAGTACTGGTGATGACAGGTCTGTCACTGTATAAAACTGGGGTACAGTACTGGTGTGGACAGGTCTGTCACTGTATAAAAGTGGGGTACAGTACTGGTGGGGATGTGTCTGTCACAGTATAACACTGCGGTACAATACTGTTGGGGTCTGAGTCTGTCACTGTATAACACTGGGGTACAGTACTGGTGGGGACAGGTCTGTCACTGTATAACACTGGGATACAGTACTGGTGGGGACGGGTCTGTCACTGTAAAACACTGGGGTATAGTACTGGTGGGGACAGGTCTGTCAGTATAACACTGGGGTACAGTGCTGGTGGGGACGGGTCTGTCTCTATAACACTGGGGTACAGTTCTGGTGGGGATGGGTCTGTCACTGTATAACACTGGGGTACAGTACTGGTGATGACAGGTCTGTCACTGTATAATCCTGGGGTACAGTACTGCTGGGGATGTGTCTGTCACTGTATAACACTGGGGTATAGTACTGGTGGGGACAGGTCTGTCACTGTATAACACTGGGATACAGTACTGGTGGGGACAGGTCTGTCACTATAACACTGGGGTACAGTTCTGGTGGGGACGGGTCTTTCTCTATAACACTGGGGTACAGTACTGGTGGGGACAGGTCTGTCACTGTATAACACTGGGATACAGTTCTGGTGTGTTCGGGTCTGTCACTGTATAACACTGGGGTACAGTATTGGTGGGGACTGGTCTGTCACTGTATAACACTGGGGTACAGTACTGGTGGGGACTGGTCTGTCACTGTCTAACACTGGGGTACAGTATTGGTGGGGACAGGTCTGTCACTGTACAACACTGGGGTACATTGCTGGTGATGACAGGTCTGTCACTGTATAACACTGGGGTACAGTACTGGAGATGGGTCTGTCACTGTATAACACTGGGGTACAGTATTGGTGGGGATAGGTCTGTCACTGTATAACACTGGGGTACAGTACTTGTGGGGAAAGGTCTGTCACTGTATAACACTGGGGTACAGTGCTTTTGGGGATGGGTCTGTATCACACTGGGATACCGTATTGGTGGGGACGGATTTGTCACTGTACAACTCTTGGGTACAGTACTGGTGGGGACCGGTCTGTCACTGTATAACACTTGGGTACGGCACTGGTGGGGACACGACTGTCACTGTATAACACTGGGGTACAGTACTGGTGGGGACGTGTCTGTCCCTGTATAACACTGGGGTACAGTGCTGGTGGGGAAGGGCCTGTAACTGTATAACAGTGGGGTAAAGTGCTGGTGTGGAAGGGTCTGTCACTGTACAACACTGGGGTACAGTACTGATGGGGGCGGGTCTGCCACTGTATAACGCTTTGGTACTGTTCTGGTAGTGACTGGTCTGTCACTGTATAACACTGGGGTACAGTACTGGTGGGGACAGGACTGTCACTGTATAACACGGGTACGGTACTGGTGGGGATGGGTCTGTCATTGTAAAGCGCTGGGGTACAGTACTGATGGGGACTGGTCTGTCACTGTATAACACTTGGGTACGGCACTGGTGGTGGGACAGGACTGTCACTGTATAACACTGGGGTACAGTGCTGGTGGGGAAGGGCCTGTAACTGTATAACAGTGGGGTAAAGTACTGGTGTGGAATGGTCTGTCACTGTATAACACTGGGGTACAGTACTGGTGGGGACGCGTCTGCCACTGTATAACACTGTGTTACCGTACTGGTGGTGACTGGTCTGTCACTGTATAACACTGGGGTACAGTGCTGGTGATGACAGGTCTGTCACTGTATAACGCTGGGGTACAGTACTGGTCGGGACGGGTCTGTCACTGTATAACACTGGGGTACAGTACCGGTGGTGACTGGTCTGTCACTGTGTAACACGGGTACAGTACTGGTGGGGATGGGTCTGTCATTGTATAACACTGGGGTACAGTGCTGGTGGGGACGGTTCTGTCACTGTATAACACTGCGGTACAGTACTGGTGGGGACAGGTCTGTCACTGTAAAGCGTTGGGGTACTGTACTACTGGGGACGGGTCTGTCACTGTATAACAGTGTGGTACTGTGCTGGTGATGACAGGTCTGTCACTTTATAACACTGGGGTACAGTACTGGAGATCGTTCTGTCACTGTATAACACTGGGGTACAGTTTTGGTGGGGACAGGTCTGTCACTGTATAATACTGGGGTACAGTAATAGTGGGATCGGGTCTGTCACTGTATAACATTGGGGTACAGTACTGATCGGGAAAGGTCTGTCACTGTATAACACTGGGGTACAGTACTGGTGGGGACGGTTTTGTCACTGTATATCTCTTGGGTACAGTACTGGTGGGGACGGGTTTGTCACTGTATAACACTTGGGTATGGTACTGGCGGAGACGGGTCTTCACTGTATAACACTTTGGTACAGCACTGGTGGGAACAAGTCTGTCACTGTATAACACTGGGTCACAGTACTGGTGGGGATGGGTCTGTCACGGTATAACACTGGGGTGCAGTGCTAGTGGGGATGGGCCTGTCACTGTATAACAGTGGGGTACAGTACTGGTGTGGAAGGGTCTGTCACTGTATAACACTGGAATACAGTACTGGTGGTGACTGGTCTGTCACTGTATAACACTGGGGTACAGTACTGCTGGGGACGGATCTGTCACTGTATAACACTGGGGTACAGTGCTGGTGACGACAGGTCTGTCACTGTATAACACTGGGGTAGAGTACTGGTGGGGACAGGTCTGTCACTGTATAACACTGGCGTACAGTGCTTTTGGGGATGGGTCTGTCACCGTATAACACTGGGATACCGTACTGGTGGGGACGGATTTGTCACTGTATAACTCTTGGGTACAGTACTGGTGGGGACGGGTCTGTCACTGTTTAACACTTGGGCACAGTATTGGTGGGGACAGGTCTGTCACTGTATAACACTGGGGTATAGTACTGGTGGGTGCAGGTCTGTCACTGTATAACACTGGGATACAGTACTGGTGGGGACGGGTCTGTCACTTTATAACTCTGGGGTATAGTGCTGATGGGGAAGGGCCTGTCACTGTTTAGCAGTGGGGTACAGTGCTGGTGGGGATGGGTCTGCCACTGTATAACACTGTGGTACAGTACTGGTGGGGACGGATCTGTCACTGTATAACACTGGGGTACAGTACTGGTGGGGACGGTTTTGTCACTGTATAACTCTTGGGTACAGTACTGGTGGGGACGGGTTTGTCACTGTATAACACTTGGGTATGGTACTGGCGGAGACGGGTCTTCACTGTATAACACTTTGGTACAGCACTGGTGGGAACAAGTCTGTCACTGTATAACACTGGGTCACAGTACTGGTGGGGATGGGTCTGTCACGGTATAACACTGGGGTGCAGTGCTGGTGGGGATGGGCCTGTCACTGTATAACAGTGGGGTACAGGACTGGTGTGGAAGGGTCTGTCACTGTATAACACTGGAATACAGTACTGGCGGTGACTGGTCTGTCACTGTATAACACTGGGGTACAGTACTGCTGGGGACGGGTCTGTCACTGTATAACACTGGGGTACAGTGCTGGTGACGACAGGTCTGTCACTGTATAACACTGGGTCACAGTACTGGTGGGGATGGGTCTGTCACGGTATAACACTGGGGTGCAGTGCTGGTGGGGATGGGCCTGTCACTGTATAACAGTGGGGTACAGGACTGGTGTGGAAGGGTCTGTCACTGTATAACACTGGAATACAGTACTGGCGGTGACTGGTCTGTCACTGTATAACACTGGGGTACAGTACTGCTGTGGACGGGTCTGTCACTGTATAACACTGGGGTACAGTGCTGGTGACGACAGGTCTGTCACTGTATAACACTGGGGTAGAGTACTGGTGGGGACGGATCTGTCACTGTATTACACTGGGGTATAGTACTGGTGGGGATGGGTCTGTCACTGGGTTACAGTATTCGTGGGGCTGCGTGTGTCATATTGTAACATGGGTACGGTACTGGTTGGGACAGGTATGTCACTGCATAACACTGGGGTACAGTACTGGTGGGCAAAGGTCTGTCACAGTGTAATTCTGAGGTACAGTAACAGTGGGGACAGACCTGTCAATGGGTAACACTTGTGTACGGTACTGGTGGGGACGTGTCTGTCACTGTGTAACACTGGGGTACAGCACTGCTGGGGATGAGTCTGTCACTGTATAACACTGGGTTACTGTACTGGTGCGGATCGGTCTTTCACTGTATGACACTGGGTACAGCACTGGTGGGGATGGGTCTGTCACTGTATAACACTGGGATACAGTACTGGTGGGGACGGGTCTGTCACTGTCTCACACTGGGCTACTGTACTGGTGGAGACAGGTCTGTTACAGTCTAACATTGGGTTTTAGTATTGATGCTGAGAGGTCTGTCCCTGTATAACAGATGGGTAGAATGCTGACGGGGACAGGTCTGTCACAGTTTAACATGGGTACAGTACTGGTGGGGACTGGTCTGTCACTGTATAACACGGGTACAGTACTGGTGGAGACGGTTATTTTGCGGTACAACATTGGGCTACAGTACTGGTTGGTACTTTTCTGTCACTGTCTTAACACTCGGATACAGTTCTGTTGGTGTCAGTTCTGTCACTGTATTTCACTGGGGTACAGTGATGTCAGTGTGTCACTGGGGTCCAGTACTGATGGGGACATGTGTGTCGCTGTATGCTGCTGGGGTACAGTGTTGTTGGGGGCTGTTCTGTCACTGTATAGCACTGGGGTACAGTCCTGGTGCGGACAGGTGTTCCAGTGTGTAACACTTGGGTCCGGTACTTGTGGGGACAGGTCTGTTACTGTCTAACACTGTGGTATGATATTGGTGTGACCTGGTGTGTTACTGTATAACACTGGGGTACAATACTGGTGCGGACGGGCCTGCCACTGTACAGCACTGGCACACAGGACTGGTCAGGCAGTTCTGTCATTATATTATATGGGGGCTGGCCTGTCACTATATGCTACGGGGACCATGCTGGTCGGGACGGTTATGTCAGTATGTAACACTGGGTTAGAGTGCTGGTCTCAACTGATGCGTCAGTGTGTAAAACCGGGATCCAGTTCTGGTGGGAGCAGGCCTGTCACTGTCTGTCATTGGAGTATGGTATTGGTGGAGACAGTGCAATCACTGTACAACACTGGGGTACAGTACAGGTGGGGACAGGTCGGTCACTTAGTAACACTGGGGTACAGTGCTGGTGCGGACGTGTCTGTCACTGTATAACACTGGTGTACCGTACTGGTGGGGACAGGTCTGTCACTGTATAACACTCGGACACAGTACTGGTGGGGACGGGTCTGTCATTTTATAACACTGGGGTAGAGTACTAGTGGGGACAGGTCTGTCAGTGTATAACACTGGGGTACACTATTGGTGGGGATGGGTCTGTCACTTTATAACACTGGGGTAGAGTCCTGGTGGGGACTGGTCTGTCACTGTATAATACTGGGGTACAGTACTGGTGGGGACAGGTCTGTCACTGTATAACATTGGGGTACAGTACTGGTGGGGACGGGTCTGTCAGTGTATAATACTGGGGTACAGTACTGGTGGGGACGGGTCTGTCACTGTATAATACTGGGGTGCAATACTGGTGGGGACGGGTCTGTCACTGTATAACACTGGGGTATAGTATTGCTGGGGACAGGTCTGTCACTGTATAACACTGGGGTACAGTACTGGTGGGGACAGGTCTGTCACTGTATAACACTGCGGTACCGTACTGCTGGGGACTGGTCTGTCACTGTATAACACTGGGGTACAGTACTGGTGGCGATGGGTCTGTCACTGTATAACACTGGGGTACTGTACTGGTGGGGACAGGTCTGTCAGTGCATAAGACTTGGGTACAGTTATGGGGGTACAGGTATGTCATTATATTACATGTGTGGACAGGTCCATCACTGTATAACACTGGGGTACAGTACTGGTGGGGACGGGTCTGTCAATGTGTAACATTGGGGTACAGTACTGGTGGAGACAGGTCTGTCACTGTATAATACTGGTGTCCAGTACTGTAGGGGACAGGTCTGTCACTAGATAACTAGATATCCTTGGTGTGCATTACTGGTGGGGCCAGGCCTGTGACTATACAATGTTGATACAGTACTTGTGGGGACAGGTCTGTCAACGTGTAACACTGGGGTACAGTACTGGTAGGGACGGGTCTGTCAATGTGTAACATTGGGGTACAGTACTGGTGGAGACAGGTCTGTCACTGTATAACACTGGGTTATCATACTGGTGTGGTCAGGTGTGTCACTGTATAACACGGGTACAGCACTGGTGGGGACAGGTCTGTCACTATTTAATGCTGGGGTACAGCACTGGTGGAGACAGGTCTGTCACTATTTAACATTGGGGCACAGTACTGGCGGGGACAAGTCTTTTACTGTACGGCGCTATGGTACAGAACTGTTGGGTTATCTATTTTGTGTATTCTGAACTATTCCGTTAAATGTTTGCAACTGCATCTCCATTTACCAACACTTAATCTAATTTTCCAATTCATTTCAGCCAGCTCTGCTTTCATGCCATCAGAACCAGCCTTATTTATGTTTAAAAACTTTGCCTGTGACCCACTCCTCTCTCCCTCAAACTTAATGTAAAATTCAATCATATTATAATCGCTGCTACTTAGAGGTAACTTCACTTTGAGATCATTCATTAATCCCACCTCTTTGCATAATACCAGGTCTAGTGTTGCTTGCTCTCTGTTTGACTCCAGAACGTGATGTTCTAATCAACTATCACGGAAACATTCTGTGAACTGCTCGTCTCGCACACCTTTGCCCATCTGACTTTTCCAGTCCGTATGTAAATTAAAATCTCCCATGATTATTGCTGCGCCTTTCTGACAAGCTCCCATTATTTCTTCCTTCATGCTCTACGCTACCATGTGGTTACTGCCTGTACACAACTCCCACAAGTGACTTCTTGCCAATGCCATTTCTCATCTCTCCCCAAACAGTTTCTTCATCCTGGTTTCCCGAACCTCGGTCACCCCTCTCTATTGTGCTCATAATATCATTAACCAACAGAGCCATACCTTTACCTTTTCTTCGCTTCCTGCCCTTCCTAAATGTCCTGTACCCTTTAAGATTCAGGTCCCAATCCGTGTCCTGCAGCCATGTCTCTGTAATGGCTGTCAAATTGTACTTATGTATTTCTATGAGCACTCTCAGTTCATCTGTTTTGTTTCGAATGCATCGTGCATTCACATACAGAACTTTTATTTCATCCTTTTATTCTTTTTGTAACCTCTAATTTCATCCGTTGATTTACTGTTGGATTTGTACTTTCTATCCCTTCCTGTCACGGTCTGTTTTTCATTTCCTATAATAATACCTTCTCTTTGCCTTGTCTCTACTCTTTGATTTGCCACATCTTCCCAAATTTGATCCCTTGACCCCACTACTTAGTTTAAAGCCTCTCTACTTCCCTCGCTAGATGGTTCGCAAGAACACCTGTCCCAGCACGGGTCAGGTGTAGACCATTGCAATGGTACAGGATCCACTTTCCCCAGTACTTGTGACAGTGCCTTGTGAGTATTTGATGGGGACAGTGTAGTGGGAGCTTTACTCTGTATCTAACCCTGTGCTGTACCTGTCCTAGGAGAGTTTGATGGGGACAGTGTAGAGGGAACTTTACTTTATATCTGACCCTGTGCTGTACCTGTCCTGGGAGTGTTTGATGGGGATGGTGTAGACGGAGCTTTACTCTGTATCTAACCCCGTGCTGTACCTGTCCTGGGAGTGTTTGATGGGGATGTTGTAGACGGAGTTTTACTCTGTATCTAACCCCGTGTTGTACCTGTCCTGGGAGTGTTTGATGGGGACAGTGTAGAGGGAACTTTACTTTATATCTGACCCTGTGCTGTACCTGTCCTGGGAGTGTTTGATGGGGATGGTGTAGACGGAGCTTTACTCTGTATCTAACCCTGTGCTGTACCTGTCCTGGGAGTGTTTGATGGGGACAGTGTAGAGGGAGCTTTACTCTGTATCTAACCCCGTGCTGTACCTGTACTGGGAGTGTTTGATGGGGACAGTGTAGAGGGAGCTTTACTCTGTATCTAACCCTGTGCTGTACCTGTCCTGGGAGTGTTTGATGGGGA
This sequence comes from Carcharodon carcharias, assembly GCF_017639515.1. Classification (NCBI taxonomy): domain Eukaryota; kingdom Metazoa; phylum Chordata; class Chondrichthyes; order Lamniformes; family Lamnidae; genus Carcharodon; species Carcharodon carcharias. Next base: position 3,505,602 of record NC_054502.1, read on the forward strand.
CAGTGTAGAGGAAGTTTTACTCTGTATCTAACCCTGTGCTGTACCTGTCCTGGGAGTGTTTGATGGGGACAGTGTAGAGGGAGCTTTACTCTGTACCTAACCCCGTGCTGTACTTGTCCTGGGAATGTTTGATGTGGACAGTGTAGAGGGAGCTTTACTCTGTATCTAACCCCGTGCTGTACCTGTCCTGGGAGTGTTTGATGTGGATAGGTGTAGCAGGAGCTTTACTCTGTACCTGATCCTGGCTGTACTTGCACTTTGGGCATGTGTGTTTGTTGAACAAGGCCCAATCAAGCTTATAATTATTGTACTTTTACAATTTCTGGTGTTGATTTGTGTCCTTATTGCCAATGCTGAAGAGTTTGTCTTTGTGTTTTCACTGGGATAAGGAATGTGTGAAGTTTGTGCCACTCAATTTGAGTGGAGCTGAGATTTGCTTCACTTCTCTTTCTCTTGCCTGTTGCCCTGCGCTGGCCATTCCCTGCTGCTGCTGCTGCCTTTTTCTGTTCTTGCCTAAGTCTGCCTAAGTAAACGTTTCTGTTTTTCCCCCAGTTACAGGCTCAGAAGGTACATCAACTCCGCCTCTCTCACACTCGAGGGCCTTACTATGGTGGGTCGCTGCCTAATGTCAACGCCATCTCGAACAACACCACTGAGTTCCAGGTATTTGGGATATTACTACTAACACTTGATGCTGTAGGATTCTCAGTCGAGCCATTCACATTGTTGCACAGTTAGGACATTGTCTCTTTGGGCCAGAGACCACAGTCTGGATATGGAGAGTCTTCAGATCACCTTCATTCTGTTTATATTTCAACACATTGATTTAATGTTAGCTGTGGCTCAGAGGATTAAACACTCAGCTTTGAGGCAGAAGATCAAATTCCACTCCAGAGGCTTGAGCACAAAATCCAAGAGTCATTCCAGTGCAGTACTGAGGGAGCTCCGCACTGTCTCGCATGTCAGTACTGAGGGATCTACGCACCATCAGAGGGTCAGTACTGAGGGAGCTCCGCACTGTCGGAGGGTCAGTAGTGAGAGGGCACTGCACTGTCGGAGGGTCAGTACTGAGGGAGCTCCGTACTGTCAAATGGTTAGTACTGAGGGAGCGCTGCACTGTCGGAGGGTCAGTACTGAGGGAGCGCCGCACTGTCGGAGGGTCAGTACTGAGGGAGCGCCGCACTGTCGGAGGGTCAGTACTGAGGGAGCGCCGCACTGTCGGAGGGTCAGTGCTGAGGGAGCGCTGCGCTGTCGGAGGGTCAGTAGTGAGGGAGCGCCGCACTGTCGGAGGGTCAGTACTGAGGGAGTGCTGCACTGTCGGAGGGTCAGTGCTGAGGGAGCGCTGCGCTGTCGGAGGGTCAGTACTGAGGGAGCGCCGCACTGTCGGAGGGTCAGTGCTGAGGGAGCGCTGCGCTGTCGGAGGGTCAGTAGTGAGAGGGCACTGCACTGTCGGGGGGTCAGTACTGAGGGAGCGCTGCACTGTCGGGGGGTCAGTACTGAGGGAACTCCGCAGTGTCGGAGGGTCAGTACTGAGGGAGCTCCGCACTGTCAGAGGGTCAGTACTGAGGGAGCTCCGCACTGTCAGAGGGTCAGTACTGAGTGAGCGCCGCACTGTCGGAGGGTCAGTACTAAGGGAGCGCCGCAATGTCTGAGCGCCGTACTGTCGGAGGGTCAGTACTAAGGGGGCACTGCACTGTCGGAGGGTCAGTATTAAGGGGGAACTGCACTGTCGGAGGGTCAGTACTGAGGGATCGCCGCACTGTTGGAGGGTCAGTACTGAAGGAGCGCCGCACTGTCGGAGGGTCAGGACTAAGAGGGCACCGCACTGTCGGAGGGTCAGTACTGAGTGTGCGCCGCACTGTCGGAGGGTCAGTACTGAGTGTGCGCCGCACTGTCGGAGGGTCAGTACTGAGTGTGCGCCGCACTGTCGGAGGGTCAGTACTGAGTGTGCGCCGCACTGTCGGAGGGTCAGTACTGAGGAAGCGCCGCACTGTCAGAGGGTTAGTACTGAAGGAGTGCTGCACTGTCGGAGGGTCAGTACTAAGGGGGAACTGCACTGTCAGATGGTCAGTACTGAGGGAGCGCTGCACTGTCAGAGGGTCAGTACTGAGGGAGCGCTGCACTGTCAGAGGGTCAATACTGAGGGAGCGCCGCACTGTCGGAGGGTCAGTGCTGAGGGAGCGCCGCACTGTCAGCGGGTCATTAATGAGGGAGCTCCGCACTGTCGGAGGGTCAGTACTGAGGGAACTGCGCTCTGTCGGAGGGTCAGTACTAAGGGAGCTCCGCACTGACCAATGGTCAGTACTGAGGGAACTCCGCACTGTTGTTGGGTCAGTACTGAGGGAGCGCCGCCCTGTTAGAGGGTCAGTACTGAAGGAGTGCCGCACTGTTGGAGGGTCAGTACTGAGCGAGTGCTGCACTGTCGGAGGGTCAGTACTGAGGGAGCGCCGCACTGTCGGAGGTCAGGACTGAGGGAGCGCCGCACTGTCGGAGGTCAGGACTGAGGGAGCGCCGCACTGTCAGAGCGTCAGTACTCAGGAAGCGCCGCACTGTCAGAGGGTCAGTAGTGAGGGCGTGCTGCACTGTCGGAGTGTCAGTACTGAGGGAGCACCGCACTGTCCAATGGTCAGTACTGAGGGAGCGCCGCACTGTCGGTGGGTCAGTACTAAGGGGGCACTGCACTGTCGGAGGGTCAGGACTAAGGGGGCTCTGCACTGTCGGAGGGTCAGTACTAAGGGGGCTCTGCACTGTCGGAGGGTCAGGAATAAGGGGGCACTGCACTCTAGGAGGTTCAGTACTGAGGGAGTGCCGCACTGTCGGAGGGTCAGTACTGAGCAAGCGCCGCACTGTCGGAGGGTCAGTACTGAGGGAGCGCCGCACTGTCAGAGGGTCAGTACTGAGGGAGCGCCACACTGTCGGAGGGTCAGTACTAAGGGTCACTGCACTGTTGGAGGGTCAGTACTGAGTGAGCGCTGCACTGTCGGAGGGTCAGTACTGAGGAAGCGCCGCACTGTCAGTGTGTCAGTACTGAGGGAGTGCTGCACTGTTAGAGGGTCAGTACTGAGGGAGCGCCGCACTGTCAGCAGGTCAGTACTAAGGGGATGCTGCACTGTCAGAGGGTCAGTACTGAGGAACGCAGCACTGTTGGAGGGTCAGTAGTAAGGGGGCGCTGCACTGTTGAAGGTTCAGTACTGAGGGAGCGCCGGACGGTCGGAGGTTCAGTACTAAGGGGGCACCGCACTGTCGGAGGGTCAGTACTGAGGGAGCACCGCACTGTTGGAGGGTCAGTACTAAGGGGGCACAGCACTGTCGGAGAGTCAGTACTGAGGGAGCGCCGCACTGTCGGAAGGTCAGTACTAAGGGAGCGCAGCAATGTCTGAGGGTCAGTACTGAGAGAGCGCCATACTGTCGGATGGTCAGTACTGAGGGAGCACCGCACTGTCGGAGGGTCAGTACTGAGGGAGCGCTGCACTTTCAGAGGGTCAGTACTGAGGGAGAACCGCACTGTCGGAGGGTCAGTACTGAGGGAGCGCCGCACTGTCGGAGGGTCAGTACTGAGGGAGCGCCGCACTGTCGGAGGGTCAGTGCTGAGGGAGCGCTGCGCTGTCGGAGGGTCAGTAGTGAGAGGGCACTGCACTGTCGGGGGGTCAGTACTGAGGGAACTCCGCAGTGTCGGAGGGTCAGTACTGAGGGAGCTCCGCACTGTCAGAGGGTCAGTACTGAGGGAGCTACGCACTGTCAGAGGGTCAGTACTGAGGGAGCTCCGCACTGTCAGAGGGTCAGTACTGAGGGAAATCCGCACTGTCGGAGGGTCAGTACTGAGGGAGCTCCGTACTGTCAAATGGTCAGTACTGAGGTAGCGCTGCTCTGTCGGAGGGTCAGTACTAAGGGAGTGCCGCACTGTCGGAGGGTCAGTACTAAGGGGGCACTGCACTGTCAGAGGGTCAGTACTGAGTGAGCGCCGCACTGTCGGAGGGTCAGTACTAAGGGAGCGCCGCAATGTCTGAGCGCCGTACTGTCGGAGGGTCAGTACTAAGGGGGCACTGCACTGTCGGAGGGTCAGTATTAAGGGGGAACTGCACTGTCGGAGGGTCAGTACTGAGGGATCGCCGCACTGTTGGAGGGTCAGTACTGAAGGAGCGCCGCACTGTCGGAGGGTCAGGACTAAGAGGGCACCGCACTGTCGGAGGGTCAGTACTGAGTGTGCGCCGCACTGTCGGAGGGTCAGTACTGAGTGTGCGCCGCACTGTCGGAGGGTCAGTACTGAGTGTGCGCCGCACTGTCGGAGGGTCAGTACTGAGTGTGCGCCGCACTGTCGGAGGGTCAGTACTGAGGAAGCGCCGCACTGTCAGAGGGTTAGTACTGAAGGAGTGCTGCACTGTCGGAGGGTCAGTACTAAGGGGGAACTGCACTGTCAGATGGTCAGTACTGAGGGAGCGCTGCACTGTCAGAGGGTCAGTACTGAGGGAGCGCTGCACTGTCAGAGGGTCAATACTGAGGGAGCGCCGCACTGTCGGAGGGTCAGTGCTGAGGGAGCGCCGCACTGTCAGCGGGTCATTAATGAGGGAGCTCCGCACTGTCGGAGGGTCAGTACTGAGGGAACTGCGCTCTGTCGGAGGGTCAGTACTAAGGGAGCTCCGCACTGACCAATGGTCAGTACTGAGGGAACTCCGCACTGTTGTAGGGTCAGTACTGAGGGAGCGCCGCCCTGTTAGAGGGTCAGTACTGAAGGAGTGCCGCACTGTTGGAGGGTCAGTACTGAGCGAGTGCTGCACTGTCGGAGGGTCAGTACTGAGGGAGCGCCGCACTGTCGGAGGTCAGGACTGAGGGAGCGCCGCACTGTCGGAGGTCAGGACTGAGGGAGCGCCGCACTGTCAGAGCGTCAGTACTCAGGAAGCGCCGCACTGTCAGAGGGTCAGTAGTGAGGGCGTGCTGCACTGTCGGAGTGTCAGTACTGAGGGAGCACCGCACTGTCCAATGGTCAGTACTGAGGGAGCGCCGCACTGTCGGTGGGTCAGTACTAAGGGGGCACTGCACTGTCGGAGGGTCAGTACTAAGGGGGCTCTGCACTGTCGGAGGGTCAGTACTAAGGGGGCTCTGCACTGTCGGAGGGTCAGTACTAAGGGGGCACTGCACTCTAGGAGGTTCAGTACTGAGGGAGTGCCGCACTGTCGGAGGGTCAGTACTGAGCAAGCGCCGCACTGTCGGAGGGTCAGTACTGAGGGAGCGCCGCACTGTCAGAGGGTCAGTACTGAGGGAGCGCCACACTGTCGGAGGGTCAGTACTAAGGGTCACTGCACTGTTGGAGGGTCAGTACTGAGTGAGCGCTGCACTGTCGGAGGGTCAGTACTGAGGAAGCGCCGCACTGTCAGTGTGTCAGTACTGAGGGAGTGCTGCACTGTTAGAGGGTCAGTACTGAGGGAGCGCCGCACTGTCAGCAGGTCAGTACTAAGGGGATGCTGCACTGTCAGAGGGTCAGTACTGAGGAACGCAGCACTGTTGGAGGGTCAGTAGTAAGGGGGCGCTGCACTGTTGAAGGTTCAGTACTGAGGGAGCGCCGGACTGTCGGAGGTTCAGTACTAAGGGGGCACCGCACTGTCGGAGGGTCAGTACTGAGGGAGCACCGCACTGTCGGAGGGTCAGTACTAAGGGGGCACAGCACTGTCGGAGAGTCAGTACTGAGGGAGCGCCGCACTGTCGGAAGGTCAGTACTAAGGGAGCGCAGCAATGTCTGAGGGTCAGTACTGAGAGAGCGCCATACTGTCGGATGGTCAGTACTGAGGGAGCACCGCACTGTCGGAGGGTCAGTACTGAGGGAGCGCTGCACTTTCAGAGGGTCAGTACTGAGGGAGAACCGCACTGTCGGAGGGTCAGTGTTGAGGGAGCGCCGCACTGTGGGAGGTTCAGTACTGAGGGGGCGCCGCGCTGTTGGAGGGTCAGTACTGAGGGAGCTCCGCACTCTTGGAGGGTCAGTACTGAGGGAGTGCCGCACTGTCGGAGGGTCAGTACTGAGGGAGCGCCACACTGTTGGATGGTCAGTACTGAGGGAGTGCCGCACTGTCGGAGGGTCAGTTCAAAGGGGGCACTGCACTGTTGGAGGATCAGTACTGAGCTAGCGCCACACTGTCGGAGGGTCTGTACTAAGGGAGCGCCGCAATGTCGGAGGGTCACTACTGAGGGAGCGCTGCACTGTCAGAGGGTCAGTACTGAGGGAGTGCAGCACTGTCGGAGGGTCAAAATTAAGGGGGTACTGCGCTGTCGGAGGTTCAGTACTGAGGGAGCGGCGCGCTGTTGGAGGGTCAGTACTGAGGGAGCGGCGCGCTGTTGGAGGGTCAGTAGTAAGGGGGCACTGCACTGTCAGAGGGTCAGTACTGAGGGAGCGCTGCACTGTCGGAGGGTCAGGACTGAGGGAGCGCTGCACTGTCAGAGGGTCAGGACTGAGGGAGCGCCGCACTGTCGGAGGGTCAGTACTGAGTGAGCGCCGCACTGTCGGAGGGTCAGTACTAAGGGAGCGCAGCAATGTCTGAGGGTCAGTACTGAGAGAGCGCCGCACTGTCGGAGGGTCAGTACTAAGGGAGCGCAGCAATGTCTGAGGGTCAGTACTGAGGGAGCGCCGCACTGTCAGCGGGTCATTAATGAGGGCGCTCCGCACTGTCGGAGGGTCAGTACTGAGGGAACTGCGCTCTGTCGGAGGGTCAGTACTAAGGGAGCTCCGCACTGACCAATGGTCAGTACTGAAGGAGCGCCGCACTGTTGTAGGGTCAGTACTGAGGGAGTGCCGCACTGTCGGAGGGTCAGTACTGAGGGAGTGCCGCACTGTCGGAGGGTCAGTGCTGAGGGAGCGCCGCACTGTCAGCGGGTCATTAATGAGGGAGCTCCGCACTGTCAGAGGGTCAGTACTGAGGGAGCGCCGCCCTGTTAGAGGGTCAGTACTGAGCGAGTGCCGCACTGTTGGAGGGTCAGTACTGAGCGAGTGCTCCACTGTCGGAGGGTCAGTACTGAGGGAGCGCCGCACTGTCGAAGGTCAGTACTGAGGGAGCGCCGCACTGTCGGACGGTCAGTACTAAGGCGGCACCGCTCTGTCGGAGGGTTAATACTGAGGGAGCGCCGCACTGTCGGAGGGTTTGTACTAAGGGTGCGCCACGCTGTCGGAGGGTCAGTTCTAAGGGGGCACCACACTGTCGGAGGGTCAGTACTGAGGGAGCGCCGCACTGTCGGAGGGTTAGTACTCAGAGAGCGCAGCAATGTCAGAGGGTCAGTACTGTGGGAGCGCCGCACTGTAGGACGGTCAGTACTGAGGGAGCGCTGCACTGTCAGAGGGTCAGTACTGTGGGAAAGCCGCACTGTGGGAGGGTCAGTGCTGAGGGAGCGCCGCACTGTGGGAGGGTCAGTACTGAGGGGACCCCGCACTGTCGGAGGGCCAGTACTAAGGGAGTGCCGCACTGTCGGAGAGTCAGTACTGAGGGAGTGCCGTACTGTAGGAGGGTCAGTACTGAGGGAGTGCTGCACTGTCGGACGTTCAGAACTGATGGGGCGTTGCATTGTCGGAAGGTCAGTACTGAGGGAGCGCCGCACTGTCGGACGGTCAGTACTAAGGTGGCACCGCTCTGTCGGAGGGTTAATACTGAAGGAGCGCCGCACTGTCGGAGGGTTTGTACTAAGGGTGCGCCACGCTTTCGGAGGGTCAGTTTTAAGGGGGCACCATACTGTTGGAGGGTCAGTACTGAGGGAGCGCCACACTGTCGGAGGGTCAGTACTAAGGGAGCGCAGCAATGTCGGAGGGTCAGTACTGAGTGAGCGCCGCACTGTCGGAGGGTCAGTACTGAGTGAGCGCCGCACTGTTGGAGGGTCACTACTGAGGGAGCGCTGCACTGTCAGAGGGTCAGTACTGTGGGAAAGCCGCACTGTGGGAGGGTCAGTGCTGAGGGAGCGCCTGACTGTTGGAGGGTCAGTACTGAGGGAGCGCCGCACTGTCAGCGGGTCATTAATGAGGGAGCTCCGCACTGTCGGAGGGTCAGTACTGAGGGAACTGCGCTCTGTCGGAGGGTCAGTACTAAGGGAGCTCCGCACTGACCAATGGTCAGTACTGAGGGAACTCCGCACTGTTGTAGGGTCAGTCCTGAGGGAGCGCCGCCCTGTTAGAGGGTCAGTACTGAAGGAGTGCCGCACTGTTGGAGGGTCAGTACTGAGCGAGTGCTGCACTGTCGGAGGGTCAGTACTGAGGGAGCGCCGCACTGTCGGAGGTCAGTACTGAGGGAGCGCCGCAATGTCAGAGCGTCAGTACTCAGGAAGCGCCGCACTGTCAGAGGGTCAGTAGTGAGGGCGTGCTGCACTGTCGGAGTGTCAGTACTGAGGGAGGGCCGCGCTGTCGGTGGGTCAGTACTAAGGGGGCACTGCACTGTCGGTGGGTCAGTACTAAGGGGGCACTGCACTGTTGGAGGGTCAGTACTAAGGGGGCTCTGCACTGTCGGAGGGTCAGTACTAAGGGGGCACTGCACTGTCGGAGGGTCAGTACTAAGGGGGCACTGCACTTTAGGAGGTTCAGTACTGAGGGACTGCAGGACTGTCGGAGGGTCAGTACTGAGCAAGCGCCGCACTGTCGGAGGGTCAGTACTGAGGGCGTGCTGCACTGTCGGAGTGTCAGTACTGAGGGAGCGCCGCGCTGTCGGTGGGTCAGTACTAAGGGGGCACTGCACTGTCGGAGGGTCAGTACTAAGGGGGCTCTGCACTGTCGGAGGGTCAGTACTAAGGGGGCACTGCACTTTAGGAGGTTCAGTACTGAGGGAGTGCCGCACTGTCGGAGGGTCAGTACTGAGCAAGCGCCGCACTGTCGGAGGGTCAGTACTGAGGGAGCGCCGCAGTGTCGGAGGGTCAGTAGTGAGGGCGTGCTGCACTGTCGGAGTGTCAGTACTGAGGGAGCGCCGCGCTGTCGGTGGGTCAGTACTAAGGGGGCACTGCACTGTCGGAGGGTCAGTACTAAGGGGGCTCTGCACTGTCGGAGGGTCAGTACTAAGGGGGCTCTGCACTGTCGGAGGGTCAGTACTAAGGGGGCACTGCACTCTAGGAGGTTCAGTACTGAGGGAGTGCCGCACTGTCGGAGGGTCAGTACTGAGCAAGCGCCGCACTGTCGGAGGGTCAGTACTGAGGGAGCGCCGCACTGTCAGAGGGTCAGTACTGAGGGAGCGCCACACTGTCGGAGGGTCAGTACTAAGGGTCACTGCACTGTTGGAGGGTCAGTACTGAGTGAGCGCTGCACTGTCGGAGGGTCAGTACTGAGGAAGCGCCGCACTGTCAGTGTGTCAGTACTGAGGGAGTGCTGCACTGTTAGAGGGTCAGTACTGAGGGAGCGCCGCACTGTCAGCAGGTCAGTACTAAGGGGATGCTGCACTGTCAGAGGGTCAGTACTGAGGAATGCAGCACTGTTGGAGGGTCAGTAGTAAGGGGGCGCTGCACTGTTGAAGGTTCAGTACTGAGGGAGCGCCGGACTGTCGGAGGTTCAGTACTAAGGGGGCACCGCACTGTCGGAGGGTCAGTACTGAGGGAGCACCGCACTGTCGGAGGGTCAGTACTAAGGGGGCACAGCACTGTCGGAGAGTCAGTACTGAGGGAGCGCCGCACTGTCGGAAGGTCAGTACTAAGGGAGCGCAGCAATGTCTGAGGGTCAGTACTGAGAGAGCGCCATACTGTCGGATGGTCAGTACTGAGGGAGCACCGCACTGTCGGAGGGTCAGTACTGAGGGAGCGCTGCACTTTCAGAGGGTCAGTACTGAGGGAGAACCGCACTGTCGGAGGGTCAGTGTTGAGGGAGCGCCGCACTGTGGGAGGTTCAGTACTGAGGGGGCGCCGCGCTGTTGGAGGGTCAGTACTGAGGGAGCTCCGCACTCTTGGAGGGTCAGTACTGAGGGAGCGCCACACTGTTGGATGGTCAGTACTGAGGGAGTGCCGCACTGTCGGAGGGTCAGTACTAAGGGGGCTCTGCACTGTCGGAGGGTCAGTACTAAGGGGGCACTGCACTTTAGGAGGTTCAGTACTGAGGGAGTGCCGCACTGTCGGAGGGTCAGTACTGAGCAAGCGCCGCACTGTCGGAGGGTCAGTACTGAGGGAGCGCCGCAGTGTCGGAGGGTCAGTAGTGAGGGCGTGCTGCACTGTCGGAGTGTCAGTACTGAGGGAGCGCCGCGCTGTCGGTGGGTCAGTACTAAGGGGGCACTGCACTGTCGGAGGGTCAGTACTAAGGGGGCTCTGCACTGTCGGAGGGTCAGTACTAAGGGGGCTCTGCACTGTCGGAGGGTCAGTACTAAGGGGGCACTGCACTCTAGGAGGTTCAGTACTGAGGGAGTGCCGCACTGTCGGAGGGTCAGTACTGAGCAAGCGCCGCACTGTCGGAGGGTCAGTACTGAGGGAGCGCCGCACTGTCAGAGGGTCAGTACTGAGGGAGCGCCACACTGTCGGAGGGTCAGTACTAAGGGTCACTGCACTGTTGGAGGGTCAGTACTGAGTGAGCGCTGCACTGTCGGAGGGTCAGTACTGAGGAAGCGCCGCACTGTCAGTGTGTCAGTACTGAGGGAGTGCTGCACTGTTAGAGGGTCAGTACTGAGGGAGCGCCGCACTGTCAGCAGGTCAGTACTAAGGGGATGCTGCACTGTCAGAGGGTCAGTACTGAGGAATGCAGCACTGTTGGAGGGTCAGTAGTAAGGGGGCGCTGCACTGTTGAAGGTTCAGTACTGAGGGAGCGCCGGACTGTCGGAGGTTCAGTACTAAGGGGGCACCGCACTGTCGGAGGGTCAGTACTGAGGGAGCACCGCACTGTCGGAGGGTCAGTACTAAGGGGGCACAGCACTGTCGGAGAGTCAGTACTGAGGGAGCGCCGCACTGTCGGAAGGTCAGTACTAAGGGAGCGCAGCAATGTCTGAGGGTCAGTACTGAGAGAGCGCCATACTGTCGGATGGTCAGTACTGAGGGAGCACCGCACTGTCGGAGGGTCAGTACTGAGGGAGCGCTGCACTTTCAGAGGGTCAGTACTGAGGGAGAACCGCACTGTCGGAGGGTCAGTGTTGAGGGAGCGCCGCACTGTGGGAGGTTCAGTACTGAGGGGGCGCCGCGCTGTTGGAGGGTCAGTACTGAGGGAGCTCCGCACTCTTGGAGGGTCAGTACTGAGGGAGCGCCACACTGTTGGATGGTCAGTACTGAGGGAGTGCCGCACTGTCGGAGGGTCAGTTCAAAGGGGGCACTGCACTGTTGGAGGATCAGTACTGAGCTAGCGCCACACTGTCGGAGGGTCAGTACTGAGGGAGCGCTGCACTGTCAGAGGGTCAGTACTGTGGGAAAGCCGCACTGTGGGAGGGTCAGTGCTGAGGGAGCGCCGCACTGTGGGAGGGTCAGTACTGAGGGAGCGCTGCACTGTCGGAGGGTCTCTACTGAGGGAGCGCCGCACTGTCGGAGGGTCAGTACCGAGTGAGAGCCGTAATGTCGGAGGGTCAGTATTGATGGAGCGCTGCACTGTCGGAGGGTCAGTACTGAGGGAGCGCCGCACTGTCAGAGGGTCAGTACTGAGGGAGCGCCGCACTGTCGGAGAATCAGTACTGAGGGAGCGCCGCACTGTCGGAGAATCAGTACTGAGGGAGCGCCGCACTGTCAGCGGGTCAGTACTGAGGGAGCTCTGCACTGTTGGAGGGTAAGTAGTGAGGGAGCGCCGCACTGTCAGAGGGTCAGTACTAAGGGGACGCTGCACTGTGAGAGGGTCAGTACTGAGGAACGCAGCACTGTTGGAGGGTCAGTACTAAGGGGGCACTGCACTGTCGGAGGGTCAGTACTGAGAGAGGGCCGGACTGTCGGAGGGTCAGTACTAAGGGGGCACTGCACTGTCGGAGGGTCAGTACTGAGAGAGCGCCGTACTGTCAGAGAGTCAGTACTGAGGGGTCGCCGCACTGTCGGAGGGTCAGTACTGAGGGAGCGCCGCACTGTCGGAGGGTCAGTACCGAGGGAGCACCGCACTGTCCAATGGTCAGTACTGAGGGAGCGCCGCACTGTCAGAGAGTCAGTATTGAGGGAGCGCCGCACTGTCGGAGGGTCAGTACTGAGGGAACGCCGTACTGTTGGAGGGTCAGTACTAAGGGAGCGCAGCAATGTCTGAGGGTCAGTACTGAGAGAGCGCCGTACTGTCGGATGGTCAGTACTGAGGGAGCGCCGCACTGTTGGAGGGTCAGTTCTGAGGGAGCGCCGGACTGTTGGAGGGACAGTACTGAGGGAGCTCCGCACTGTCCAATGGTCAGTACTGAGGGAGCGCCGCACTGTCGGAGAGTCAGTTCTGAGGGAGCGCCGGACTGTTGGAGGGTCAGTAGTGAGGGAGCGCCGCACTGTCAGAGGGTCAGTACTAAGGGTCACTGCACTGTCGGAGGGTCAGTACTGAGGGAGTGCTGCACTGTCAGAGGGTCAGTACTGAAGGAGTGCTGCACTGTCAGAGGGTCAGTACTGCGGTAGCGCCGCACTGTCGGAGGGTCAGTACTGAGGCAGTGCTGCACTGTCGGAGGGTCAGTACTGAGGGAGTGTGGCATTGTCGGAGGGTCAGTGTTGAGGGAGCGCAGCACTACCAAAGGGTCAGTACTGAGGGAGCGCCGCACTGTCGGAGGGTCAGTACTAAGGGTCACTGCACTGTCGGAGGGTCAGTACTGCGGTAGCGCCGCACTGTCGGAGGGTCAGTTCTGAGGGAGTGCTGCACTGTCGGAGGGTCAGTACTGAGGGAACTCCGCACTGTCGGAGTGTCAGTACTGAGGGAACTCCGCACTGTCGGAGAATCAGTACTGAGGGAGCGCCGCACTGTCAGCGGGTCAGTACTGAGGGAGCTCTGCACTGTTGGAGGGTAAGTAGTGAGGGAGCGCCGCACTGTCAGAGGGTCAGTACTAAGGGGACGCTGCACTGTGAGAGGGTCAGTACTGAGGAACGCAGCACTGTTGGAGGGTCAGTACTAAGGGGGCACTGCACTGTCGGAGGGTCAGTACTGAGAGAGGGCCGGACTGTCGGAGGGTCAGTACTAAGGGGGCACTGCACTGTCGGAGGGTCAGTACTGAGAGAGCGCCGTACTGTCAGAGAGTCAGTACTGAGGGGTCGCCGCACTGTCGGAGGGTCAGTACTGAGGGAGCGCCGCACTGTCGGAGGGTCAGTACCGAGGGAGCACCGCACTGTCCAATGGTCAGTACTGAGGGAGCGCCGCACTGTCAGAGAGTCAGTATTGAGGGAGCGCCGCACTGTCGGAGGGTCAGTACTGAGGGAACGCCGTACTGTTGGAGGGTCAGTACTAAGGGAGCGCAGCAATGTCTGAGGGTCAGTACTGAGAGAGCGCCGTACTGTCGGATGGTCAGTACTGAGGGAGCGCCGCACTGTTGGAGGGTCAGTTCTGAGGGAGCGCCGGACTGTTGGAGGGACAGTACTGAGGGAGCTCCGCACTGTCCAATGGTCAGTACTGAGGGAGCGCCGCACTGTCGGAGAGTCAGTTCTGAGGGAGCGCCGGACTGTCAGAGGGTCAGTACTAAGGGTCACTGCACTGTCGGAGGGTCAGTACTGAGGGAGTGCTGCACTGTCAGAGGGTCAGTACTGAAGGAGTGCTGCACTGTCAGAGGGTCAGTACTGCGGTAGCGCCGCACTGTCGGAGGGTCAGTACTGAGGCAGTGCTGCACTGTCGGAGGGTCAGTACTGAGGGAGTGTGGCATTGTCGGAGGGTCAGTGTTGAGGGAGCGCAGCACTACCAAAGGGTCAGTACTGAGGGAGCGCCGCACTGTCGGAGGGTCAGTACTAAGGGTCACTGCACTGTCGGAGGGTCAGTACTGCGGTAGCGCCGCACTGTCGGAGGGTCAGTTCTGAGGGAGTGCTGCACTGTCGGAGGGTCAGTACTGAGGGAACTCCGCACTGTCGGAGTGTCAGTACTGAGGGAACTCCGCACTGTCGGAGTGTCAGTACTGAGGGAACTCCGCACTGTCGGAGGGTCAGTACTGAGGGAATGCTGCACTGTCGGAGGGTCAGTACTAAGGGACCACCGCACTGTCCAATGGTCAGTACTGAGGGAGCGCCGCACTGTCGGAGATTCAGTACTGAGGGAGCGCCGGACTGTCGGAGGTTCAGTACTGAGGGAGTGCTGCACTGTTGGAGGGTCAGTACTGAGCGAGCGCCGCACTGTCAGTGGGTCAGTACTGAGGGAGCGGCGCACTGTTGGAGGGTCAGTAGTGAGGGAGCGCCGCACTGTCAGAGGGTCAGTACTAAGGGGACGCTGCACTGTGAGAGGGTCAGTACTGAGGAACGCAGCACTGTTGGAGGGTCAGTACTAAGGGGGCACTGCACTGTCGGAGGGTCAGTACTGAGAGAGCGCCGTACTGTCAGAGAGTCAGTACTGAGGGGTCGCCGCACTGTCGGAGGGTCAGTACTGAGGGAGCGCGGCACTTTCAGAGGGTCAGTACTGAGGGAGCGCTGCACTTTCAGAGGGTCAGTACTGAGGGAGCGCCGCACTGTCGGAGGGTCAGCATTGAGGGAGTGTCGCACTGTGGGAGGTTCAGTACTGAGGGGACTCCGCGCTGTCGGAGGGTCAGTACTAAGGGAGCTCCGAGCTGTCAAATGGTCAGGACTGAGGGAGCGCCGCACTGTCGGAGGGTCAGTTCCAAGGGGGCACTGCACTGCTGGAGGATCAGTACTGAGATAGCGCCGCACTGTCGGAGGATCTGTACTAAGGGAGCGCCACACTGTTGGAGGGTCAGTACTAAGGGGGCACTGCACTTTCAGAGGGTCAGTGCTGAGGGAGCGCCGCACTGTCGGAGGGTCAGTACTAAGGGAGCGCCACACTGTTGGAGGGTCAGTACTAAGGGGGCACTGCACTGTCGGCGGGTCAGTACTGAGGGAGTGCAGCACTGTAGGAGGGTCAGTACTAAGGGAGCGCCGCAATGTCTGAGGGGCAGCAATGAGGTAGCTCCGTACTGTTGGAGGGTCAGAACTGAGGGGGCGCCGCACTGTCGGAGGGTCAGTACTGAGGGAGTGCCGCACTGTCAGAGGGTCAGTACTGAGGGAGCGCTGCACTGTCGGAGGGTCAGTACTGAGGGAGCGCCGCACTGTCGGAGCGTCCGTACTGAGGGAGCTCCGCACTGTAGGAGGGTCAGTACTGACGGAGCGCCGCACTGTCGGAGGGTCAGTACTAAGGGAGCGCCACGCTGTCGGAGGGTCAGTACTAAGGGGGCACTGCACTGTTGGCGGGTCAGTACTGAGGGAGTGCAGCACTGTCGGAGGGTCACTACTGAGGGAAAGCCGCACTGTCGGAGGGTCAGTGCTGAGGCAGCGCCGCACTGTCAGCGGGTCAGTACTGAGGGAGCTCCGCACTGTTCGAGGGTCAGTACTGAGGGAGCTCCGCACTGTTCGAGGGTCAGTACTGAGGGAACTCCGCACTGTCAGCGGGTCAGTACTGAGGGAGCTCCGCACTGTCAGCGGGTCAGTACTGAGGGAGCTCCGCACTGTCGGTGGGTCAGTACTGAGGGATCTCTGCACTGTCGGAGGGTCAGTACTGAGGGAACTCTGCACTGTCAGAGGGTCAGTACTTAGGGAGCGCCGCACTGTCGGAGGGTCAGTACCGAGAGAGAGCCGTACTGTCGGAGGGTCAGTACTGAGGGAGCTCCGCACTGTGGGAGGGTAAGTACTGAGGGAGCGCTGCACTGTCGGAGGGTCAGTACTGAGGGAGTGCGGCACTGTCAGAGGGTCAGTACTGAGGGATTGATGCACTGTCAAAGGGTCAGTACTGAGGGAGCGCCGCACTGTCGGAGAATCAGTTGTGAGGGAGCGCCGCGCTGTCAGAGGGTCAGTACTGAGGGAGCGCCGCACTGTCGGAGGGTCAGTACTGAGGGAGCGCCGCACTGTCGGAGGGTCAGTACCGAGAGAGAGCCGTACTGTCGGAGGGTCAGTATTGAGGGAGCGCCGCACTGTCGGAGGGTCAGTACTGAGGGAGCTCCGCACTGTTGGAGGGTAAGTACTGAGGGAGCGCTGCACTGTCGGAAGGTCAGTACTGAGGGAGTGCGGCACTGTCAGAGGGTCAGTACTGAGGGAGCGCCGCACTGTCGGAGAATCAGTTGTGAGGGAGCGCCGCGCTGTCAGAGGGTCAGTACTGAGGGAGCGCCGCACTGTCGGAGGGTCAGTACTGAGGGAGCGCCGCACTGTCAGCGGGTCAGTACTGAGGGAGCACCGCACTGTTGGAGGGTAAGTACTGAGGGAGCGCTGCACTGTCGGAGGGTCAGTACTGAGGAAGTGCCGCACTGTCAGAGGGTCAGTACTGAGGGAGCGCCGCACTGTCGGAGGGTCAGTATTAAGGGGGCACAGCACTGTCGGAGAGTCAGTACTGAGGGAGCGCCGCACTGTCGGAGGATCAGTACTAAGGGCGCGCGGCAATGTCTGAGGGTCAGTACTGAGAGAGCGCCATACTGGCGGAGGGTCAGTACTGAGGGAGCACCGCACTGTCGGAGGGTCAGTACTGAGGGAGCGCTGCACTTTCAGAGGGTCAGTACTGAGGGAGCACCGCACTGTCGGAGGGTCAGTGTTGAGGGAGCGCCGCACTGTGGGAGGTTCAGTACTGAGGGGGCGCCGCGCTGTTGGAGGGTCAGTACTGAGGGAGCTCCGCACTCTTGGAGTGTCAGTACTGAGGGAGCGCCACACTGTTGGATGGTCAGTACTGAGGGAGTGCCGCATTGTCGGAGGGTCAGTTCAAAGGGGGCACTGCACTGTTGGAGGATCAGTACTGAGCTAGCGCCACACTGTCGGAGTGTCTGTACTAAGGGAGCGCCGCAATGTCGGAGGGTCACTACTGAGGGAGCGCTGCACTGTCAGAGGGTCAGTACTGAGGGAGTGCCGCACTGTCGGAGGGTCAAAATTAAGGGGGTACTGCGCTGTCGGAGGTTCAGTACTGAGGGAGCGGCGCGCTGTTGGAGGGTCAGTACAGAGGGAGCTCGGCAATGTCAAATGGTCAGGACTGAGGGAGCGCCGCACTGTCGGAGAGTCAGTAGTAAGGGGGCACTGCACTGTCAGAGGGTCAGTACTGAGGGAGCGCTGCACTGTCGGAGGGTCAGGACTGAGGGAGCGCTGCACTGTCGGAGGGTCAGGACTGAGGGAGCGCTGCACTGTCGGAGGGTCAATATTGAGGGAGCGCCGCACTGTCGGAGGGTCAGTATTGAGGGAGCGCCGCACTGTCGGAGGGTCAGTACTGAGGGAGCGCCGCACTGTCAGAGGGTCAGTACTGAGGGAGCGCCGCACTGTCGGATGGTCAGTACTGAGGGAGCACCGCACTGTCCAATGGTCAGTATTGAGCGAGCGCCGCACTGTCGGAGGGTCAGTACTGAGGGAACGCCGTACTGTCGGAGGGTCAGTACTAAGGGAGCGCAGCAATGTCTGAGGGTCAGTACTGAGAGAACGCCGTACTGTCGGAGGGTAGGTACTGAGGGAGCGCCGCACTGTTGGAGGGTCAGTTCTGAGGGAGCGCCGGACTGTCGGAGGGTCAGTACTAAGGGAGTGCTGCACTGTTGGAGGGTTAGTACTAAGGGAGCGCAGCAATGTCAGAGGGTCAGTACTGAGGGAGCGCCGCACTGTCGGAGGGTCAGTACTAAGGGAGCACTGCACTGTCGGAGGGTCAGTACTGAGGGAGCACCGCACTGTCGGAGGGTCAGTACTAAGGGAGCGCCACACTGTCGGAGGGTCAGTACTAAGGGGGCACTGCACTGTCGGCGGGTCAGTGCTGAGGGAGCTCCGCACTGTCGGAGGGTCAGTACTGAGGGAACTCCGCACTGTCGGAGGGTCAGTACTTAGGGAGCTCCGCACTGTCCAATGGTCAGTACTGAGGGAGCGCCGCACTGTCGGAGGGTCAGTACTGAGTGAGCGCCGCACTGTCGGAGGGTCAGTACTGAGGGAGCGCTGCACTGTCAGAGGGTCAGTACTGTGGGAAAGCCGCACTGTGGGAGGGTCAGTGCTGAGGGAGCGCCGCACTGTGGGAGGGTCAGTACTGAGGGAGTGCCGCACTGTCGGAGGGCCAGTACTAAGGGAGTGCCGCACTGTCGGAGAGTCAGTACTGAGGGAGTGCCGTACTGTAGGAGGGTCAGTACTGAGGGAGTGCTGCACTGTAGGAAGGTCAGTACTGAAGGAGCGCCGCAGTGTCGGAAGGTCAGTACTGAGGGAGCGCCGCACTGTCGGCGGGTCAGTACTAGGGGAGCGCGGCACTGTCAGAGGATCAGAAATGATGGAGCGCCGCATTGACGGAGGGTCAGTGATGAGGGAGCCCCGCATTGTTGGAGAGTCAGTACTAAGGGGGCACCGCACTGTTGGAGGGTCAGTACTGAGGGAGTGCTGCACTGTCGAGGGTCACTACTGAGGAACGCCGCACTGTCGGAGGGTCGGTAATAAGGGGGCACTGCACTGTCGGATGGTCAGTACTGAGGGAGCACCGCACTGTCGGAGGGTCAGTACTGAGGGAACTCCGCACTGTCTGAGGGTCACTACTAAGGGAGCTCTGCACTGTCTAATGGTTAGTACTGAGGGAGCACCACACTGTCGGAGCGTCAGTACTGAGGAAGCGCCGCGCTGTCGGAGAGTCAGTACTGAGGGAGCGCCGCACTGTCGGAGGGTCTGTTCTAATGGCGCGTCGCACTGTCGGAGGGTCAGTACTGAGGGAGCGCTGCACAGTCGGAGGGTCAGTACTGAGGGAGCGACGCACTGTCTGAGGGTCAGTATTAAGGGGGCACTGCATTGTCGGAGGGTCAGTACTGAGGGAGCGCTGGACTGTCCGAGGGTCAGTACTGAAGGAGCACCGCACTTTTGGTGGGTCAGTACTGAGGGAGCGCCGCACTGTCAGACAGTCAGTACTGAGAGAGCGCCGCACTGTCGGAGAATCAGTACTGAGGGATCGCCGCACTGTCGGAGCATCAGTACTGAGGGAGCGCCGCGCTGTCAGAGGGTCAGTACTAAGGGAGCGCCGCACTGTCGGAGGCTCAGTACTGAAGGAGCGCCAGACCGTCGGAGGGTCAGTGCTGACGAACGCTGCACTGTCGGAGGGTCAGTACTGAGGGAGCGCCGCACTGTCGGAAAGTCAGTACTGAGGGATCGCCGCACTGTCGGAGAATCAGTACTGAGGGAGCGCCGCGCTGTTAGAGGGTCAGTACTGAGGGAGCGCCGCACTGTCGGAGGCTCAGTACTAAAGGAGCGCCGGACTGTCGGAGGGTCAGTGCTGACGAACGCCGCACTGTCGTAGGGTCAGTTCTGAGGGAGCGCCGCACTGTCGGATAGTCAGCACTGACGGAGCGCCGCACTGTCGGAGAGTCAGTACTAAGGGCACGTCGCACAGTCAGAGGGTCAGAACTGAGGGAATGCTGCACTGTCGGAGGGTCAGTACTGAGGGAGCGCCGCACTGTCGGAGGGTCACTATTACGGGGGCACTGCACTGTCGGAGGGTCATTACTGAGGGAGCGCCGCGCTGTCAGAGGGTCAGTGCTGAGGGAGCGTCGCACTGTCGGATGGTCAGAACCGAGGGAGCGCCGCACTGTCGCAGGGTCAGTACTAAGGGGGCACTGCACTATCGGAGGGTCATTACTGAGGGAGCGCCGCACTGTAGGAGGGTCAGTACTGAGGGGACCCAGCACTGTAGGAGGGTCAGTACTGAGGGAGCGCCGCACTGTCGGAGGGTCAGTACTGAGGAAGCGCTGGACTGTCGGAGGGTCAGTACTGAGGGAGTGCCGCACTGTCGGAGGGTCAGTACTAAGGGGGCCCTGCACTGTCGGAGGGTCAGTACTAAGGGAGCACTGCACTGTAGGAGGGTCAGTACTGAGGGAGCGCCGCACTGTCGGAGGGTCAGTACTAAGGGCGCGTCGCACTGTCGGAAGGTCAGTACTGAGGGAGCGCCGCACTGTCGGAGGGACAGTACTAAGGGGGCAGAGCACTGTCGGAAGGTCAGTACTGAGGGAGCGCTGCACGGTCAGACGGTCAGTACTAAGGGGGCACAGCACTGTCGGAAGGTCAGTACTGAGGGAGTGCCGCACTGTCGGAGGGTCAGTACTAAGGGGGCACTGCACTGTCGGAGGGTCAGTACTGAGGGAGCACCGCACTATCGGAGGGTCAGTACTGAGGGAACTCCGCACTGTCTGAGGGTCAGTACTAAGGGAGCGCCACGCTGTCGGAGGGTCAGTTCTAAGGTGGCACCGCACTGTCGGAGGGTCATTACTGAGGGAGCGCCGCACTGTCGGAGGGTTAGTACTGAGGGAGCGCCGCACTGTCTGAGGGTCAGTACTAAGGGGGCACTGCACTGTCGGAGGGTCTGTACTGAGGGAGCGTCGCACTGTCGGATGGTCAGTACCGAGGGAGTGCCGGACGGTCGGACGATCAGTACTGAGGGAGTGCCGCACTGTTGGAGGGTCAGTACTAAGGGGGCACTGTACTGTCGGAGGGTCAGTACTGAGGGAGCGCCGCACTGTCAGCGGGTCAGTACTGAGGGAGCGCCGCACTATCGGAGGGTCAGGACTGAGGGAGCGCTGCACTGTCGGAGGGTCAGTATTGAGGGAGCGCCGCACTGTCGGAGGGTCAGTATTGAGGGAGCGCCGCACTGTCGGAGGGTCAGTACTGAGGGAGCGCCGCACTGTCAGAGGGTCAGTACTGAGGGAGCGCCGCACTGTCGGAGGGTCAGTACTGAGGGAGCACCGCACTGTCCAATGGTCAGTACTGAGGGAGCGCCGCACTGTCAGAGAGTCAGTATTGAGGGAGCGCCGCACTGTCGGAGGGTCAGTACTGAGGGAACGCCGTACTGTCGGAGGGTCAGTACTAAGGGAGCGCAGCAATGTCTGAGGGTCAGTACTGAGAGAACGCCGTACTGTCGGAGGGTAGGTACTGAGGGAGCGCCGCACTGTCGGAGGGTCAGTACTGAGGGAGCACCGCACTGTCGGAGGGTCAGTACTAAGGGAGCGCCACACTGTCGGAGGGTCAGTACTAAGGGGGCACTGCACTGTCGGCGGGTCAGTGCTGAGGGAGCTCCGCACTGTCGGAGGGTCAGTACTGAGGGAACTCCGCACTGTCGGAGGGTCAGTACTTAGGGAGCTCCGCACTGTCCAATGGTCAGTACTGAGGGAGCGCTGCACTGTCGGAGGGTCTCTACTGAGGGAGCGCCGCACTGTCGGAGGGTCAGTACCGAGAGAGAGCCGTAATGTCGGAGGGTCAGTATTGATGGAGCGCTGCACTGTCGGAGGGTCAGTACTGAGGGAGCGCCGCACTGTCAGCGGGTCAGTACTGAGGGAGCGCCGCACTGTCGGAGAATCAGTTCTGAGCGTGCGCCGCACTGTCGGAGGGTCAGTACTGAGGGAGCACCGCACTGTCGGAGAGTCAGTACTGAGGGAGCGCCGCACTGTCGGAGAATCAGTACTAAGGGCGCGTCGCACAGTGAGAGGGTCAGTATTAAGGGGGCACTGCACTGTCAGAGGGTCAGTACTGAGGGAGTGCCGCACTGTCGGACGGTCAGTACTAAGGCGGCACAGCTCTGTCTGAGGGTTAATACTGAGGGTGAGCCGCACTGTGGGAGGGTCAGTGCTGAGCGAGCGCCGCACTGTGGGAGGGTCGGTACTGAGGGGACACCGCACTGTCGGAGGGCCAGTACTAAGGGAGTGCCGCACTGTCGGAGAGTCAGTACTGAGGGAGTGCTGTACTGTAGGAGGGTCAGTACTGAGGGAGTGCTGCACTGTCGGACGTTCAGAACTGATGGGGCGTTGCATTGTCGGAAGGTCAGTACTGAGGGAGCGCCGCACTGTCGGAGGGTTTGTACTAAGGGTGCGCCACGCTGTCGGAGGGTCAGTTCTAAGGGGGCACCATACTGTTGGAGGGTCAGTACTGAGGGAGCGCCGCACTGTCGGAGGGTTAGTACTAAGGGAGCGCAGCAATGTCGGAGGGTCAGTACTGAGTGAGCGCCACACTGTCGGAGGGTCACTACTGAGGGAGCGCTGCACTGTCAGAGGGTCAGTACTGTGGGAAAGCCGCACTGTGGGAGGGTCAGTGCTGAGGGAGCGCCGCACTGTTGGACGGTCAGTACTGAGGGAGTGCTGCACTGTTGGAGGGTCAGTACTGAGGGAGCGCCGCACTGTCGGAGGGTCAGTACTAAGGGAGCACTGCACTGTCGGAGGGTCAGTACTGAGGGAGCACCGCACTGTCGGAGGGTCAGTACTAAGGGAGCGCTGCACTGTCAGAGGGCCAGTGCTCAGGGGGCACTGCACTGTCTGAGGGTCAGTACTGAAGGAGCGCCGCACTGTCGGAGGGTCAGTACTGAGGAAGTGCCGCACTGTCGGAGGGTCAGTACTGAGGGAGTGCTGCACTGTCAGAGGGTCAGTACTGAGGGAGTGCCGCACTGTCGGAGGGTCAATATTAAGGGGGCACTGCACTGTCGGAGGTTCAGTACTGAGGGAGCGGCGCGCTGTTGGAGGGTCAGTACAGAGGGAGCTCCGCAATGTCAAATGGTCAGGACTGAGGGAGCGCCGCACTGTTGGAGGGTCAGTAGTAAGTGGGCACTGCACTGTCAGAGGGTCAGTACTGAGTGAATGCCACACTGTTAGAGGGTCAGTACTGAGGGAGCGCCGCGCTATCAGAGGGTCAGTATTGAGGGTGTGCTGCGCTGTCAGAGGCTCAGTACTGAGGGAGCGCCGCACTGTCAGAGGGTCAGTACTGAGAGAGCGCCGTACTGTCGGAGGGTCAGTATTGAGGGAGCGCTGCACTGTCGGAGGGTCAGTACTGAGGGAGCGCCGCACTGTCAGCGGGTCAGTACTGAGGGAGCTCCGCAGTGTTGGACGGTAAGTACTGAGGGAGCGCCGCACTGTCGGAGGGTCAGTACTGAGTGAGCGCCACACTGTCGGAGGGTCACTACTGAGGGAGCGCTGCACTGTCAGAGGGTCAGTACTGTGGGAAAGCCGCACTGTGGGAGGGTCAGTGCTGAGGGAGCGCCGCACTGTCGGAGAATCAGTACTGAGGGAGCGCCGCGCTGTTAGAGGGTCAGTACTGAGGGAGCGCCGCACTGTCGGAGGCTCAGTACTAAAGGAGCGCCGGACTGTCGGAGGGTCAGTGCTGACGAACGCCGCACTGTCGTAGGGTCAGTTCTGAGGGAGCGCCGCACTGTCGGATAGTCAGCACTGACGGAGCGCCGCACTGTCGGAGAGTCAGTACTAAGGGCACGTCGCACAGTCAGAGGGTCAGAACTGAGGGAATGCTGCACTGTCGGAGGGTCAGTACTGAGGGAGCGCCGCACTGTCGGAGGGTCACTATTACGGGGGCACTGCACTGTCGGAGGGTCATTACTGAGGGAGCGCCGCGCTGTCAGAGGGTCAGTGCTGAGGGAGCGTCGCACTGTCGGATGGTCAGAACCGAGGGAGCGCCGCACTGTCGCAGGGTCAGTACTAAGGGGGCACTGCACTATCGGAGGGTCATTACTGAGGGAGCGCCGCACTGTAGGAGGGTCAGTACTGAGGGGACCCAGCACTGTAGGAGGGTCAGTACTGAGGGAGCGCCGCACTGTCGGAGGGTCAGTACTGAGGAAGCGCTGGACTGTCGGAGGGTCAGTACTGAGGGAGTGCCGCACTGTCGGAGGGTCAGTACTAAGGGGGCCCTGCACTGTCGGAGGGTCAGTACTAAGGGAGCACTGCACTGTAGGAGGGTCAGTACTGAGGGAGCGCCGCACTGTCGGAGGGTCAGTACTAAGGGCGCGTCGCACTGTCGGAAGGTCAGTACTGAGGGAGCGCCGCACTGTCGGAGGGACAGTACTAAGGGGGCAGAGCACTGTCGGAAGGTCAGTACTGAGGGAGCGCTGCACGGTCAGACGGTCAGTACTAAGGGGGCACAGCACTGTCGGAAGGTCAGTACTGAGGGAGTGCCGCACTGTCGGAGGGTCAGTACTAAGGGGGCACTGCACTGTCGGAGGGTCAGTACTGAGGGAGCACCGCACTATCGGAGGGTCAGTACTGAGGGAACTCCGCACTGTCTGAGGGTCAGTACTAAGGGAGCGCCACGCTGTCGGAGGGTCAGTTCTAAGGTGGCACCGCACTGTCGGAGGGTCATTACTGAGGGAGCGCCGCACTGTCGGAGGGTTAGTACTGAGGGAGCGCCGCACTGTCTGAGGGTCAGTACTAAGGGGGCACTGCACTGTCGGAGGGTCTGTACTGAGGGAGCGTCGCACTGTCGGATGGTCAGTACCGAGGGAGTGCCGGACGGTCGGACGATCAGTACTGAGGGAGTGCCGCACTGTTGGAGGGTCAGTACTAAGGGGGCACTGTACTGTCGGAGGGTCAGTACTGAGGGAGCGCCGCACTGTCAGCGGGTCAGTACTGAGGGAGCGCCGCACTATCGGAGGGTCAGGACTGAGGGAGCGCTGCACTGTCGGAGGGTCAGTATTGAGGGAGCGCCGCACTGTCGGAGGGTCAGTATTGAGGGAGCGCCGCACTGTCGGAGGGTCAGTACTGAGGGAGCGCCGCACTGTCAGAGGGTCAGTACTGAGGGAGCGCCGCACTGTCGGAGGGTCAGTACTGAGGGAGCACCGCACTGTCCAATGGTCAGTACTGAGGGAGCGCCGCACTGTCAGAGAGTCAGTATTGAGGGAGCGCCGCACTGTCGGAGGGTCAGTACTGAGGGAACGCCGTACTGTCGGAGGGTCAGTACTAAGGGAGCGCAGCAATGTCTGAGGGTCAGTACTGAGAGAACGCCGTACTGTCGGAGGGTAGGTACTGAGGGAGCGCCGCACTGTCGGAGGGTCAGTACTGAGGGAGCACCGCACTGTCGGAGGGTCAGTACTAAGGGAGCGCCACACTGTCGGAGGGTCAGTACTAAGGGGGCACTGCACTGTCGGCGGGTCAGTGCTGAGGGAGCTCCGCACTGTCGGAGGGTCAGTACTGAGGGAACTCCGCACTGTCGGAGGGTCAGTACTTAGGGAGCTCCGCACTGTCCAATGGTCAGTACTGAGGGAGCGCTGCACTGTCGGAGGGTCTCTACTGAGGGAGCGCCGCACTGTCGGAGGGTCAGTACCGAGAGAGAGCCGTAATGTCGGAGGGTCAGTATTGATGGAGCGCTGCACTGTCGGAGGGTCAGTACTGAGGGAGCGCCGCACTGTCAGCGGGTCAGTACTGAGGGAGCGCCGCACTGTCGGAGAATCAGTTCTGAGCGTGCGCCGCACTGTCGGAGGGTCAGTACTGAGGGAGCACCGCACTGTCGGAGAGTCAGTACTGAGGGAGCGCCGCACTGTCGGAGAATCAGTACTAAGGGCGCGTCGCACAGTGAGAGGGTCAGTATTAAGGGGGCACTGCACTGTCAGAGGGTCAGTACTGAGGGAGTGCCGCACTGTCGGACGGTCAGTACTAAGGCGGCACAGCTCTGTCTGAGGGTTAATACTGAGGGTGAGCCGCACTGTGGGAGGGTCAGTGCTGAGCGAGCGCCGCACTGTGGGAGGGTCGGTACTGAGGGGACACCGCACTGTCGGAGGGCCAGTACTAAGGGAGTGCCGCACTGTCGGAGAGTCAGTACTGAGGGAGTGCTGTACTGTAGGAGGGTCAGTACTGAGGGAGTGCTGCACTGTCGGACGTTCAGAACTGATGGGGCGTTGCATTGTCGGAAGGTCAGTACTGAGGGAGCGCCGCACTGTCGGAGGGTTTGTACTAAGGGTGCGCCACGCTGTCGGAGGGTCAGTTCTAAGGGGGCACCATACTGTTGGAGGGTCAGTACTGAGGGAGCGCCGCACTGTCGGAGGGTTAGTACTAAGGGAGCGCAGCAATGTCGGAGGGTCAGTACTGAGTGAGCGCCACACTGTCGGAGGGTCACTACTGAGGGAGCGCTGCACTGTCAGAGGGTCAGTACTGTGGGAAAGCCGCACTGTGGGAGGGTCAGTGCTGAGGGAGCGCCGCACTGTTGGACGGTCAGTACTGAGGGAGTGCTGCACTGTTGGAGGGTCAGTACTGAGGGAGCGCCGCACTGTCGGAGGGTCAGTACTAAGGGAGCACTGCACTGTCGGAGGGTCAGTACTGAGGGAGCACCGCACTGTCGGAGGGTCAGTACTAAGGGAGCGCTGCACTGTCAGAGGGCCAGTGCTCAGGGGGCACTGCACTGTCTGAGGGTCAGTACTGAAGGAGCGCCGCACTGTCGGAGGGTCAGTACTGAGGAAGTGCCGCACTGTCGGAGGGTCAGTACTGAGGGAGTGCTGCACTGTCAGAGGGTCAGTACTGAGGGAGTGCCGCACTGTCGGAGGGTCAATATTAAGGGGGCACTGCACTGTCGGAGGTTCAGTACTGAGGGAGCGGCGCGCTGTTGGAGGGTCAGTACAGAGGGAGCTCCGCAATGTCAAATGGTCAGGACTGAGGGAGCGCCGCACTGTTGGAGGGTCAGTAGTAAGTGGGCACTGCACTGTCAGAGGGTCAGTACTGAGTGAATGCCACACTGTTAGAGGGTCAGTACTGAGGGAGCGCCGCGCTATCAGAGGGTCAGTATTGAGGGTGTGCTGCGCTGTCAGAGGCTCAGTACTGAGGGAGCGCCGCACTGTCAGAGGGTCAGTACTGAGAGAGCGCCGTACTGTCGGAGGGTCAGTATTGAGGGAGCGCTGCACTGTCGGAGGGTCAGTACTGAGGGAGCGCCGCACTGTCAGCGGGTCAGTACTGAGGGAGCTCCGCAGTGTTGGACGGTAAGTACTGAGGGAGCGCCGCACTGTCGGAGGGTCAGTACTGAGTGAGCGCCACACTGTCGGAGGGTCACTACTGAGGGAGCGCTGCACTGTCAGAGGGTCAGTACTGTGGGAAAGCCGCACTGTGGGAGGGTCAGTGCTGAGGGAGCGCCGCACTGTCGGAGAATCAGTACTGAGGGAGCGCCGCGCTGTTAGAGGGTCAGTACTGAGGGAGCGCCGCACTGTCGGAGGCTCAGTACTAAAGGAGCGCCGGACTGTCGGAGGGTCAGTGCTGACGAACGCCGCACTGTCGTAGGGTCAGTTCTGAGGGAGCGCCGCACTGTCGGATAGTCAGCACTGACGGAGCGCCGCACTGTCGGAGAGTCAGTACTAAGGGCACGTCGCACAGTCAGAGGGTCAGAACTGAGGGAATGCTGCACTGTCGGAGGGTCAGTACTGAGGGAGCGCCGCACTGTCGGAGGGTCACTATTACGGGGGCACTGCACTGTCGGAGGGTCATTACTGAGGGAGCGCCGCGCTGTCAGAGGGTCAGTGCTGAGGGAGCGTCGCACTGTCGGATGGTCAGAACCGAGGGAGCGCCGCACTGTCGCAGGGTCAGTACTAAGGGGGCACTGCACTATCGGAGGGTCATTACTGAGGGAGCGCCGCACTGTAGGAGGGTCAGTACTGAGGGGACCCAGCACTGTAGGAGGGTCAGTACTGAGGGAGCGCCGCACTGTCGGAGGGTCAGTACTGAGGAAGCGCTGGACTGTCGGAGGGTCAGTACTGAGGGAGTGCCGCACTGTCGGAGGGTCAGTACTAAGGGGGCCCTGCACTGTCGGAGGGTCAGTACTAAGGGAGCACTGCACTGTAGGAGGGTCAGTACTGAGGGAGCGCCGCACTGTCGGAGGGTCAGTACTAAGGGCGCGTCGCACTGTCGGAAGGTCAGTACTGAGGGAGCGCCGCACTGTCGGAGGGACAGTACTAAGGGGGCAGAGCACTGTCGGAAGGTCAGTACTGAGGGAGCGCTGCACGGTCAGACGGTCAGTACTAAGGGGGCACAGCACTGTCGGAAGGTCAGTACTGAGGGAGTGCCGCACTGTCGGAGGGTCAGTACTAAGGGGGCACTGCACTGTCGGAGGGTCAGTACTGAGGGAGCACCGCACTATCGGAGGGTCAGTACTGAGGGAACTCCGCACTGTCTGAGGGTCAGTACTAAGGGAGCGCCACGCTGTCGGAGGGTCAGTTCTAAGGTGGCACCGCACTGTCGGAGGGTCATTACTGAGGGAGCGCCGCACTGTCGGAGGGTTAGTACTGAGGGAGCGCCGCACTGTCTGAGGGTCAGTACTAAGGGGGCACTGCACTGTCGGAGGGTCTGTACTGAGGGAGCGTCGCACTGTCGGATGGTCAGTACCGAGGGAGTGCCGGACGGTCGGACGATCAGTACTGAGGGAGTGCCGCACTGTTGGAGGGTCAGTACTAAGGGGGCACTGTACTGTCGGAGGGTCAGTACTGAGGGAGCGCCGCACTGTCAGCGGGTCAGTACTGAGGGAGCGCCGCACTATCGGAGGGTCAGGACTGAGGGAGCGCTGCACTGTCGGAGGGTCAGTATTGAGGGAGCGCCGCACTGTCGGAGGGTCAGTATTGAGGGAGCGCCGCACTGTCGGAGGGTCAGTACTGAGGGAGCGCCGCACTGTCAGAGGGTCAGTACTGAGGGAGCGCCGCACTGTCGGAGGGTCAGTACTGAGGGAGCACCGCACTGTCCAATGGTCAGTACTGAGGGAGCGCCGCACTGTCAGAGAGTCAGTATTGAGGGAGCGCCGCACTGTCGGAGGGTCAGTACTGAGGGAACGCCGTACTGTCGGAGGGTCAGTACTAAGGGAGCGCAGCAATGTCTGAGGGTCAGTACTGAGAGAACGCCGTACTGTCGGAGGGTAGGTACTGAGGGAGCGCCGCACTGTCGGAGGGTCAGTACTGAGGGAGCACCGCACTGTCGGAGGGTCAGTACTAAGGGAGCGCCACACTGTCGGAGGGTCAGTACTAAGGGGGCACTGCACTGTCGGCGGGTCAGTGCTGAGGGAGCTCCGCACTGTCGGAGGGTCAGTACTGAGGGAACTCCGCACTGTCGGAGGGTCAGTACTTAGGGAGCTCCGCACTGTCCAATGGTCAGTACTGAGGGAGCGCTGCACTGTCGGAGGGTCTCTACTGAGGGAGCGCCGCACTGTCGGAGGGTCAGTACCGAGAGAGAGCCGTAATGTCGGAGGGTCAGTATTGATGGAGCGCTGCACTGTCGGAGGGTCAGTACTGAGGGAGCGCCGCACTGTCAGCGGGTCAGTACTGAGGGAGCGCCGCACTGTCGGAGAATCAGTTCTGAGCGTGCGCCGCACTGTCGGAGGGTCAGTACTGAGGGAGCACCGCACTGTCGGAGAGTCAGTACTGAGGGAGCGCCGCACTGTCGGAGAATCAGTACTAAGGGCGCGTCGCACAGTGAGAGGGTCAGTATTAAGGGGGCACTGCACTGTCAGAGGGTCAGTACTGAGGGAGTGCCGCACTGTCGGACGGTCAGTACTAAGGCGGCACAGCTCTGTCTGAGGGTTAATACTGAGGGTGAGCCGCACTGTGGGAGGGTCAGTGCTGAGCGAGCGCCGCACTGTGGGAGGGTCGGTACTGAGGGGACACCGCACTGTCGGAGGGCCAGTACTAAGGGAGTGCCGCACTGTCGGAGAGTCAGTACTGAGGGAGTGCTGTACTGTAGGAGGGTCAGTACTGAGGGAGTGCTGCACTGTCGGACGTTCAGAACTGATGGGGCGTTGCATTGTCGGAAGGTCAGTACTGAGGGAGCGCCGCACTGTCGGAGGGTTTGTACTAAGGGTGCGCAACGCTGTCGGAGGGTCAGTTCTAAGGGGGCACCATACTGTTGGAGGGTCAGTACTGAGGGAGCGCCGCACTGTCGGAGGGTTAGTACTAAGGGAGCGCAGCAATGTCGGAGGGTCAGTACTGAGTGAGCGCCACACTGTCGGAGGGTCACTACTGAGGGAGCGCTGCACTGTCAGAGGGTCAGTACTGTGGGAAAGCCGCACTGTGGGAGGGTCAGTGCTGAGGGAGCGCCGCACTGTTGGACGGTCAGTACTGAGGGAGTGCTGCACTGTTGGAGGGTCAGTACTGAGGGAGCGCCGCACTGTCGGAGGGTCAGTACTAAGGGAGCGCTGCACTGTCAGAGGGCCAGTGCTCAGGGGGCACTGCACTGTCTGAGGGTCAGTACTGAAGGAGCGCCGCACTGTCGGAGGGTCAGTACTGAGGGAGCGGCGCACTGTTGGAGGGTCAGTACTGAGGGAGCGGCGCGCTGTCGGAGGGTCAATATTAAGGGGGCACTGCACTGTCGGAGGTTCAGTACTGAGGGAGCGGCGCGCTGTTGGAGGGTCAGTACAGAGGGAGCTCCGCAATGTCAAATGGTCAGGACTGAGGGAGCGCCGCACTGTTGGAGGGTCAGTAGTAAGTGGGCACTGCACTGTCAGAGGGTCAGTACTGAGTGAATGCCACACTGTTAGAGGGTCAGTACTGAGGGAGCGCCGCGCTATCAGAGGGTCAGTATTGAGGGTGTGCTGCGCTGTCAGAGGCTCAGTACTGAGGGAGCGCCGCACTGTCAGAGGGTCAGTACTGAGAGAGCGCCGTACTGTCGGAGGGTCAGTATTGAGGGAGCGCTGCACTGTCGGAGGGTCAGTACTGAGGGAGCGCCGCACTGTCAGCGGGTCAGTACTGAGGGAGCTCCGCAGTGTTGGACGGTAAGTACTGAGGGAGCGCCGCACTGTCGGAGGGTCAGTACTGAGTGAGCGCCACACTGTCGGAGGGTCACTACTGAGGGAGCGCTGCACTGTCAGAGGGTCAGTACTGTGGGAAAGCCGCACTGTGGGAGGGTCAGTGCTGAGGGAGCGCCGCACTGTGGGAGTGTCAGTACTGAGGGAGCGCTGCACTGTCAGAGGGTCAGTACTGTGGGAAAGCCGCACTGTGGGAGGGTCAGTGCTGAGGGAGCGCCGCACTGTGGGAGGGTCAGTACTGAGGGAGTGCCGCACTGTCGGAGGGCCAGTACTAAGGGAGTGCCGCACTGTCGGAGAGTCAGTACTGAGGGAGTGCCGTACTGTAGGAGGGTCAGTACTGAGGGAGTGCTGCACTGTAGGAAGGTCAGTACTGAAGGAGCGCCGCAGTGTCGGAAGGTCAGTACTGAGGGAGCGCCGCACTGTCGGCGGGTCAGTACTAGGGGAGCGCGGCACTGTCAGAGGCAGAAATGATGGAGCGCCGCATTGACGGAGGGTCAGTGATGAGGGAGCCCCGCATTGTTGGAGAGTCAGTACTAAGGGGGCACCGCACTGTTGGAGGGTCAGTACTGAGGGAGTGCTGCACTGTCGAGGGTCACTACTGAGGAACGCCGCACTGTCGGAGGGTCGGTAATAAGGGGGCACTGCACTGTCGGATGGTCAGTACTGAGGGAGCACCGCACTGTCGGAGGGTCAGTACTGAGGGAACTCCGCACTGTCTGAGGGTCACTACTAAGGGAGCTCTGCACTGTCTAATGGTTAGTACTGAGGGAGCACCACACTGTCGGAGCGTCAGTACTGAGGAAGCGCCGCGCTGTCGGAGAGTCAGTACTGAGGGAGCGCCGCACTGTCGGAGGGTCTGTTCTAATGGCGCGTCGCACTGTCGGAGGGTCAGTACTGAGGGAGCGCTGCACAGTCGGAGGGTCAGTACTGAGGGAGCGACGCACTGTCTGAGGGTCAGTATTAAGGGGGCACTGCATTGTCGGAGGGTCAGTACTGAGGGAGCGCTGGACTGTCCGAGGGTCAGTACTGAAGGAGCACCGCACTTTTGGTGGGTCAGTACTGAGGGAGCGCCGCACTGTCAGACAGTCAGTACTGAGGGAGCTCTGCTCTGTCGGAGAATCAGTACTGAGGGATCGCCGCACTATCCGAGGGACAGTACTGAGGGAGCGCCGCACTGTCAGAGGGTCAGTACTAAGGGAGCGCCGCACTGTCGGAGGCTCAGTACTGAAGGAGCGCCAGACCGTCGGAGGGTCAGTGCTGACGAACGCTGCACTGTCGGAGGGTCAGTACTGAGGGAGCGCCGCACTGTCGGAAAGTCAGTACTGAGGGATCGCCGCACTGTCGGAGAATCAGTACTGAGGGAGCGCCGCGCTGTTAGAGGGTCAGTACTGAGGGAGCGCCGCACTGTCGGAGGCTCAGTACTAAAGGAGCGCCGGACTGTCGGAGGGTCAGTGCTGACGAACGCCGCACTGTCGTAGGGTCAGTTCTGAGGGAGCGCCGCACTGTCGGATAGTCAGCACTGACGGAGCGCCGCACTGTCGGAGAGTCAGTACTAAGGGCACGTCGCACAGTCAGAGGGTCAGAACTGAGGGAATGCTGCACTGTCGGAGGGTCAGTACTGAGGGAGCGCCGCACTGTCGGAGGGTCACTATTACAGGGGCACTGCACTGTCGGAGGGTCATTACTGAGGGAGCGCCGCGCTGTCAGAGGGTCAGTGCTGAGGGAGCGTCGCACTGTCGGATGGTCAGAACCGAGGGAGCGCCGCACTGTCGCAGGGTCAGTACTAAGGGGGCACTGCACTTTCGGAGGGTCATTACTGAGGGAGCGCCGCACTGTAGGAGGGTCAGTACTGAGGGGACCCAGCACTGTAGGAGGGTCAGTACTGAGGGAGCGCCGCACTGTCGGAGGGTCAGTACTGAGGAAGCGCTGGACTGTCGGAGGGTCAGTACTGAGGGAGTGCCGCACTGTCGGAGGGTCAGTACTAAGGGGGCCCTGCACTGTCGGAGGGTCAGTACTAAGGGAGCACTGCACTGTAGGAGGGTCAGTACTGAGGGAGCGCCGCACTGTCGGAGGGTCAGTACTAAGGGCGCGTCGCACTGTCGGAAGGTCAGTACTGAGGGAGCGCCGCACTGTCGGAGGGACAGTACTAAGGGGGCAGAGCACTGTCGGAAGGTCAGTACTGAGAGAGCGCTGCACGGTCAGACGGTCAGTACTAAGGGGGCACAGCACTGTCGGAAGGTCAGTACTGAGGGAGTGCCGCACTGTCGGAGGGTCAGTACTAAGGGGGCACTGCACTGTCGGAGGGTCAG
Organism: Carcharodon carcharias; assembly: GCF_017639515.1. Lineage (NCBI taxonomy): Eukaryota > Metazoa > Chordata > Chondrichthyes > Lamniformes > Lamnidae > Carcharodon > Carcharodon carcharias. Next base: position 3,538,379 of record NC_054502.1, read on the forward strand.
TACTGAGGGAGCACCGCACTATCGGAGGGTCAGTACTGAGGGAACTCCGCACTGTCTGAGGGTCAGTACTAAGGGAGCGCCACGCTGTCGGAGGGTCAGTTCTAAGGTGGCACCGCACTGTCGGAGGGTCATTACTGAGGGAGCGCCGCACTGTCGGAGGGTTAGTACTGAGGGAGCGCCGCACTGTCTGAGGGTCAGTACTAAGGGGGCACTGCACTGTCGGAGGGTCTGTACTGAGGGAGCGTCGCACTGTCGGATGGTCAGTACCGAGGGAGTGCCGGACGGTCGGACGATCAGTACTGAGGGAGTGCCGCACTGTTGGAGGGTCAGTACTAAGGGGGCACTGTACTGTCGGAGGGTCAGTACTGAGGGAGCGCCGCACTGTCAGCGGGTCAGTACTGAGGGAGCGCCGCACTATCGGAGGGTCAGGACTGAGGGAGCGCTGCACTGTCGGAGGGTCAGTATTGAGGGAGCGCCGCACTGTCGGAGGGTCAGTATTGAGGGAGCGCCGCACTGTCGGAGGGTCAGTACTGAGGGAGCGCCGCACTGTCAGAGGGTCAGTACTGAGGGAGCGCCGCACTGTCGGAGGGTCAGTACTGAGGGAGCACCGCACTGTCCAATGGTCAGTACTGAGGGAGCGCCGCACTGTCAGAGAGTCAGTATTGAGGGAGCGCCGCACTGTCGGAGGGTCAGTACTGAGGGAACGCCGTACTGTCGGAGGGTCAGTACTAAGGGAGCGCAGCAATGTCTGAGGGTCAGTACTGAGAGAACGCCGTACTGTCGGAGGGTAGGTACTGAGGGAGCGCCGCACTGTCGGAGGGTCAGTACTGAGGGAGCACCGCACTGTCGGAGGGTCAGTACTAAGGGAGCGCCACACTGTCGGAGGGTCAGTACTAAGGGGGCACTGCACTGTCGGCGGGTCAGTGCTGAGGGAGCTCCGCACTGTCGGAGGGTCAGTACTGAGGGAACTCCGCACTGTCGGAGGGTCAGTACTTAGGGAGCTCCGCACTGTCCAATGGTCAGTACTGAGGGAGCGCCGCACTGTCGGAGGGTCAGTACTGAGGGAGCGCCGCACTGTCGGAGGGTCAGTACCGAGAGAGAGCCGTAATGTCGGAGGGTCAGTATTGATGGAGCGCTGCACTGTCGGAGGGTCAGTACTGAGGGAGCGCCGCACTGTCAGCGGGTCAGTACTGAGGGAGCGCCGCACTGTCGGAGAATCAGTTCTGAGCGTGCGCCGCACTGTCGGAGGGTCAGTACTGAGGGAGCACCGCACTGTCGGAGAGTCAGTACTGAGGGAGCGCCGCACTGTCGGAGAATCAGTACTAAGGGCGCGTCGCACAGTGAGAGGGTCAGTATTAAGGGGGCACTGCACTGTCAGAGGGTCAGTACTGAGGGAGTGCCGCACTGTCGGACGGTCAGTACTAAGGCGGCACAGCTCTGTCTGAGGGTTAATACTGAGGGTGAGCCGCACTGTGGGAGGGTCAGTGCTGAGCGAGCGCCGCACTGTGGGAGGGTCGGTACTGAGGGGACACCGCACTGTCGGAGGGCCAGTACTAAGGGAGTGCCGCACGGTCGGAGAGTCAGTACTGAGGGAGTGCTGTACTGTAGGAGGGTCAGTACTGAGGGAGTGCTGCACTGTCGGACGTTCAGAACTGATGGGGCGTTGCATTGTCGGAAGGTCAGTACTGAGGGAGCGCCGCACTGTCGGAGGGTTTGTACTAAGGGTGCGCCACGCTGTCGGAGGGTCAGTTCTAAGGGGGCACCATACTGTTGGAGGGTCAGTACTGAGGGAGCGCCGCACTGTCGGAGGGTTAGTACTAAGGGAGCGCAGCAATGTCGGAGGGTCAGTACTGAGTGAGCGCCACACTGTCGGAGGGTCACTACTGAGGGAGCGCTGCACTGTCAGAGGGTCAGTACTGTGGGAAAGCCGCACTGTGGGAGGGTCAGTGCTGAGGGAGCGCCGCACTGTTGGACGGTCAGTACTGAGGGCGTGCTGCACTGTTGGAGGGTCAGTACTGAGGGAGCGCCGCACTGTCGGAGGGTCAGTACTAAGGGAGCACTGCACTGTCGGAGGGTCAGTACTGAGGGAGCACCGCACTGTCGGAGGGTCAGTACTAAGGGAGCGCTGCACTGTCAGAGGGCCAGTGCTCAGGGGGCACTGCACTGTCTGAGGGTCAGTACTGAAGGAGCGCCGCACTGTCGGAGGGTCAGTACTGAGGGAGCGGCGCACTGTTGGAGGGTCAGTACTGAGGGAGCGGCGCGCTGTCGGAGGGTCAATATTAAGGGGGCACTGCACTGTCGGAGGTTCAGTACTGAGGGAGCGGCGCGCTGTTGGAGGGTCAGTACAGAGGGAGCTCCGCAATGTCAAATGGTCAGGACTGAGGGAGCGCCGCACTGTTGGAGGGTCAGTAGTAAGTGGGCACTGCACTGTCAGAGGGTCAGTACTGAGTGAATGCCACACTGTTAGAGGGTCAGTACTGAGGGAGCGCCGCGCTATCAGAGGGTCAGTATTGAGGGTGTGCTGCGCTGTCAGAGGCTCAGTACTGAGGGAGCGCCGCACTGTCAGAGGGTCAGTACTGAGAGAGCGCCGTACTGTCGGAGGGTCAGTATTGAGGGAGCGCTGCACTGTCGGAGGGTCAGTACTGAGGGAGCGCCGCACTGTCAGCGGGTCAGTACTGAGGGAGCTCCGCAGTGTTGGACGGTAAGTACTGAGGGAGCGCCGCACTGTCGGAGGGTCAGTACTGAGTGAGCGCCACACTGTCGGAGGGTCACTACTGAGGGAGCGCTGCACTGTCAGAGGGTCAGTACTGTGGGAAAGCCGCACTGTGGGAGGGTCAGTGCTGAGGGAGCGCCGCACTGTGGGAGGGTCAGTACTGAGGGGACCCCGCACTGTCGGAGGGCCAGTACTAAAGGAGCGCCGCACTGTCGGAGAGTCAGTACTGAGGGAGTGCCGTACTGTAGGAGGGTCAGTACTGAGGGAGTGCTGCACTGTAGGAGGGTCAGTACTGAGGGAGCGCCGCAGAGTCGGAAGGTCAGTACTAAGGGAGCGCCGCACTGTCAGAGGATCAGAAATGATGGGGCGCCGCATTGACGGAGGGTCAGTACTGAGGGAGCGCCGCACTGTCTGAGGGTCAGTGCTGAGGGAGCCCAGCACTGTTGGAGGGTCAGTACTGAAGGTGCGCCGCTCTGTTGGAGGGTCAATACTGAGGGAGTGCTGCACTGTCGGAGAGTCAATATTAAGGGGACACGGCACTGTCGGAGGGTCAGTACTGAGGGAGCGCCGCACTGTCAGAGGGTCCGTACTAAGGGAGTGCCGCACTGTCAGAGGGTCCGTACTAAGGGAGTGCCGCAATGTCGGAAGGTCAGTACTGAGGGAGCGCCGCACTGTCTGCGGGTCAGTGCTGAGGGAGTGCTGCACTGTGGGAGGGTCAGTACTGAGGGGAATCCGCACTGTCGGAGGGTCAGTACTAAGGGAGCTCCGCACTGTCAAATGGTCAGGACTGAGGGAGCGCCGCACTGTTGGAGGGTCAGTATTGAGTGAGCTCCACGCTGTTGGAAGGTCAGTACTGTGGGAGCGCCGCACTGTTGGAGGGTCGGTACTGAAGGAGCGCTGCACTGTTGGACGGTCAGTACTGAGGGAGTGCTGCACTGTTGGAGGGTCAGTACTGAGGGAGCGCCGCACTGTCGGAGGGTCAGTACTAAGGGAGCACTGCACTGTCGGAGGGTCAGTACTGAGGGAGCACCGCACTGTCGGAGGGTCAGTACTAAGGGAGCGCTGCACTGTCGGAGGGTCAGTACTAAGGGTCACTGCACTGTCTGAGGGTCAGTACCGAGGGAGTGCCGGACGGTCGGACGATCAGTACTGAGGGAGTGCCGCTCTGTCGGAGAGTCAGTACTAAGGGCGCGTCGCACAGTCAGAGGGTCAGAACTGAGGGAGTGCCGCACTGTCGGAGGGTCAGTATTAAGGGGGCACTGCACTGTCGGAGGGTCAGTACTGAGGGAGCGCCGCACAGTCGGACGGTCAGTACTAAGGCGGCACCGCACTTTCGGAGGGTCAGTACTGAGGGAGCGGCGCACTGTTGGAGGGTCAGTACTGAGGGAGCGGCGCGCTGTCGGAGGGTCAATATTAAGGGGGCACTGCACTGTCGGAGGTTCAGTACTGAGGGAGCGCCGCACTGTTGGAGGGTCAGTACTAAGGGGGCACTGCACTGTCGGAGGGTCAGTACTGAGGGAGCACCGCACTGTCGGAGGGTTAGTACTGAGGGAGCGCCGCACTGTCTGAGGGTCAGTACTAAGGGGGCACTGCACTGTCGGAGGGTCAGTACTGAGGGAGCACCGCACTGTCGGAGGGTTAGTACTGAGGGAGCGCCGCACTGTCTGAGGGTCAGTACTAAGGGGGCACTGCACTGTCGGAAGGTCAGTGCTGAGGGAGCGTCGCACTGTCGGATGGTCAGTACCGAGGGAGTGCCGGACGGTCGGACGATCAGTACTGAGGGAGTGCCGCTCTGTCGGAGAGTCAGTACTAAGGGCGCGTCGCACAGTCAGAGGGTCAGAACTGAGGGAGTGCCGCACTGTCGGAGGGTCAGTATTAAGGGGGCACTGCACTGTCGGAGGGTCAGTACTGAGGGAGCGCCGCACAGTCGGACGGTCAGTACTAAGGCGGCACCGCATTGTCGGAGGGTCAGTACTGAGGGAGCGGCGCACTGTTGGAGGGTCAGTACTGAGGGAGCGGCGCGCTGTCGGAGGGTCAATATTAAGGGGGCACTGCACTGTCGGAGGTTCAGTACTGAGGGAGCGGCGCGCTGTTGGAGGGTCAGTACAGAGGGAGCTCCGCAATGTCAAATGGTCAGGACTGAGGGAGCGCCGCACTGTTGGAGGGTCAGTAGTAAGTGGGCACTGCACTGTCAGAGGGTCAGTACTGAGTGAATGCCTCACTGTTAGAGGGTCAGTACTGAGGGAGCGCCGCGCTATCAGAGGGTCAGTATTGAGGGTGTGCTGCGCTGTCAGAGGCTCAGTACTGAGGGAGCGCCGCACTGTCAGAGGGTCAGTACTGAGAGAGCGCCGTACTGTCGGAGGGTCAGTATTGAGGGAGCGCTGCACTGTCGGAGGGTCAGTACTGAGGGAGCGCCGCACTGTCAGCGGGTCAGTACTGAGGGAGCTCCGCAGTGTTGGACGGTAAGTACTGAGGGAGCGCCGCACTGTCGGAGGGTCAGTACTGAGTGAGCGCCACACTGTCGGAGGGTCACTACTGAGGGAGCGCTGCACTGTCAGAGGGTCAGTACTGTGGGAAAGCCGCACTGTGGGAGGGTCAGTGCTGAGGGAGCGCCGCACTGTGGGAGGGTCAGTACTGAGGGGACCCCGCACTGTCGGAGGGCCAGTACTAAAGGAGCGCCGCACTGTCGGAGAGTCAGTACTGAGGGAGTGCCGTACTGTAGGAGGGTCAGTACTGAGGGAGTGCTGCACTGTAGGAGGGTCAGTACTGAGGGAGCGCCGCAGAGTCGGAAGGTCAGTACTAAGGGAGCGCCGCACTGTCAGAGGATCAGAAATGATGGGGCGCCGCATTGACGGAGGGTCAGTACTGAGGGAGCGCCGCACTGTCTGAGGGTCAGTGCTGAGGGAGCCCAGCACTGTTGGAGGGTCAGTACTGAAGGTGCGCCGCTCTGTTGGAGGGTCAATACTGAGGGAGTGCTGCACTGTCGGAGAGTCAATATTAAGGGGACACGGCACTGTCGGAGGGTCAGTACTGAGGGAGCGCCGCACTGTCAGAGGGTCCGTACTAAGGGAGTGCCGCACTGTCGGAGGGTCCGTACTAAGGGAGTGCCGCAATGTCGGAAGGTCAGTACTGAGGGAGCGCCGCACTGTCTGCGGGTCAGTGCTGAGGGAGTGCTGCACTGTGGGAGGGTCAGTACTGAGGGGAATCCGCACTGTCGGAGGGTCAGTACTAAGGGAGCTCCGCACTGTCAAATGGTCAGGACTGAGGGAGCGCCGCACTGTTGGAGGGTCAGTATTGAGTGAGCTCCACGCTGTTGGAAGGTCAGTACTGTGGGAGCGCCGCACTGTTGGAGGGTCGGTACTGAAGGAGCGCTGCACTGTTGGACGGTCAGTACTGAGAGAGTGCTGCACTGTTGGAGGGTCAGTACTGAGGGAGCGCCGCACTGTCGGAGGGTCAGTACTAAGGGAGCACTGCACTGTCGGAGGGTCAGTACTGAGGGAGCACCGCACTGTCGGAGGGTCAGTACTAAGGGAGCGCTGCACTGTCGGAGGGTCAGTACTAAGGGTCACTGCACTGTCTGAGGGTCAGTACTGAGGGAGTGCTGCACTGTCAGAGGGTCAGTACTGAGGAATCGCCGCACTGTCAGAGGGTCAGTACTGAAGGAGTGCTGCACTGTCGGAGGGTCAGTACTGCGGTAGCGCTGCACTGTCGGAGGGTCAGTACTGCGGTAGCGCTGCACTGTCGGAGGGTCAGTACTGAGGGAGTGCTGCACTGTCGGAGGGTCAGTACTGAGGGAGTGCTGTACTGTCGGAGGGTCAGTACTGAGGGAGTGCTGCATTGTCGGAGGGTCAGTGTTGAGGGAGCGCCGCACTGCCAAAGGGTCAGTACTGAGGGAGCGCCGCACTGTCGGAGGGTCAGTACTGAGGGAGCGCCGCACTGTCGGAGGGTCAGTACTAAGGGTCACTGCACTGTCGGAAGGTCAGTACTGCGGTGGCGCCGCACTGTCGGAGGGTCAGTACTGAGGGAGTGCTGCACTGTCGGAGGGTCAGTACTGACGGAGTGTTGCATTGTCGGAGGGTCAGTGTTGAGGGAGCGCCGCATTGCCAAAGGGTCAGTACTGAGGGAACTCCGCACTGTCAGCGGGTCAGTACTGAGGGAGCTCCGCACTGTCGGAGGGTCAGTACTGAGGGAACTCCGCACTGTCAGCGGGTCAGTACTGAGGGATCTCTGCACTGTTCGAGGGTCAGTACTGAGGGAACTCCGCACTGTCGGAGGGTCAGTACTTAGGGAGCTCCGCACTGTTAGAGGGTCAGTACTGAGGGAGCGCTGCACTGTCGGAGGGTCAGTATTGAGGGTGTGCTGCGCTGTCAGAGGCTTAGTACTGAGGGAGCGCCGCACTGTCAGAGGGTCAGTACTGAGAGAGCGCCGTACTGTCGGAGGGTCAGTATTGAGGGAGCGCTGAACTTTCAGAGGGTCAGTACTGAGGGAGCGCCGCACTGTCGGAGGGTCAGTACTGAGGGAGCGCCGCACTGTCAGCGGGTAGGTACTGAGGGAGCTCCGCACTGTTGGAGGGTAAGTACTGAGGGAGCGCCGCACTGTCGGAGGGTCAGTACTGAGGTAGTGCCGCACTGTCGGAGGGTCAGTACTAAGGGCGCGTCGCACAGTCAGAGGGTCAGAACTGAGGGAGTGCCGCACTGTCGGAGGGTCAGTATTAAGGTGGCACTGCACTGTCGGAGGGTAAGTACTGAGGGAGCGCCGCACGGTCGGACGGTCAGTACTAAGGCGGCACCGCACTGTCGGAGGGTCAGTACTAAGGGGGCACTGCACTGTCGGAGGGTCAGTACTGAGGGAGCACCGCACTGTCGGAGGGTTAGTACTGAGGGAGCGCCGCACTGTCGGAGGGTCAGTACTAAGGGGGCACTGCACTGTCGGAAGGTCAGTGCTGAGGGAGCGTCGCACTGTCGGATGGTCAGTACCGAGGGAGTGCCGGACGGTCGGACGATCAGTACTGAGGGAGTGCCGCTCTGTCGGAGAGTCAGTACTAAGGGCGCGTCGCACAGTCAGAGGGTCAGAACTGAGGGAGTGCCGCACTGTCGGAGGGTCAGTATTAAGGTGGCACTGCACTGTCGGAGGGTAAGTACTGAGGGAGCGCCGCACGGTCGGACGGTCAGTACTAAGGCGGCACCGCACTGTCGGAGGGTCAGTACTAAGGGGGCACTGCACTGTCGGAGGGTCAGTACTGAGGGAGCACCGCACTGTCGGAGGGTTAGTACTGAGGGAGCGCCGCACTGTCTGAGGGTCAGTACTAAGGGGGCACTGCACTGTCGGAAGGTCAGTGCTGAGGGAGCGTCGCACTGTCGGATGGTCAGTACCGAGGGAGTGCCGGACGGTCGGACGATCAGTACTGAGGGAGTGCCGCTCTGTCGGAGAGTCAGTACTAAGGGCGCGTCGCACAGTCAGAGGGTCAGAACTGAGGGAGTGCCGCACTGTCGGAGGGTCAGTATTAAGGGGGCACTGCACTGTCGGAGGGTCAGTACTGAGGGAGCGCCGCACAGTCGGACGGTCAGTACTAAGGCGGCACCGCACTGTCGGAGGGTCAGTACTGAGTGAGCGCCACACTGTCGGAGGGTCACTACTGAGGGAGCGCTGCACTGTCAGAGGGTCAGTACTGTGGGAAAGCCGCACTGTGGGAGGGTCAGTGCTGAGGGAGCGCCGCACTGTGGGAGGGTCAGTACTGAGGGGACCCCGCACTGTCGGAGGGCCAGTACTAAAGGAGTGCCGCACTGTCGGAGAGTCAGTACTGAGGGAGTGCCGTACTGTAGGAGGGTCAGTACTGAGGGAGTGCTGCACTGTAGGAGGGTCAGTACTGAGGGAGCGCCGCAGAGTCGGAAGGTCAGTACTAAGGGAGCGCCGCACTGTCAGAGGATCAGAAATGATGGGGCGCCGCATTGACGGAGGGTCAGTACTGAGGGAGCGCCGCACTGTCTGAGGGTCAGTGCTGAGGGAGCCCAGCACTGTTGGAGGGTCAGTACTGAAGGTGCGCCGCTCTGTTGGAGGGTCAATACTGAGGGAGTGCTGCACTGTCGGAGAGTCAATATTAAGGGGACACGGCACTGTCGGAGGGTCAGTACTGAGGGAGCGCCGCACTGTCAGAGGGTCCGTACTAAGGGAGTGCCGCAATGTCGGAAGGTCAGTACTGAGGGAGCGCCGCACTGTCTGAGGGTCAGTGCTGAGGGAGTGCTGCACTGTGGGAGGGTCAGTACTGAGGGGAATCCGCACTGTCGGAGGGTCAGTACTAAGGGAGCTCCGCACTGTCAAATGGTCAGGACTGAGGGAGCGCCGCACTGTTGGAGGGTCAGTACTGAGGGAGCGCCGCACTGTTGGAGGGTCAGTACTGAGGGAGCGCCGCACTGTTGGAGGGTCAGTACTGAGGGAGCGCCGCACTGTTGGAGGGTCAGTACTGAGGGAGCTCCGCACTGTCGGAGGGTCAGTACTGAGGGAGCTCCGCACTGTCGGAGGGTCAGTACTGAGGGAGCTCCGCACTGTCGGAGGGTCAGTACTGAGGGAACTCTGCACTGTTCGAGGGTCAGTACTGAGGGAACTCCGCACTGTCGGAGGGTCAGTACTTAGGGAGCTCCGCACTGTCCAATGGTCAGTACTGTGGGAGCGCTGCACTGTCGGAGGATCAGTACCGAAGGAGGGCTGGACTGTCAGAGGGTCAGTACTGAGGGAGCACCGCACTGTCGGAGGGTCAGTGCTGAGGGAGTGCCGCACTGCCAAATGGTCAGGACTGAAGGAGCGCCGCACTGTCGGAGGGTCAGTACTGAGGGAGCGCCGCACTGTCGGAGGGTCAGTACTGAGGGAGCGCTGCACTGTCGGAGGGTCAGTACTGAGGGAGCGCTGCACTGTCGGAGGGTCAGTACTGAGGGAGCGCCGCACTGTCGGAGGGTCAATATTAAGGGGGCACTGCACTGTCGGAGGTTCAGTACTGAGGGAGCGGCGCGCTGTCGGAGGGTCAGTACAGAGGGAGCTCGGCAATGTCAAATGGTCAGGACTGAGGGAGCGCCGCACTGTCGGAGAGTCAGTAGTAAGGGGGCACTGCACTGTCAGAGGGTCAGTACTGAGGGAGCGCTGCACTGTCGGAGGGTCAGGACTGAGGGAGTGCTGCACTGTCGGAGGGTCAGTAGTAATGGGGCGCTGCACTGTCAGAGGGTCAGTACTGAGTGCGTGCCGCACTGTTAGAGGGTCAGTACTGAGGGAGCGCCGCACTGTTAGAGGGTCAGTACTGAGGGAGCGCTGCACTGTCGGAGGGTCAGTATTGAGGGTGCGCTGCGCTGTCAGAGGCTCAGTACTGAGGGAGCGCCGCGCTATCAGAGGGTCAGTATTGAGGGTGTGCTGCGCTGTCAGAGGCTTAGTACTGAGGGAGCGCCGCACTGTCAGAGGGTCAGTACTGAGAGAGCGCCGTACTGTCGGAGGGTCAGTATTGAGGGAGCGCTGAACTTTCAGAGGGTCAGTACTGAGGGAGCGCCGCACTGTCGGAGGGTCAGTACTGAGGGAGCTCCGCACTGTTGGAGGGTAAGTACTGAGGGAGCGCCGCACTGTCGGAGGGTCAGTACTGAGGTAGTGCCGCACTGTCGGAGGGTCAGTACTAAGGGCGCGTCGCACAGTCAGAGGGTCAGAACTGAGGGAGTGCCGCACTGTCGGCGGGTCAGTATTAAGGTGGCACTGCACTGTCGGAGGGTAAGTACTGAGGGAGCGCCGCACGGTTGGACGGTCAGTACTAAGGCGGCACCGCTCTGTCGGAGGGTCAGTACTAAGGGAGTGCCGCACTGTCGGAGGGTCAGTACTAAGGGGGCACTGCACTGTCGGAGGGTCAGTACTGAGGGAGCACCGCACTGTCGGAGGGTTAGTACTGAGGGAGCGCCGGACGGTCGGACGATCAGTACTGAGGGAGTGCCGCTCTGTCGGAGAGTCAGTACTAAGGGCGCGTCGCACAGTCAGAGGGTCAGAACTGAGGGAGTGCCGCACTGTCGGAGGGTCAGTATTAAGGGGGCACTGCACTGTCGGAGGGTCAGTACTGAGGGAGCGCCGCACAGTCGGACGGTCAGTACTACGGCGGCACCGCTCTGTCAGAGGGTCAGTACTAAGGGAGTGCCGCACTGTCGGAGGGTCAGTACTAAGGGCGCGTCGCACAGTCAGAGGGTCAGAACTGAGGGAGTGTCGCACTGTCGGAGGGTCAGTATTAAGGTGGCACTGCACTGTCGGAGGGTAAGTACTGAGGGAGCGCCGCACGGTCGGACGGTCAGTACTAAGGCGGCACCGCTCTGTCGGAGGGTCAGTACTAAGGGAGTGCCGCACTGTCGGAGGGTCAGTACTAAGGGGGCACTGCACTGTCGGAGGGTCAGTACTGAGGGAGCACCGCACTGTCGGAGGGTCAGTACTGAGGGAGTGCCGCACTGTCTGAGGGTCAGTACTAAGGGAGCTCTACACTGTCCAATGGTCAGTACTGAGGGAGCGCCGCACTGTCGGATGGTCAGAACTGAGGGAGCGCCGCACTGTCGGATGGTCAGTACTGAGGGAGCGCCGCACTGTCGGAGAGTCAGTACTGAGGGAGCGCCGGACTGTCGGAGGGTCAGTGCTGAGGGAGCGTCGCACTGTCGGATGGTCAGAACCGAGGGAGCGCCGGACGGTCGGAGGATCAGTACTGAGGGAGTGCCGCACTGTCGGAGGGTCAGTACTAAGGGGCCACTGCACTGTCGGAGGGTCAGTACTGAGGGAGCGCCGCACTGTAGGAGGGTCAGTACTGAGGGGACCCAGCACTGTAGGAGGGTCAGTACTGAGGGAGCGCCGCACTGTCGGAGGGTCAGTACTGAGGGAGAGCCGCACTGTCGGAGGGTCAGTGCTGAGGGAGCGCCGCACTGTCGGAGGGTCAGTTTTGAGGGAGCTCCACACTGTCGGAGGGTCAGTACTGAGGGAGCGCTGGACTGTCGGTGGGTCAGTACTGAAGGAGCACCGCACTTTTGGTGGGTCAGTACTGAGGGAGTGCTGCACAGTCGGAGGGTTAGTACTGAGGGAGCGCCGCACTGTCTGAGGGTCAGTACTAAGGGGGCACTGCACTGTCGGAAGGTCAGTACTGAGGGAGCGTCGCACTGTCGGATGGTCAGTACCGAGGGAGTGCCGGACGGTCGGACGATCAGTACTGAGGGAGTGCCGCACTGTTGCAGGGTCAGTACTAAGGGGGCACTGCACTGTCGGCGGGTCAGTACTGAGGGAGTGCCGCGCTGTCAGCGGGTCAGTACTGAGTGAGCGCCGCACTGTAGGAGGGTCAGTATTGAGGGAGCTCCACATTGTTGGAGGGTCAGTACTGAGGAAGCGCCGGACTGTCGGAGGGTCAGTACTGAGGAAGCGCTGGTCTGTCGGAGGGTCAGTACTGAGGGAGTGCCGCACCGTCAGAGGGTCAGTACTAAGGGGGCCCTGCACTGTCGGAGGGTCAGTACTAAGGGAGCACTGCACTGTCGGAGGGTCAGTACTGAGGGAGCGCCGCACTGTCGGAGGGTCAGTACTATAGGCGCGTTGCACTGTCGGAGGGTCAAAACTGAGGGAGCGCCGCACTGTCGGAGGGACAGTACTAAGGGGGCACAGCACTGTTGGAAGGTCAGTACTGAGGGCGTGCCGCACTGTCGGAGGGTCAGTACTAAGGGGGCACTGCACTGTCGGAGGGTCAGTACTGAAGGAGCGCCGCACTGTCGGAGGGTTAGTACTAAGGGAGCGCCGCAATGTCGGAGGGTCAGTACTGTGAGAGCGCCGCACTGTCGGAGGGTCAGTAATGAGTGAGCGCCGCACTGTCGGAGGGTCACTACTGAGGGAGCGCTGCACTGTCAGAGGGTCAGTAATGTGGGAGAGCCGCACTGTCGGAGGGTCAGTTTTGAGGGAGCTCCACACTGTCGGAGGGTCAGTTTTGAGGGAGCTCCACACTGTTGGAGGGTCAGAACTGAGGGAGCGCTGGACTGTCGGAGGGTCAGTACTGAAGGAGCACCGCACTTTTGGTGGGTCAGTACTGAGGGAGTGCTGCACAGTCGGAGGGTCAGTACTGAGGGAGTGCTGCACTGTCGGAGGGTCAGTACTGAGGGAGCGCCGCGCTGTGAGAGGATCAGTACTGAGGGAGCGCCGCACTGTCAGAGGGTCAGTACTAAGGGGGCACTGCACTGTCGGAATGTCAGTACTGAGGGAGCGCCGCACTGTCGGAGGGTCAGTACTAAGGGAACTCCGCACTGTCTGAGGGTCAGTACTAAGGGAGCGCCACGCTGTCGGAGGGTCAGTTCTAAGGGGGCACTGCACTGTCAGAGTGTCAGTACTGAGGGAGCGCCGCACTGTCGGAGGGTTAGTACTGAGGGAGTGCCGCACTGTTGGAGGGACAGTACTAAGTGGGCACTGCACTGTCGGAGGGTCAGTACTGAGGGAGCGTCGCACTGTCAGCGGGTCAGTACTGAGTGAGCGCCGCACCTTTGAAGGGACAGTGCTAAGGGGGCACTGCACTGTCGGAAGGTCAGTACTGAGGGAGCGCTGCACTGTCGGAGGGACAGTACTAAGGGGGCACAGCACTGTCGGAAGGTCAGTACTGAGGGAGCGCCGCACTGTCGGAGGGACAGTACTAAGGGGGCACTGCACTGTCGGAGGGTCAGTACTGAGGGATCGCTGCACTGTCAGAGTTTTATGTACTGAGGGAGAGCCGCGCTGTCGGAGGTTCAGAACTGAGGGAGCGCCGCACTGTCGGAGGGTCAGTACTAAGGGAGCGCCGCACTGTCAGAGGGTCAGTACTGAAGGAGCGCCGCACTGTCGGAGGCTCAGTACTGAAGGAGCGCCGGACTGTCGGAGGGTCAGTGCTGACGAACGCCGCACTGTCGGAGGGTCAGTACTGAGGGAGCGCCGCACTGTCGGAGAGTCAGTACTGAGGGAGCGCAGCAATGTCGGAGGGTCAGTACTGAGTGAGCGCCACACTGTCGGAGGGTCACTACTGAGGGAGCGCTGCACTGTCAGAGGGTCAGTACTGTGGGAAAGCCGCACTGTGGGAGGGTCAGTGCTGAGGGAGCGCCGCACTGTGGGAGGGTCAGTACTGAGGAGACCCCGCACTGTCGGAGGGCCAGTACTAAGGGAGTGCCGCACTGTCGGAGAGTCAGTACTGAGGGAGTGCTGCACTGTAGGAGGGTCAGTACTGAGGGAGCGCCGCAGTGTCGGAGGGTCAGTACTAAGGGAGCGCCGCACTGTCAGAGGATCAGAAATGATGGGCGCCGCATTGATGGAGGGTCAGTACTGAGGGAGCGCCGCACTGTCTGAGGGTCAGTGCTGATGGAGCCCAGCACTGTTGGAGGGTCAGTACTGAAGGTGCGCCGCTCTGTTGGAGGGTCAATACTGAGGGAGTGCTGCACTGTCGGAGAGTCAATATTAAGGGGACACGGCACTGTCGGAGGGTCAGTACTGAGGGAGCGCCGCACTGTCAGAGGGTCCGTACTAAGGGAGTGCCGCAATGTCGGAAGGTCAGTACTGAGGGAGCTCCGCACTGTTGGAGGGTCAGTACTGAGGGAGTGCTGCACTGTTGGAGGGTCAGTACTGAGGGAGCGCCGCACTGTTGGAGGGTCAGTACTGAGGGAGTGCCGCACTGTTGGACGGTCAGTACTGAGGGAGTGCTGCACTGTCGGAGGGTCAGTACTGAGGGAGCACCGCACTGTCGGAGGGTCAGTACTGAGGGAGTGCTGCACTGTCGGAGGGTCAGTACTGAGGGAGCACCGCACTGTCGGAGGGTCAGTACTAAGGGAGCGCTGCACTGTCAGAGGGCCAGTGCTCAGGGGGCACTGCACTGTCTGAGGGTCAGTACTGAAGGAGCGCCGCACTGTCGGAGGGTCAGTACTGAGGGAGCGGCGCGCTGTTGGAGGGTCAGTACAGAGGGAGCGCCGCACTGTCGGAGGTTCAGTACTGAGGGAGCGGCGCGCTGTTGGAGGGTCAGTACAGAGGGAGCTCCGCAATGTCAAATGGTCAGGACTGAGGGAGCGCCGCACTGTTGGAGGGTCAGTAGTAAGTGGGCACTGCACTGTCAGAGGGTCAGTACTGAGTGAATGCCACACTGTTAGAGGGTCAGTACTGAGGGAGCGCCGCGCTATCAGAGGGTCAGTATTGAGGGTGTGCTGCGCTGTCAGAGGCTCAGTACTGAGGGAGCGCCGCACTGTCAGAGGGTCAGTACTGAGAGAGCGCCGTACTGTCGGAGGGTCAGTATTGAGGGAGCGCTGCACTGTCGGAGGGTCAGTACTGAGGGAGCGCCGCACTGTCAGCGGGTCAGTACTGAGGGAGCTCCGCAGTGTTGGACGGTAAGTACTGAGGGAGCGCCGCACTGTCGGAGGGTCAGTACTGAGTGAGCGCCACACTGTCGGAGGGTCACTACTGAGGGAGCGCTGCACTGTCAGAGGGTCAGTACTGTGGGAAAGCCGCACTGTGGGAGGGTCAGTGCTGAGGGAGCGCCGCACTGTGGGAGGGTCAGTACTGAGGGGACCCCGCACTGTCGGAGGGCCAGTACTAAAGGAGTGCCGCACTGTCGGAGAGTCAGTACTGAGGGAGTGCCGTACTGTAGGAGGGTCAGTACTGAGGGAGTGCTGCACTGTAGGAGGGTCAGTACTGAGGGAGCGCCGCAGAGTCGGAAGGTCAGTACTAAGGGAGCGCCGCACTGTCAGAGGATCAGAAATGATGGGGCGCCGCATTGACGGAGGGTCAGTACTGAGGGAGCGCCGCACTGTCTGAGGGTCAGTGCTGAGGGAGCCCAGCACTGTTGGAGGGTCAGTACTGAGGGTGCGCCGCTCTGTTGGAGGGTCAATACTGAGGGAGTGCTGCACTGTCGGAGAGTCAATATTAAGGGGACACGGCACTGTCGGAGGGTCAGTACTGAGGGAGCGCCGCACTGTCAGAGGGTCCGTACTAAGGGAGTGCCGCAATGTCGGAAGGTCAGTACTGAGGGAGCGCCGCACTGTCTGAGGGTCAGTGCTGAGGGAGTGCTGCACTGTGGGAGGGTCAGTACTGAGGGGAATCCGCACTGTCGGAGGGTCAGTACTAAGGGAGCTCCGCACTGTCAAATGGTCAGGACTGAGGGAGCGCCGCACTGTTGGAGGGTCAGTACTGAGGGAGCGCCGCACTGTTGGAGGGTCAGTATTGAGTGAGCTCCACGCTGTTGGAAGGTCAGTACTGTGGGAGCGCCGCACTGTTGGAGGGTCGGTACTGAAGGAGCGCTGCACTGTTGGACGGTCAGTACTGAGGGAGTGCTGCACTGTTGGAGGGTCAGTACTGAGGGAGCGCCGCACTGTCGGAGGGTCAGTACTAAGGGAGCACTGCACTGTCGGAGGGTCAGTACTGAGGGAGCACCGCACTGTCGGAGGGTCAGTACTAAGGGAGCGCTGCACTGTCGGAGGGTCAGTACTAAGGGTCACTGCACTGTCTGAGGGTCAGTACTGAGGGAGTGCTGCACTGTCAGAGGGTCAGTACTGAGGAATCGCCGCACTGTCAGAGGGTCAGTACTGAAGGAGTGCTGCACTGTCGGAGGGTCAGTACTGCGGTAGCGCTGCACTGTCGGAGGGTCAGTACTGCGGTAGCGCTGCACTGTCGGAGGGTCAGTACTGAGGGAGTGCTGCACTGTCGGAGGGTCAGTACTGAGGGAGTGCTGTACTGTCGGAGGGTCAGTACTGAGGGAGTGCTGCATTGTCGGAGGGTCAGTGTTGAGGGAGCGCCGCACTGCCAAAGGGTCAGTACTGAGGGAGCGCCGCACTGTCGGAGGGTCAGTACTGAGGGAGCGCCACACTGTTGGATGGTCAGTACTGAGGGAGTGCCGCACTGTCGGAGGGTCAGTACTGAGGGAGCTCCGCACTCTTGGAGGGTCAGTACTGAGGGAGCGCCACACTGTTGGATGGTCAGTACTGAGGGAGTGCCGCACTGTCGGAGGGTCAGTTCAAAGGGGGCACTGCACTGTTGGAGGATCAGTACTGAGCTAGCGCCACACTGTCGGAGGGTCTGTACTAAGGGAGCGCCGCAATGTCGGAGGGTCACTACTGAGGGAGCGCTGCACTGTCAGAGGGTCAGTACTGAGGGAGTGCAGCACTGTCGGAGGGTCAAAATTAAGGGGGTACTGCGCTGTCGGAGGTTCAGTACTGAGGGAGCGGCGCGCTGTTGGAGGGTCAGTACTGAGGGAGCGGCGCGCTGTTGGAGGGTCAGTACAGAGGGAGCTCGGCAATGTCAAATGGTCAGGACTGAGGGAGCGCCGCACTGTCGGAGAGTCAGTAGTAAGGGGGCACTGCACTGTCAGAGGGTCAGTACTGAGGGAGCGCTGCACTGTCGGAGGGTCAGGACTGAGGGAGCGCCGCACTGTCGGAGGGTCAGTAGTAATGGGGCGCTGCACTGTCAGAGGGTCAGTACTGAGTGCGTGCCGCACTGTTAGAGGGTCAGTACTGAGGGAACGCCGCACTGTCGGAGGGTCAGTATTGAGGGTGCGCTGCGCTGTCAGAGGCTCAGTACTGAGGGAGCGCCGCGCTATCAGAGGGTCAGTATTGAGGGTGTGCTGCGCTGTCAGAGACTTAGTACTGAGGGAGCGCCGCACTGTCAGAGGGTCAGTACTGAGAGAGCGCCGTACTGTCGGAGGGTCAGTATTGAGGGAGCGCTGAACTTTCAGAGGGTCAGTACTGAGGAATCGCCGCACTGTCAGAGGGTCAGTACTGAAGGAGTGCTGCACTGTCGGAGGGTCAGTACTGCGGTAGCGCTGCACTGTCGGAGGGTCAGTACTGAGGGAGTGCTGCACTGTCGGAGGGTCAGTACTGAGGGAGTGCTGTACTGTCGGAGGGTCAGTACTGAGGGAGTGCTGCATTGTCGGAGGGTCAGTGTTGAGGGAGCGCCGCACTGCCAAAGGGTCAGTACTGAGGGAGCGCCGCACTGTCGGAGGGTCAGTACTGAGGGAGCGCCGCACTGTTGGAGGGTCAGTACTAAGGGTCACTGCACTGTCGGAAGGTCAGTACTGCGGTGGCGCCGCACTGTCGGAGGGTCAGTACTGAGGGAGTGCTGCACTGTCGGAGGGTCAGTACTGAGGGAGTGTTGCATTGTCGGAGGGTCAGTGTTGAGGGAGCGCCGCATTGCCAAAGGGTCAGTACTGAGGGAACTCCGCACTGTCAGCGGGTCAGTACTGAGGGAGCTCCGCACTGTCGGAGGGTCAGTACTGAGGGATCTCTGCGCTGTTTGAGGGTCAGTACTGAGGGAACTCCGCACTGTCAGCGGGTCAGTACTGAGGGATCTCTGCACTGTTCGAGGGTCAGTACTGAGGGAACTCCGCACTGTCGGAGGGTCAGTACTTAGGGAGCTCCGCACTGTCCAATGGTCAGTACTGAGGGTGCGCTGCACTGTCGGAGGGTCTCTACTGAGGGAGCGCCGCACTGTCAGAGGGTCAGTACTGAGGGTGCGCTGCACTGTCGGAGGGTCAGTACTGAGGGAGCGCCGCACTGTCGGAGGGTCTCTACTGAGGGAGCGCCGCACTGTCAGAGGGTCAGTACTGAGGGAGCGCCGCACTGTCAGAGGGTCAGTGCCGAGGGAGCGCCGCACTGTCGGAGGGTCAGTACTGAGGGAGCGCTGCACTGTCAGAGGGTCAGTACTGAGGGAGCGCCGCACTGTCGGATGGTCAGTACCGAAGGAGCGCTGGACTGTCAGAGGGTCAGTACTGAGGGAGCGCCGGACTGTCGGAGGGTCAGTACTGAGGGGACTCCGCACTGTCGGAGGGTCAGTACTGAGGGAGCGCCGCACTGTCAGCGGGTAGGTACTGAGGGAGCTCCGCACTGTTGGAGGGTAAGTACTGAGGGAGCGCCGCACTGTCGGAGGGTCAGTTCTGAGGGAGCGCCGCACTGTCGGAGGGTCAGTACTGAGGGAGCGCTGCACTGTCAGATGGTCAGTACTGAGGAAGCGCCGCACTGTCGGAGGGTCAGTACTGAGGGAGCGCTGCACTGTCGGAGGGTCAGTACTGAGGGAGTGCTGCACTGTGGGAGGGTCAGTACTGAGGGGACTTCGCACTGTCGGAGGGTCAGTACTAAGGGAGCTCCGCACTGTCAAATGGTCAGGACTGAGGGGGAGCCGCGCTGTTGGAGGGTCAGTACAGAGGGACCTCCGCACTGTTGGAAGGTCAGTACTGAGGGAGCGCCGCACTCTTGGAGGGTCAGTACTGAATGAGCACCGCACTGTCGGAGGGTCAGTGTTTAGGGAGCGCCGCACTTTCAGAGGGTCAGAACTGATGGAGCGCCGCATTGATGGAGGGTCAGTGCTGAGGGAGCCCCGCAATGTTGGAGGGTCAGTACTAAGGGGGCACTGCACTGTTGGAGGGTCAGTACTGAGGGAGTGCTGCACTGTCGGAGGGTCAGTACTGAGGGAGCGCCGCGCTGTCGGAGGGTCAGTACTGAGGGAGTGCTGCACTGTCGGAGAGTCAGTACTGAGGGAGCACCGCACTGTCGGAGAGTCAGTACTGAGGGAACTCCGCACTGTCTGAGGGTCACTACTAAGGGAGCTCTGCACTGTCTAATGGTCAGCACTGAGGGAGCACCGGACTGTCGGAGGATCAGTACTGTGGGAACGCCGGACTGTCGGAGGGTCAGTACTGAGGGAGCGCCGAACTGTAGAAGGGTCAGTACTGAGGGATCGCCGGACTGTCGGAGGGTCAGTACTGAGGGAGCGCCGGACGGTCGGAGAATCAGTACTGAGGGAGCGCCGCACATTCAGAGGGTCAGTACTGAGGGATCGCCGCACTGTCGGAGAGTCAGTACTGAGGGATCGCCGCACTGTCGGACAGTCAGTACTGAGGGATCGCCGCACTGTCGGAGAATCAGTTCTGAGGGAGCGCCGCGCTGTCAGAGGGTCAGTACTGAGGGAGCGCCGCACTGTCGGAGGGTCAGTACTGAGGGAGCGCCGCACTGTCGGAGGGTCAGTACTGAGGGAGCGCCGCACTGTCGGAGAGTCAGTACTGAGGGAGCTCCGCACGGTTGGAGAATCAGTACTCAGGGCGCGTCGCACAGTGAGAGGGTCAGTATTAAGGGGGCACTGCACTGTCGGAGAGTCAGTACTGAGGGAGCGCCGCACTGTCGGAGGATCAGTACTAAGGGCGTGTCGCACGGTGAGAGGGTCAGTATTAAGGGGGCACTGCACTGTCGGAGGGTCAGTACTGAGGGAGTGCCGCACTGTCGGACGGTCAGTACTAAGGCGGCACCGCTCTGTCGGAGGGTTAATACTGAGGGAGCGCCGCACAGTCGGAGGGTTTGTACTAAGGGTGCGCCACGCTGTCGGAGGGTCAGTTCTAAGGGGGCACCACACTGTCGGAGGGTCAGTACTGAGGGAGCGCCGCACTGTCGGAGGGTTAGTACTAAGGGAGCGCAGCAATGTCGGAGGGTCAGTACTGTGGGAGCGCCGCACTGTCGGAGGGTCAGTACTGAGGGAGCACTGCACTGTCAGAGGGTCAGTACTGTGGGAGAGCTGCACTGTCGGAGGGTCAGTGCTGAGGGAGCGCTGCACTGTCGGAGGGTCAGTTTTGAGGGAGCTCCACACTGTTGGAGGGTCAGTACTGAGGGAGCGCTGGACTGTCGGAGGGTCAGTACTGAAGGAGCACCGCACTTTTGGTGGGTCAGTACTGAGGGAGCTCCACACTGTTGGAGGGTCAGTACTGAGGGAGTGCTGCACAGTCGGAGGGTCAGTACTGAGGGAGTGCTGCACTGTCGGAGGGTCAGTACTGAGGGAGCGCCGCGCTGACGGAGAGTCAGTACTGAGGGAGCGCCGCACTGTCGGAGGGTTAGTCCTAATGGCGCGTCGCACTGTCGGAGATTCAGTACTGAGGGAGCGCCGCACTGTCGGAGGGTCATTATTAAGGGGGCACTGCACTGTCGGATGGTCAGTACTGAGGGAGCGCAGCACTGTCGGAGGATCAGTATTAAGGGGGCACTGCACTGTCGGAGGGTCAGTACTGAGGGAGCGCCGCACGGTTGGACGGTCAGTACTAAGGCGGCACCGCTCTGTCGGAGGGTCAGTATTAAGGGAGTGCCGCACTGTCGGAGGGTCAGTACTAAGGGGGCACTGCACTGTCGGAAGGTCAGTACTAAGGGGGCACTTCACTGTCGGAGGGTCAGTACTGAGGGATCACCGCACTGTCAGAGGGTCAGTACTAAGAGAGCTCTGCACTGTCCAATGGTCAGTACTGAGGGAGCGCCGCACTGTCGGATGGTCAGAACTGAGGGAGCGCCGCACTGTCGGATGGTCAGTACTGAGGGAGCGCCGCACAGTCGGAGAGTCAGTACTGAGGGAGCGCCGGACTGCCGGAGGGTCAGTGCTGAGGGAGCGTCGCACTGTCGGATGGTCAGAACCGAGGGAGCGCCGGACGGTCGGAGGGTCAGTACTGAGGGAGCGCCGCACTGTTGGACGGTCAGTACTGAGGGAGCGCCGCGCTGTCGGAGGGTCAGTACTAATGGGCACTGCACTGTCGGAGGGTCAGCACTAAGGGAGCACTGCACTGTCGGAGGGTCAGTACTGAGGGAGCGTCGCACTGTCCGAGGGTCAGTACTGAGGGAGCGCTGCACTGTCGGAGGGCCAGTGCTGAGGGAGCGCCGCACTCTGGGAGGGTCAGTACTGAGGGGACTCCGCACTGTCGGAGGGTCTGTACTAAGGGAGCTCCGCACTGTCGGAGGGTCAGGACTGAGGGGGCGCCACGCTGTCGAATGGCCAGTATTGAGGGACGGCCGCACTGTCGGAGGGTTAGTACTGCGGGAGCGCTGCACTGTCGGCGGGTCAGTACTGAGGGGCACTGCAACGTCGCAAGGTCAGTACTGAGGGAGCACCGCACTGTCAGAGGGTCACTACTGAATGAGCGCTACGCTGTCGGAGGGTCAGTACTGAGGGAGCTCCGCACCGTCGGAGGGTCAGTACTGAGGGAGCGCCGCACTGTCGGAGTGTCAGTGCTGAGGGAGCTCCGCACCGTCGGAGGGTCAGTACTGAGGGAGCGCCGCATTGTCGGAGGGTCAGTACTGAGGGAGCGCCGCACTGTCGGATGGTCAGTACTAAGGGAGCGCCGCACTGTTAGGGGTTCAGAACTGATGGAGCGCCGCATTGACCGAGGGTCAGTGATGAGGGAGCCCCGCATTGTTGGAGAGTCAGTACTAAGGGGGCACTGCACTGTTGGAGGGTCAGTACTGAGGGAGTGCTGCACTGTCGAGGGTCACTACTAAGGGAGCGCCGCACTGTCGGAGGGTCAGTACTAAGGGGGCACTGCACTGTCGGATGGTCAGTACTGAGGGAGCACCGCACTGTCGGAGGGTCAGTACTGAGGGAACTCCGCACTGTCTGAGGGTCACTACTAAGGGAGCTCTGCACTGTCTAATGGTTAGTACTGAGGGAGCACCACACTGTCGGAGAGTCAGTACTGAGGGAGCGCCGCACTGTCGGAGGGTCAGTCCTAATGGCGCGTCGCACTGTCGGAGGGTCAGTACTGAGGGAGCGCCGCACTGTCGGAGGGTCAGTACTGAGGGAGCGACGCACTGTCAGAGGGTCAGTATTAAGGGGGCACTGCATTGTCGGAGGGTCAGTACTGAGGGAGCGCTGGACTGTCGGAGGGTCAGTACTGAGGGAGTGCCGCACTGTCGGAGAGTCAGTACTGAGGAAGCGCTGGTCTGTCGGAGGGTCAGTACTGAGGGAGTGCCGCACCGTCGGAGGGTCAGTACTAAGGGGGCCCTGCACTGTCGGAGGGTCAGTACTAAGGGAGCACTGCACTGTCGGAGGGTCAGTACTGAGGGAGTGCCGCACTGTCGGAGGGTCAGTACTAAGGGCGCGTCGCACTGTCGGAGGGTCTAAACTGAGGGAGCGCCGCACTGTCGGAGGGACAGTGCTAAGGGGGCACAGCACTGTCGGAAGGTCAGTACTGAGGGAGTGCCGCACTGTCGGAGGGTCAGTACTAAGGGGGCACTGCACTGTCGGAGGGTCAGTACTGAAGGAGCGCCGCACTGTCGGAGGATTAGTACTAAGGGAGCGCCGCAATGTCGGAGGGTCAGTACTGTGAGAGCGCTGCACTGTCGGAGGGTCAGTAATGAGTGAGCGCCGCACTGTCGGAGGGTCACTACTGAGGGAGCGCTGCACTGTCAGAGGGTCAGTACTGTGGGAGAGCCGCACTGTCGGAGGGTCAGTAATAAGGGCGCATCGCACAGTCAGAGGGTCAGAACTGAGGGAGCGCCGCACTGTCAGATGGTCAGTACTGAGGGAGCTCCGCACTGTCGGAGTGTCAGTACTGAGGGAGCGCCGCACTGTCGGAGAGTCAGTACTAAGGGCGCGTCGCACAGTCAGAGGGTCAGAACTGAGGGAGTGCCGCACTGTCGGAGGGTCAGTACTAAGGGGGCACCGCACTGTCGGAGGGTCGATACTGAGGGAGGGCCGCACTGTCGGAGGGTTTGGACTAAGGGAGCGCCACGCTGTCGGAGGGTCAGTTGTAAGGGGGCACCACACTGTCAGAGGGTCAGTACTGAAGGAGCGCCGCACTGTCGGAGGGTTAGTACTAAGGGAGCGCCGCAATGTCGGAGGGTCAGTACTGTGGGAGAGCCGCACAGTCGGAGGGTCAGTGCTGAGGGAGCGCCGCACTGTCGGAGGGTCAGTTTTGAGGGAGCTCCACACTGTCGGAGGGTCAGTACTGAGGGAGCGCTGGACTGTCGGAGGGTCAATACTGAAGGAGCACCGCACTTTTGGTGGGTCAGTATTGAGGGAGTGCTGCACTGTCGGAGGGTCAGTACTGAGGTAGTGCTGCACTGTCGGAGGGTCAGTACTGAGGGAGCGCCGCACTGTGAGAGGATCAGTACTGAGGGAGCGCCGCACTGTCAGAGGGTCAGTACTAAGGGGGCACTGCACTGTCGGAAGGTCAGTACTGAGGGAGCGCCGCACTGTCAGACAGTCAGTACTGAGGGAGCGCCGCACTGTCAGACAGTCAGTACTGAGGGAGCGCCGCACTGTCGGAGAGTCAGTACTGAGGGATCGCCGCACTGTCGGAGAATCAGTACTGAGGGAGCGCCGCGCTGTCAGAGGGTCAGTACTGAGGGAGCGCCGCACTGTCGGAGGCTCAGTACTGAAGGAGCGCCGGACTGTCGGAGGGTCAGTGCTGACGAACGCCGCACTGTCGGAGGGTCAGTACTGAGGGAGCGCCGCACTGTCGGAGAGTCAGTACTAAGGGCGCGTCGCACAGTCAGAGGGTCAGAACTGAGGGAGTGCCGCACTGTCAGAGGGTCAGTACTGAGGGAGCACCACACTGTCGGAGGGTAAGTATTAAGGGGGCACTGCGCTGTCGGAGGGTCAGTACTGAGGGAGCGCAGCACTGTCGGGGGGTCAGTATTAAGGGGGCATTGCATTGTCGGAGGGTCAGTACTGAGGGAGCGCTGGTTTGTCGGAGGGTCAGTACTGAGGGAGCGCTGGATTGTCGGTGGGTCTGTACTGAAGGAGCACCGCACTTTTGGTGGGTCAGTACTGAGGGAGTGCTGCACATTCGGAGGGTCAGTACTGAAGGAGCGCCGCACTGTCGGAGGGTTAGTACTAAGGGAGCGTCGCACTGTCGGAGGGTCAGTACTGTGAGAGCGCCGCACTGTCGGAGGGTCAGTAATGAGTTAGCGCCGCACTGTCGGAGGGTCACTACTGAGGGAGCGCTGCACTGTCAGAGGGTCAGTACTGTGGGAGAGCTGCACTGTCGGAGGGTCACTGCTGAAGGAGCGCTGCACTGTCGGAGGGTCAGTTTTGAGGGAGCTCCACACTGTTGGAGGGTCAGTACTGAGGGAGCGCTGGACTGTCGGAGGGTCAGTACTGAAGGAGCACCGCACTTTTGGTGGGTCAGTACTGAGGGAGTGCTGCACAGTCGGAGGGTCAGTACTGAGGGAGTGCTGCACTGTAGGAGGGTCAGTACTGAGGGAGCGCCGCGCTGTCAGAGAGTCAGTACTGAGGGAGCGCCGCACTGTCGGAGGGTCAGTCCTAATGGCGCGTCGCACTGTCGGAGAGTCAGTACTGAGGGAGCGCCGCACTGTCGGAGGGTCACTATTAAGGGGGCACTGCACTGTCGGATGGTCAGTACTGAGGGAGCGCCGCACTGTCGGAGGATCAGTATTAAGGGGGCACTGCACTGTCGGACGGTCAGTACTAAGGCGGCACCGCTCTGTCGGAGGGTCAGTATTAAGGGAGTGCCGCACTGTCGGAGGGTCAGTACTAAGGGGGCACTGCACTGTCGGAGGGTCAGTACTAAGGGGGCACTTCACTGTCGGAGGGTCAGTACTGAGGGATCAACGCCCTGTCAGAGGGTCAGTACTAAGAGAGCTCTGCACTGTCCAATAGTCAGTACTGAGGGAGCGCCGCACTGTCGGATGGTCAGAATTGAGGGAACGCCGCACTGTCGGATGGTCAGTACTGAGGGAGCGCCGCACAGTCGGAGAGTCAATACTGAGGGAGCACCGGACTGTCGGAGGGTCAGTGCTGAGGGAGCGTCGCACTGTCGGATGGTCAGAACCGAGGGAGCGCCGGACGGTCGGAGGATCAGTACTGAGGGAGTGCCGCACTGTCGGAGGGTCATTACTGAGGGAGCGCCGCACTGTAGGAGGGTCAGTTCTAAGGGGGCCCTGCACTGTCGAAGGGTCAGTAGCAAGGGAGCACTGCACTGTAGGAGTGTCAGTACTGAGGGAGCGCCGCACTGTCGGAAGGTCAGTACTAAGGGCGCGTCGCACTGTCGGAGGGTCGAAACTGAGGGAGCGCCGCACTGTCGGAGGGACAGGACTAAGGGGGCACTGCACTGTCGGAGGGTCAGTACTGAGGGAGCACTGCACTGTCGGAGGGTCAGTACTGAGGGAACTCCGCACTGTCTGAGGGTCAGTACTAAGGGAGCGCCACGCTGTCGGAGGGTCAGTTCTAAGGGGGCACCACACTGTCGGAGGGTCAGTACTGAGGGAGCGCAGCACTGTCGGAGGGTTAGTACTGAGGGAGCGTCGCACTGTTGGATGGTCAGTACCGAGGGAGTGCCGGACGGTCGGACGATCAGTACTGAGGGAGTGCCGCACTGTTGGAGGGTCAGTACTGAGGGAGCGCTGCACTTTCGGAGGGACAGTACTAAGGGGGCACTGCACTGTCGGAAGGTCAGTACTGAGGGAGTGCTGCACTGTCGGAGGGACAGTACTAAGGGGGCACAGCACTGTCGGAAGGTCAGTACTGAGGGAGCGCCGCACTGTCGGAGGGACAGTACTAAGGGGGCACTGCACTGTCGGAGGGTCAGTACTGAGGAATCGCTGCACTGTCAGAGTGTCAGTACTGAGGGAGAGCCGCACTGTCGGAGGGTCAGAACTGAGGGAGCGCCGCACTGTCGGATGGTCATTACTGAGGGAGCGCCGCACTGTCCGAGGGTCAGTATTAAGGGGGCACTGCACTGTCGGAGGGTCATTACTGAGGGAGCGCCGCACTGTCGGACGGTCAGTACTAAGGGGGCACCGCACTGTCGGACGGTCAGTACTAAGGGAGCGCCGCACTGTCAAATGGTCAGGACTGAGGGGGAGCCGTGCTGTTGGAGAATCAGTACTGAGGGAGCGCCGCGCTGTCAGAGGGTCAGTACTGAGGGAGCGCCGCACTGTCGGAGGCTCGGTACTGAAGGAGCGCCGGACTGTCGGAGGGTCAGTGCTGACGAACGCCGCACTGTCGGAGGGTCAGTGCTGAGGGAGCGTCGCACTGTCGGATGGTCAGAACCGAGGGAGCGCCGGACGGTCGGAGGATCAGTACTGAGGGAGTGCTGCGCTGTCGGAGAGTTAGTACTGAGGGAGCGCCGCACTGTCGGAGGGTCAGTACTAAGGGGCACTGCACTGTTGGAGGGTCAGCACTAAGGGAGCACTGCACTGTCGGAGGGTCAGTACGGAGGGAGCGCCGCACTGTCGGAGGGTCAGTACGGAGGGAGAGCCGCATTGACGAGGGTCAGTGCTGAGGGAGCCCTGCATTGTTGGAGGGTCAGTACTAAGGGGGCACTGCACTGTTGGAGGGTCAGTACTGAGGGAGTGCTGCACTGTCGAGGGTCACTACTGAGGGAGCGCCGCACTGTCGGAGGGTCAGTACTAAGGGGGCACTGCACTGTCGGATGGTCAGTACTGAGGGAGCACCGCACTGTCGGAGGGTCAGTACTGAGGGAACTCCGCACTGTCTGAGGGTCACTACTAAGGGAGCTCTGCACTGTCTAATGGTTAGTACTGAGGGAGCACCACACTGTCGGAGAGTCAGTACTGAGGGAGCGCCGCACTGTCGGAGGGTCAGTCCTAATGGCGCGTCGCACTGTCGGAGGGTCAGTACTGAGGGAGCGCCGCACTGTCGGAGGGTCAGTACTGAGGGAGCGACGCACTATCAGAGGGTCAGTATTAAGGGGGCACTGCATTGTCGGAGGGTCAGTACTGAGGGAGCGCTGGACTGTCGGAGGGTCAGTACTGAGGAAGCGCTGGTCTGTCGGAGGGTCAGTACTGAGGGAGTGCCGCACCGTCGGAGGGTCAGTACTAAGGGGGCCCTGCACTGTCGGAGGGTCAGTACTAAGGGAGCACTGCACTGTCGGAGGGTCAGTACTGAGGGAGCGCCGCACTGTCGGAGGGTCAGTACTAAGGGCGCGTCGCATTGTCGGAGGGTCTAAACTGAGGGAGCGCCGCACTGTCGGAGGGACAGTGCTAAGGGGGCACAGCACTGTCGGAAGGTCAGTACTGAGGGAGTGCCGCACTGTCGGAGGGTCAGTACTAAGGGGGCACTGCACTGTCGGAGGGTCAGTACTGAAGGAGCGCCGCACTGTCGGAGGGTTAGTACTAAGGGAGCACCGCAATGTCGGAGGGTCAGTACTGTGAGAGCGCTGCACTGTCGGAGGGTCAGTAATGAGTGAGCGCCGCACTGTCGGAGGGTCACTACTGAGGGAGCGCTGCACTGTCAGAGGGTCAGTACTGGGGGAGCGCCGCACTGTCGGAGGGTTAGTACTGAGGGAGCGTCGCACTGTTGGATGGTCAGTACCGAGGGAGTGCCGGACGGTCGGACGATCAGTACTGAGGGAGTGCCGCACTGTTGGAGGGTCAGTACTGAGGGAGCGCCGCACTTTTGGAGGGACAGTTCTAAGGGGGCCCTGCACTGTTGGAGGGTCAGTACTGAGGGAGTGCTGCACTGTCGAGGGTCACTACTGAGGGAGCGCCGCACTGTCGGAGGGTCAGTACTAAGGGAGCTCTGCACTGTCTAATGGTTAGTACTGAGGGAGCACCACACTGTCGGAGAGTCAGTACTGAGGGAGCGCCGCACTGTTGGAGGGTCAGTCCTAATGGCGCGTCGCACTGTCGGAGGGTCAGTACTAAGGCAGCGCCGCACTGTCGGAGGGTCAGTACTGAGGGAGCGACGCACTGTCAGAGGGTCAGTATTAAGGGGGCACTGCATTGTCGGAGGGTCAGTACTGAGGGAGTGCCGCACTGTCTGAGGGTCAGTACTAAGGGGGCACTTCACTGTCGGAGGGTCAATACTGAGGGAGCACCGCACTGTCGGAGGGTCAGTACTGAGGGAACTCCGCACTGTCTGAGAGTCAGTACTAAGGGAGCTCTGCACTGTCCAATGGTCAGTACTGAGGGAGCGCCGCACTGTCGGATGGTCAGAACTGAGGGAGCGCCGCACTGTCGGATGGTCAGTACTGAGGGAGCGCCGCACTGTCGGAGAGTCAGTACTGAGGGAGCGCCGCACTGTCGGAGAGTTAGTACTGAGGGAGCGCCGGACTGTCGGAGGGTCAGTGCTGAGGGAGCGTCGCACTGTCGGATGGTCAGAACCGAGGGAGCACCGGACGGTCGGAGGATCAGTACTGAGGGAGTGCCGCACTGTCGGAGGGTCAGTACTAAGGGGGCACTGCACTGTCGGAGGGTCAGTACTGAGGGAGCGCTGCACTGTAGGAGGGTCAGTACTGAGGGGACCCAGCACTGTAGGAGGGTCAGTACTGAGGGAGCGCCGCACTGTCGGAGGGTCAGTACTGAGGGAGTGCCGCACTGTCGGAGGGTCAGTACTAAGGGGGCCCTGCACTGTCGAAGGGTCAGTACTAAGGGAGCACTGCACTGTCGGAGGGTCAGTACTAAGGGAGCACTGCACTGTAGGAGGGTCAGTACTGAGGGAGCGCCGCACTGTCGGAGGGTCAGTACTAAGAGCGCGTCGCACTGTCGGAGGGTTGAAACTGCGGGAGCGCCGCACTGTCGGAGGGACAGTACTAAGGGGGCACAGCACTGTCGGAAGGTCAGTACTGAGGGAGTGCCGCACTGTCGGAGGGTCAGTACTAAGTGGGCACTGCACTGTCGGAGGGTCAGTACTGAGGGAGCACCGCACTGTCGGAGGGTCAGTACTGAGGGAACTCCGCACTGTCGGAGGGTCAGTACTAAGGGAGCGCCACGCTGTCGGAGGGTCAGTTCTAAGGGGGCACTGCACTGTCGGAGGGTCAGTACTGAGGGAGCGCCGCACTGTCGGAGGGTTAGTACTGAGGGAGCGCCGCACTGTCTGAGGGTCAGTACTAAGGGGGCACTGCACTGTCGGAAGGTCAGTGCTGAGGGAGCGTCGCACTGTCGGATGGTCAGTACCGAGGGAGTGCCGGACGGTCGGACGATCAGTACTGAGGGAGTGCCGCTCTGTCGGAGTGTCAGTACTAAGGGCGCGTCGCACTGTCGGAGGGTCAGAACTGAGGGAGTGCCGCACTGTCGGAGGGTCAGTATTAAGGGGGCACTGCACTGTCGGAGGGTCAGTACTGAGGGAGCGCCGCACAGTCGGACGGTCAGTACTAAGGCGGCACCGCTCTGTCGGAGGGTCAGTACTAAGGGAGTGCCGCACTGTCGGAGGGTCAGTACTAAGGGCGCGTCGCACAGTCAGAGGGTCAGAACTGAGGGAGTGCCGCACTGTCGGAGGGTCAGTATTAAGGTGGCACTGCACTGTCGGAGGGTAAGTACTGAGGGAGCGCCGCACGGTCGGACGGTCAGTACTAAGGCGGCACCGCTCTGTCGGAGGGTCAGTACTAAGGGAGTGCCGCACTGTCGGAGGGTTAGTACTGAGGGAGCGCCGCACTGTCTGAGGGTCAGTACTAAGGGGGCACTGCACTGTCGGAAGGTCAGTGCTGAGGGAGCGTCGCACTGTCGGATGGTCAGTACCGAGGGAGTGCCAGACGGTCGGACGATCAGTACTGAGGGAGTGCCGCTCTGTCGGAGAGTCAGTACTAAGGGCGCGTCGCACAGTCAGAGGGTCAGAACTGAGGGAGTGCCGCACTGTCGGAGGGTCAGTATTAAGGGGGCACTGCACTGTCGGAGGGTCAGTACTGAGGGAGCGCCGCACAGTCGGACGGTCAGTACTAAGGCGGCACCGCTCTGTCGGAGGGTCAGTACTAAGGGAGTGCCGCACTGTCGGAGGGTCAGTAGTAAGGGCGCGTCGCACAGTCAGAGGGTCAGAACTGAGGGAGTGCCGCACTGTCGGAGGGTCAGTATTAAGGTGGCACTGCACTGTCGGAGGGTAAGTACTGAGGGAGCGCCGCACGGTCGGACGGTCAGTACTAAGGCGGCACCGCTCTGTCGGAGGGTCAGTACTAAGGGAGTGCCGCATTGTCGGAGGGTCAGTACTGAGGGAGCGCCGCACTGTCGGATGGTCAGTACTAAGGGAGCGCCGCACTGTTAGGGGTTCAGAACTGATGGAGCGCCGCATTGACCGAGGGTCAGTGATGAGGGAGCCCCGCATTGTTGGAGAGTCAGTACTAAGGGGGCACTGCACTGTTGGAGGGTCAGTACTGAGGGAGTGCTGCACTGTCGAGGGTCAGTACTAAGGGAGCGCCGCACTGTCGGAGGGTCAGTACTAAGGGGGCACTGCACTGTCGGATGGTCAGTACTGAGGGAGCACCGCACTGTCGGAGGGTCAGTACTGAGGGAACTCCGCACTGTCTGAGGGTCACTACTAAGGGAGCTCTGCACTGTCTAATGGTTAGTACTGAGGGAGCACCACACTGTCGGAGAGTCAGTACTGAGGGAGCGCCGCACTGTCGGAGGGTCAGTCCTAATGGCGCGTCGCACTGTCGGAGGGTCAGTACTGAGGGAGCGCCGCACTGTCGGAGGGTCAGTACTGAGGGAGCGACGCACTGTCAGAGGGTCAGTATTAAGGGGGCACTGCATTGTCGGAGGGTCAGTACTGAGGGAGCGCTGGACTGTCGGAGGGTCAGTACTGAGGAAGCGCTGGTCTGTCGGAGGGTCAGTACTGAGGGAGTGCCGCACCGTCGGAGGGTCAGTACTAAGGGGGCCCTGCACTGTCGGAGGGTCAGTACTAAGGGAGCACTGCACTGTCGGAGGGTCAGTACTGAGGGAGTGCCGCACTGTCGGAGGGTCAGTACTAAGGGCGCGTCGCACTGTCGGAGGGTCTAAACTGAGGGAGCGCCGCACTGTCGGAGGGACAGTGCTAAGGGGGCACAGCACTGTCGGAAGGTCAGTACTGAGGGAGTGCCGCACTGTCGGAGGGTCAGTACTAAGGGAGCGCCGCAATGTCGGAGGGTCAGTACTGTGAGAGCGCTGCACTGTCGGAGGGTCAGTAATGAGTGAGCGCCGCACTGTCGGAGGGTCACTACTGAGGGAGCGCTGCACTGTCAGAGGGTCAGTACTGTGGGAGAGCCGCACTGTCGGAGGGGCAGTAATAAGGGCGCATCGCACAGTCAGAGGGTCAGAACTGAGGGAGCGCCGCACTGTCAGATGGTCAGTACTGAGGGAGCTCCGCACTGTCGGAGTGTCAGTACTGAGGGAGCGCCGCACTGTCGGAGAGTCAGTACTAAGGGCGCGTCGCACAGTCAGAGGGTCAGAACTGAGGGAGTGCCGCACTGTCGGAGGGTCAGTACTAAGGGGGCACCGCACTGTCGGAGGGTCGATACTGAGGGAGGGCCGCACTGTCGGAGGGTTTGGACTAAGGGAGCGCCACGCTGTCGGAGGGTCAGTTGTAAGGGGGCACCACACTGTCAGAGGGTCAGTACTGAAGGAGCGCCGCACTGTCGGAGGGTTAGTACTAAGGGAGCGCCGCAATGTCGGAGAGTCAGTACTGTGGGAGAGCCGCACAGTCGGAGGGTCAGTGCTGAGGGAGCGCCGCACTGTCGGAGGGTCAGTTTTGAGGGAGCTCCACACTGTCGGACGGTCAGTACTGAGGGAGCGCTGGACTGTCGGAGGGTCAATACTGAAGGAGCACCGCACTTTTGGTGGGTCAGTATTGAGGGAGTGCTGCACTGTCGGAGGGTCAGTACTGAGGTAGTGCTGCACTGTCGGAGGGTCAGTACTGAGGGAGCGCCGCACTGTGAGAGGATCAGTACTGAGGGAGCGCCGCACTGTCAGAGGGTCAGTACTAAGGGGGCACTGCACTGTCGGAAGGTCAGTACTGAGGGAGCGCCGCACTGTCAGACAGTCAGTACTGAGGGAGCGCCGCACTGTCAGACAGTCAGTACTGAGGGAGCGCCGCACTGTCGGAGAGTCAGTACTGAGGGATCGCCGCACTGTCGGAGAATCAGTACTGAGGGAGCGCCGCGCTGTCAGAGGGTCAGTACTGAGGGAGCGCCGCACTGTCGGAGGCTCAGTACTGAAGGAGCGCCGGACTGTCGGAGGGTCAGTGCTGACGAACGCCGCACTGTCGGAGGGTCAGTACTGAGGGAGCGCCGCACTGTCGGAGAGTCAGTACTAAGGGCGCGTCGCACAGTCAGAGGGTCAGAACTGAGGGAGTGCCGCACTGTCAGAGGGTCAGTACTGAGGGAGCACCACACTGTCGGAGGGTAAGTATTAAGGGGGCACTGCGCTGTCGGAGGGTCAGTACTGAGGGAGCGCAGCACTGTCGGGGGGTCAGTATTAAGGGGGCATTGCATTGTCGGAGGGTCAGTACTGAGGGAGCGCTGGTTTGTCGGAGGGTCAGTACTGAGGGAGCGCTGGATTGTCGGTGGGTCTGTACTGAAGGAGCACCGCACTTTTGGTGGGTCAGTACTGAGGGAGTGCTGCACATTCGGAGGGTCAGTACTGAAGGAGCGCCGCACTGTCGGAGGGTTAGTACTAAGGGAGCGTCGCACTGTCGGAGGGTCAGTACTGTGAGAGCGCCGCACTGTCGGAGGGTCAGTAATGAGTTAGCGCCGCACTGTCGGAGGGTCACTACTGAGGGAGCGCTGCACTGTCAGAGGGTCAGTACTGTGGGAGAGCTGCACTGTCGGAGGGTCACTGCTGAAGGAGCGCTGCACTGTCGGAGGGTCAGTTTTGAGGGAGCTCCACACTGTTGGAGGGTCAGTACTGAGGGAGCGCTGGACTGTCGGAGGGTCAGTACTGAAGGAGCACCGCACTTTTGGTGGGTCAGTACTGAGGGAGCTCCACACTGTTGGAGGGTCAGTACTGAGGGAGTGCTGCACAGTCGGAGGGTCAGTACTGAGGGAGTGCTGCACTGTAGGAGGGTCAGTACTGAGGGAGCGCCGCGGTGTCAGAGAGTCAGTACTGAGGGAGCGCCGCACTGTCGGAGGGTCAGTCCTAATGGCGCGTCGCACTGTCGGAGAGTCAGTACTGAGGGAGCGCCGCACTGTCGGAGGGTCACTATTAAGGGGTCACTGCACTGTCGGATGGTCAGTACTGAGGGAGCGCCGCACTGTCGGAGGATCAGTATTAAGGGGGCACTGCACTGTCGGACGGTCAGTACTAAGGCGGCACCGCTCTGTCGGAGGGTCAGTATTAAGGGAGTGCCGCACTGTCGGAGGGTCAGTACTAAGGGGGCACTGCACTGTCGGAGGGTCAGTACTAAGGGGGCACTTCACTGTCAGAGGGTCAGTACTAAGAGAGCTCTGCACTGTCCAATGGTCAGTACTGAGGGAGCGCCGCACTGTCGGATGGTCAGAATTGAGGGAACGCCGCACTGTCGGATGGTCAGTACTGAGGGAGCGCCGCACAGTCGGAGAGTCAATACTGAGGGAGCACCGGACTGTCGGAGGGTCAGTGCTGAGGGAGCGTCGCACTGTCGGATGGTCAGAACCGAGGGAGCGCCGGACGGTCGGAGGATCAGTACTGAGGGAGTGCCGCACTGTCGGAGGGTCATTACTGAGGGAGCGCCGCACTGTAGGAGGGTCAGTTCTAAGGGGGCCCTGCACTGTCGGAGGGTCAGTAGTAAGGGAGCACTGCACTGTAGGAGTGTCAGTACTGAGGGAGCGCCGCACTGTCGGAAGGTCAGTACTAAGGGCGCGTCGCACTGTCGGAGGGTCAGTAGTAAGGGAGCACTGCACTGTAGGAGTGTCAGTACTGAGGGAGCACCGCACTGTCGGAGGGTCAGTACTGAGGGAACTCCGCACTGTCGGAGGGTCAGTACTAAGGGAGCGCCACGCTGTCGGAGGGTCAGTTCTAAGGGGGCACTGCACTGTCGGAGGGTCAGTACTGAGGGAGCGCCGCACTGTCGGAGGGTTAGTACTGAGGGAGCGCCGCACTGTCTGAGGGTCAGTACTAAGGGGGCACTGCACTGTCGGAAGGTCAGTGCTGAGGGAGCGTCGCACTGTCGGATGGTCAGTACCGAGGGAGTGCCGGACGGTCGGACGATCAGTACTGAGGGAGTGCCGCTCTGTCGGAGAGTCAGTACTAAGGGCGCGTCGCACAGTCAGAGGGTCAGAACTGAGGGAGTGCCGCACTGTCGGAGGGTCAGTATTAAGGGGGCACTGCACTGTCGGAGGGTCAGTACTGAGGGAGCGCCGCACAGTCGGACGGTCAGTACTAAGGCGGCACCGCTCTGTCGGAGGGTCAGTACTAAGGGAGTGCCGCACTGTCGGAGGGTCAGTACTAAGGGCGCGTCGCACAGTCAGAGGGTCAGAACTGAGGGAGTGCCGCACTGTCGGAGGGTCAGTATTAAGGTGGCACTGCACTGTCGGAGGGTAAGTACTGAGGGAGCGCCGCACGGTCGGACGGTCAGTACTAAGGCGGCACCGCTCTGTCGGAGGGTCAGTACTAAGGGAGTGCCGCACTGTCGGAGGGTTAGTACTGAGGGAGCGCCGCACTGTCTGAGGGTCAGTACTAAGGGGGCACTGCACTGTCAGAAGGTCAGTGCTGAGGGAGCGTCGCACTGTCGGATGGTCAGTACCGAGGGAGTGCCAGACGGTCGGACGATCAGTACTGAGGGAGTGCCGCTCTGTCGGAGAGTCAGTACTAAGGGCGCGTCGCACAGTCAGAGGGTCAGAACTGAGGGAGTGCCGCACTGTCGGAGGGTCAGTATTAAGGGGGCACTGCACTGTCGGAGGGTCAGTACTGAGGGAGCGCCGCACAGTCGGACGGTCAGTACTAAGGCGGCACCGCTCTGTCGGAGGGTCAGTACTAAGGGAGTGCCGCACTGTCGGAGGGTCAGTAGTAAGGGCGCGTCGCACAGTCAGAGGGTCAGAACTGAGGGAGTGCCGCACTGTCGGAGGGTCAGTATTAAGGTGGCACTGCACTGTCGGAGGGTAAGTACTGAGGGAGCGCCGCACGGTCGGACGGTCAGTACTAAGGCGGCACCGCTCTGTCGGAGGGTCAGTACTAAGGGAGTGCCGCATTGTCGGAGGGTCAGTACTGAGGGAGCGCCGCACTGTCGGATGGTCAGTACTAAGGGAGCGCCGCACTGTTAGGGGTTCAGAACTGATGGAGCGCCGCATTGACCGAGGGTCAGTGATGAGGGAGCCCCGCATTGTTGGAGAGTCAGTACTAAGGGGGCACTGCACTGTTGGAGGGTCAGTACTGAGGGAGTGCTGCACTGTCGAGGGTCACTACTAAGGGAGCGCCGCACTGTCGGAGGGTCAGTACTAAGGGGGCACTGCACTGTCGGATGGTCAGTACTGAGGGAGCACCGCACTGTCGGAGGGTCAGTACTGAGGGAACTCCGCACTGTCTGAGGGTCACTACTAAGGGAGCTCTGCACTGTCTAATGGTTAGTACTGAGGGAGCACCACACTGTCGGAGAGTCAGTACTGAGGGAGCGCCGCACTGTCGGAGGGTCAGTCCTAATGGCGCGTCGCACTGTCGGAGGGTCAGTACTGAGGGAGCGCCGCACTGTCGGAGGGTCAGTACTGAGGGAGCGACGCACTGTCAGAGGGTCAGTATTAAGGGGGCACTGCATTGTCGGAGGGTCAGTACTGAGGGAGCGCTGGACTGTCGGAGGGTCAGTACTGAGGAAGCGCTGGTCTGTCGGAGGGTCAGTACTGAGGGAGTGCCGCACCGTCGGAGGGTCAGTACTAAGGGGGCCCTGCACTGTCGGAGGGTCAGTACTAAGGGAGCACTGCACTGTCGGAGGGTCAGTACTGAGGGAGTGCCGCACTGTCGGAGGGTCAGTACTAAGGGCGCGTCGCACTGTCGGAGGGTCTAAACTGAGGGAGCGCCGCACTGTCGGAGGGACAGTGCTAAGGGGGCACAGCACTGTCGGAAGGTCAGTACTGAGGGAGTGCCGCACTGTCGGAGGGTCAGTACTAAGGGGGCACTGCACTGTCGGAGGGTCAGTACTGAAGGAGCGCCGCACTGTCGGAGGGTTAGTACTAAGGGAGCGCCGCAATGTCGGAGGGTCAGTACTGTGAGAGCGCTGCACTGTCGGAGGGTCAGTAATGAGTGAGCGCCGCACTGTCGGAGGGTCACTACTGAGGGAACGCTGCACTGTCAGAGGGTCAGTACTGTGGGAGAGCCGCACTGTCGGAGGGGCAGTAATAAGGGCGCATCGCACAGTCAGAGGGTCAGAACTGAGGGAGCGCCGCACTGTCAGATGGTCAGTACTGAGGGAGCTCCGCACTGTCGGAGTGTCAGTACTGAGGGAGCGCCGCACTGTCGGAGAGTCAGTACTAAGGGCGCGTCGCACAGTCAGAGGGTCAGAACTGAGGGAGTGCCGCACTGTCGGAGGGTCAGTACTAAGGGGGCACCGCACTGTCGGAGGGTCGATACTGAGGGAGGGCCGCACTGTCGGAGGGTTTGGACTAAGGGAGCGCCACGCTGTCAGAGGGTCAGTTGTAAGGGGGCACCACACTGTCAGAGGGTCAGTACTGAAGGAGCGCCGCACTGTCGGAGGGTTAGTACTAAGGGAGCGCCGCAATGTCGGAGGGTCAGTACTGTGGGAGAGCCGCACAGTCGGAGGGTCAGTGCTGAGGGAGCGCCGCACTGTCGGAGGGTCAGTTTTGAGGGAGCTCCACACTGTCGGAGGGTCAGTACTGAGGGAGCGCTGGACTGTCGGAGGGTCAATACTGAAGGAGCACCGCACTTTTGGTGGGTCAGTATTGAGGGAGTGCTGCACTGTCGGAGGGTCAGTACTGAGGTAGTGCTGCACTGTCGGAGGGTCAGTACTGAGGGAGCGCCGCACTGTGAGAGGATCAGTACTGAGGGAGCGCCGCACTGTCAGAGGGTCAGTACTAAGGGGGCACTGCACTGTCGGAAGGTCAGTACTGAGGGAGCGCCGCACTGTCAGACAGTCAGTACTGAGGGAGCGCCGCACTGTCAGACAGTCAGTACTGAGGGAGCGCCGCACTGTCGGAGAGTCAGTACTGAGGGATCGCCGCACTGTCGGAGAATCAGTACTGAGGGAGCGCCGCGCTGTCAGAGGGTCAGTACTGAGGGAGCGCCGCACTGTCGGAAGGTCAGTACTAAGGGCGCGTCGCACTGTCGGAGGGTCAGTAGTAAGGGAGCACTGCACTGTAGGAGTGTCAGTACTGAGGGAGCACCGCACTGTCGGAGGGTCAGTACTGAGGGAACTCCGCACTGTCGGAGGGTCAGTACTAAGGGAGCGCCACGCTGTCGGAGGGTCAGTTCTAAGGGGGCACTGCACTGTCGGAGGGTCAGTACTGAGGGAGAGCCGCACTGTCGGAGGGTTAGTACTGAGGGAGCGCCGCACTGTCTGAGTGTCAGTACTTAGGGCGCTCTGCACTGTCGGAAGGTCAGTGCTGAGGGAGCGTCGCACTGTCGGATGGTCAGTACCGAGGGAGTGCCGGACGGTCGGACGATCAGTACTGAGGGAGTGCCGCTCTGTCGGAGAGTCAGTACTAAGGGCGCGTCGCACAGTCAGAGGGTCAGAACTGAGGGAGTGCCGCACTGTCGGAGGGTCAGTAGTAAGGGGGCACTGCACTGTCGGAGGGTCAGTACTGAGGGAGCGCCGCACAGTCGGACGGTCAGTACTAAGGCGGCACCGCTCTGTCGGAGGGTCAGTACTAAGGGAGTGCCGCACTGTCGGAGGGTCAGTACTAAGGGCGCGTCGCACAGTCAGAGGGTCAGAACTGAGGGAGTGCCGCACTGTCGGAGGGTCAGTATTAAGGTGGCACTGCACTGTCGGAGGGTAAGTACTGAGGGAGCGCCGCACGGTCGGACGGTCAGTACTAAGGCGGCACCGCTCTGTCGGAGGGTCAGTACTAAGGGAGTGCCGCACTGTCGGAGGGTTAGTACTGAGGGAGCGCCGCACTGTCTGAGGGTCAGTACTAAGGGGGCACTGCACTGTCGGAAGGTCAGTGCTGAGGGAGCGTCGCACTGTCGGATGGTCAGTACCGAGGGAGTGCCAGACGGTCGGACGATCAGTACTGAGGGAGTGCCGCTCTGTCGGAGAGTCAGTACTAAGGGCGCGTCGCACAGTCAGAGGGTCAGAACTGAGGGAGTGCCGCACTGTCGGAGGGTCAGTATTAAGGGGGCACTGCACTGTCGGAGGGTCAGTACTGAGGGAGCGCCGCACAGTCGGACGGTCAGTACTAAGGCGGCACCGCTCTGTCGGAGGGTCAGTACTAAGGGAGTGCCGCACTGTCGGAGGGTCAGTAGTAAGGGCGCGTCGCACAGTCAGAGGGTCAGAACTGAGGGAGTGCCGCACTGTCGGAGGGTCAGTATTAAGGTGGCACTGCACTGTCGGAGGGTAAGTACTGAGGGAGCGCCGCACGGTCGGACGGTCAGTACTAAGGCGGCACCGCTCTGTCGGAGGGTCAGTACTAAGGGAGTGCCGCATTGTCGGAGGGTCAGTACTGAGGGAGCGCCGCACTGTCGGATGGTCAGTACTAAGGGAGCGCCGCACTGTTAGGGGTTCAGAACTGATGGAGCGCCGCATTGACCGAGGGTCAGTGATGAGGGAGCCCCGCATTGTTGGAGAGTCAGTACTAAGGGGGCACTGCACTGTTGGAGGGTCAGTACTGAGGGAGTGCTGCACTGTCGAGGGTCACTACTAAGGGAGCGCCGCACTGTCGGAGGGTCAGTACTAAGGGGGCACTGCACTGTCGGATGGTCAGTACTGAGGGAGCACCGCACTGTCGGAGGGTCAGTACTGAGGGAACTCCGCACTGTCTGAGGGTCACTACTAAGGGAGCTCTGCACTGTCTAATGGTTAGTACTGAGGGAGCACCACACTGTCGGAGAGTCAGTACTGAGGGAGCGCCGCACTGTCGGAGGGTCAGTCCTAATGGCGCGTCGCACTGTCGGAGGGTCAGTACTGAGGGAGCGCCGCACTGTCGGAGGGTCAGTACTGAGGGAGCGACGCACTGTCAGAGGGTCAGTATTAAGGGGGCACTGCATTGTCGGAGGGTCAGTACTGAGGGAGCGCTGGACTGTCGGAGGGTCAGTACTGAGGAAGCGCTGGTCTGTCGGAGGGTCAGTACTGAGGGAGTGCCGCACCGTCGGAGGGTCAGTACTAAGGGGGCCCTGCACTGTCGGAGGGTCAGTACTAAGGGAGCACTGCACTGTCGGAGGGTCAGTACTGAGGGAGTGCCGCACTGTCGGAGGGTCAGTACTAAGGGCGCGTCGCACTGTCGGAGGGTCTAAACTGAGGGAGCGCCGCACTGTCGGAGGGACAGTGCTAAGGGGGCACAGCACTGTCGGAAGGTCAGTACTGAGGGAGTGCCGCACTGTCGGAGGGTCAGTACTAAGGGGGCACTGCACTGTCGGAGGGTCAGTACTGAAGGAGCGCCGCACTGTCGGAGGGTTAGTACTAAGGGAGCGCCGCAATGTCGGAGGGTCAGTACTGTGAGAGCGCTGCACTGTCGGAGGGTCAGTAATGAGTGAGCGCCGCACTGTCGGAGGGTCACTACTGAGGGAGCGCTGCACTGTCAGAGGGTCAGTACTGTGGGAGAGCCGCACTGTCGGAGGGTCAGTAATAAGGGCGCATCGCACAGTCAGAGGGTCAGAACTGAGGGAGCGCCGCACTGTCAGATGGTCAGTACTGAGGGAGCTCCGCACTGTCGGAGTGTCAGTACTGAGGGAGCGCCGCACTGTCGGAGAGTCAGTACTAAGGGCGCGTCGCACAGTCAGAGGGTCAGAACTGAGGGAGTGCCGCACTGTCGGAGGGTCAGTACTAAGGGGGCACCGCACTGTCGGAGGGTCGATACTGAGGGAGGGCCGCACTGTCGGAGGGTTTGGACTAAGGGAGCGCCACGCTGTCGGAGGGTCAGTTGTAAGGGGGCACCACACTGTCAGAGGGTCAGTACTGAAGGAGCGCCGCACTGTCGGAGGGTTAGTACTAAGGGAGCGCCGCAATGTCGGAGGGTCAGTACTGAGGGAGAGCCGCACAGTCGGAGGGTCAGTGCTGAGGGAGCGCCGCACTGTCGGAGGGTCAGTTTTGAGGGAGCTCCACACTGTCGGAGGGTCAGTACTGAGGGAGCGCTGGACTGTCGGAGGGTCAGTACTGAGGTAGTGCTGCACTGTCGGAGGGTCAGTACTGAGGGAGCGCCGCACTGTGAGAGGATCAGTACTGAGGGAGCGCCGCACTGTCAGAGGGTCAGTACTAAGGGGGCACTGCACTGTCGGAAGGTCAGTACTGAGGGAGCGCCGCACTGTCAGACTGTCAGTACTGAGGGAGCGCCGCACTGTCAGACAGTCAGTACTGAGGGAGCGCCGCACTGTCGGAGAGTCAGTACTGAGGGAGCGCCGCACTGTCGGAGTATCAGTACTGAGGGAGCGCCGCGCTGTCAGAGGGTCAGTACTGAGGGAGCGCCGCACTGTCGGAGGCTCAGTACTGAAGGAGCGCCGGACTGTCGGAGGGTCAGTGCTGACGAACGCCGCACTGTCGGAGGGTCAGTACTGAGGGAGCGCCGCACTGTCGGAGAGTCAGTACTAAGGGCGCGTCGCACAGTCAGAGGGTCAGAACTGAGGGAGTGCCGCACTGTCAGAGGGTCAGTACTGAGGGAGCACCACACTGTCGGAGGGTAAGTATTAAGGGGGCACTGCGCTGTCGGAGGGTCAGTACTGAGGGAGCGCAGCAC
Organism: Carcharodon carcharias; assembly: GCF_017639515.1. Classification (NCBI taxonomy): domain Eukaryota; kingdom Metazoa; phylum Chordata; class Chondrichthyes; order Lamniformes; family Lamnidae; genus Carcharodon; species Carcharodon carcharias. Next base: position 3,579,331 of record NC_054502.1, read on the forward strand.
TGTCGGGGGGTCAGTATTAAGGGGGCATTGCATTGTCGGAGGGTCAGTACTGAGGGAGCGCTGGTTTGTCGGAGGGTCAGTACTGAGGGAGCGCTGGATTGTCGGTGGGTCTGTACTGAAGGAGCACCGCACTTTTGGTGGGTCAGTACTGAGGGAGTGCTGCACATTCGGAGGGTCAGTACTGAAGGAGCGCCGCACTGTCGGAGGGTTAGTACTAAGGGAGCGTCGCACTGTCGGAGGGTCAGTACTGTGAGAGCGCCGCACTGTCGGAGGGTCAGTAATGAGTTAGCGCCGCACTGTCGGAGGGTCACTACTGAGGGAGCGCTGCACTGTCAGAGGGTCAGTACTGTGGGAGAGCTGCACTGTCGGAGGGTCACTGCTGAAGGAGCGCTGCACTGTCGGAGGGTCAGTTTTGAGGGAGCTCCACACTGTTGGAGGGTCAGTACTGAGGGAGCGCTGGACTGTCGGAGGGTCAGTACTGAAGGAGCACCGCACTTTTGGTGGGTCAGTACTGAGGGAGCTCCACACTGTTGGAGGGTCAGTACTGAGGGAGTGCTGCACAGTCGGAGGGTCAGTACTGAGGGAGTGCTGCACTGTAGGAGGGTCAGTACTGAGGGAGCGCCGCGCTGTCAGAGAGTCAGTACTGAGGGAGCGCCGCACTGTCGGAGGGTCAGTCCTAATGGCGCGTCGCACTGTCGGAGAGTCAGTACTGAGGGAGCGCCGCACTGTCGGAGGGTCACTATTAAGGGGGCACTGCACTGTCGGATGGTCAGTACTGAGGGAGCGCCGCACTGTCGGAGGATCAGTATTAAGGGGGCACTGCACTGTCGGACGGTCAGTACTAAGGCGGCACCGCTCTGTCGGAGGGTCAGTATTAAGGGAGTGCCGCACTGTCGGAGGGTCAGTCCTAAGGGGGCACTGCACTGTCGGAGGGTCAGTACTAAGGGGGCACTTCACTGTCGGAGGGTCAGTACTGAGGGATCAACGCCCTGTCAGAGGGTCAGTACTAAGAGAGCTCTGCACTGTCCAATGGTCAGTACTGAGGGAGCGCCGCACTGTCGGATGGTCAGAATTGAGGGAACGCCGCACTGTCGGATGGTCAGTACTGAGGGAGCGCCGCACAGTCGGAGAGTCAATACTGAGGGAGCACCGGACTGTCGGAGGGTCAGTGCTGAGGGAGCGTCGCACTGTCGGATGGTCAGAACCGAGGGAGCGCCGGACGGTCGGAGGATCAGTACTGAGGGAGTGCCGCACTGTCGGAGGGTCATTACTGAGGGAGCGCCGCACTGTAGGAGGGTCAGTTCTAAGGGGGCCCTGCACTGTCGGAGGGTCAGTAGTAAGGGAGCACTGCACTGTAGGAGTGTCAGTACTGAGGGAGCGCCGCACTGTCGGAAGGTCAGTACTAAGGGCGCGTCGCACTGTCGGAGGGTCGAAACTGAGGGAGCGCCGCACTGTCGGAGGGACAGGACTAAGGGGGCACTGCACTGTCGGAGGGTCAGTACTGAGGGAGCACCGCACTGTCGGAGGGTCAGTACTGAGGGAACTCCGCACTGTCTGAGGGTCAGTACTAAGGGAGCGCCACGCTGTCGGAGGGTCAGTTCTAAGGGGGCACCACACTGTCGGAGGGTCAGTACTGAGGGAGCGCAGCACTGTCGGAGGGTTAGTACTGAGGGAGCGTCGCACTGTTGGATGGTCAGTACCGAGGGAGTGCCGGACGGTCGGACGATCAGTACTGAGGGAGTGCCGCACTGTTGGAGGGTCAGTACTGAGGGAGCGCTGCACTTTCGGAGGGACAGTACTAAGGGGGCACTGCACTGTCGGAAGGTCAGTACTGAGGGAGTGCTGCACTGTCGGAGGGACAGTACTAAGGGGGCACAGCACTGTCGGAAGGTCAGTACTGAGGGAGCGCCGCACTGTCGGAGGGACAGTACTAAGGGGGCACTGCACTGTCGGAGGGTCAGTACTGAGGAATCGCTGCACTGTCAGAGTGTCAGTACTGAGGGAGAGCCGCACTGTCGGAGGGTCAGAACTGAGGGAGCGCCGCACTGTCGGATGGTCATTACTGAGGGAGCGCCGCACTGTCCGAGGGTCAGTATTAAGGGGGCACTGCACTGTCGGAGGGTCATTACTGAGGGAGCGCCGCACTGTCGGACGGTCAGTACTAAGGGGGCACCGCACTGTCGGACGGTCAGTACTAAGGGAGCGCCGCACTGTCAAATGGTCAGGACTGAGGGGGAGCCGTGCTGTTGGAGAATCAGTATTGAGGGAGCGCCGCGCTGTCAGAGGGTCAGTACTGAGGGAGCGCCGCACTGTCGGAGGCTCGGTACTGAAGGAGCGCCGGACTGTCGGAGGGTCAGTGCTGACGAACGCCGCACTGTCGGAGGGTCAGTGCTGAGGGAGCGTCGCACTGTCGGATGGTCAGAACCGAGGGAGCGCCGGACGGTCGGAGGATCAGTACTGAGGGAGTGCTGCGCTGTCGGAGAGTTAGTACTGAGGGAGCGCCGCACTGTCGGAGGGTCAGTACTAAGGGGCACTGCACTGTTGGAGGGTCAGCACTAAGGGAGCACTGCACTGTCGGAGGGTCAGTACTGAGGGAGCGCCGCACTGTCGGAGGGTCAGTACGGAGGGAGAGCCGCATTGACGAGGGTCAGTGCTGAGGGAGCCCTGCATTGTTGGAGGGTCAGTACTAAGGGGGCCCTGCACTGTTGGAGGGTCAGTACTGAGGGAGTGCTGCACTGTCGAGGGTCACTACTGAGGGAGCGCCGCACTGTCGGAGGGTCAGTACTAAGGGGGCACTGCACTGTCGGATGGTCAGTACTGAGGGAGCACCGCACTGTCGGAGGGTCAGTACTGAGGGAACTCCGCACTGTCTGAGGGTCACTACTAAGGGAGCTCTGCACTGTCTAATGGTTAGTACTGAGGGAGCACCACACTGTCGGAGAGTCAGTACTGAGGGAGCGCCGCACTGTCGGAGGGTCAGTCCTAATGGCGCGTCGCACTGTCGGAGGGTCAGTACTGAGGGAGCGCCGCACTGTCGGAGGGTCAGTACTGAGGGAGCGACGCACTGTCAGAGGGTCAGTATTAAGGGGGCACTGCATTGTCGGAGGGTCAGTACTGAGGGAGCGCTGGACTGTCGGAGGGTCAGTACTGAGGAAGCGCTGGTCTGTCGGAGGGTCAGTACTGAGGGAGTGCCGCACCGTCGGAGGGTCAGTACTAAGGGGGCCCTGCACTGTCGGAGGGTCAGTACTAAGGGAGCACTGCACTGTCGGAGGGTCAGTACTGAGGGAGCGCCGCACTGTCGGAGGGTCAGTACTAAGGGCGCGTCGCATTGTCGGAGGGTCAGTACTAAGGGCGCGTCGCATTGTCGGAGGGTCTAAACTGAGGGAGCGCCGCACTGTCGGAGGGACAGTGCTAAGGGGGCACAGCACTGTCGGAAGGTCAGTACTGAGGGAGTGCCGCACTGTCGGAGGGTCAGTACTAAGGGGGCACTGCACTGTCGGAGGGTCAGTACTGAAGGAGCGCCGCACTGTCGGAGGGTTAGTACTAAGGGAGCACCGCAATGTCGGAGGGTCAGTACTGTGAGAGCGCTGCACTGTCGGAGGGTCAGTAATGAGTGAGCGCCGCACTGTCGGAGGGTCACTACTGAGGGAGCGCTGCACTGTCAGAGGGTCAGTACTGGGGGAGCGCCGCACTGTCGGAGGGTTAGTACTGAGGGAGCGTCGCACTGTTGGATGGTCAGTACCGAGGGAGTGCCGGACGGTCGGACGATCAGTACTGAGGGAGTGCGGCACTGTTGGAGGGTCAGTACTGAGGGAGCGCCGCACTTTTGGAGGGACAGTACTAAGGGGGCACTGCACTGTTGGAGGGTCAGTACTGAGGGAGTGCTGCACTGTCGAGGGTCACTACTGAGGGAGCGCCGCACTGTCGGAGGGTCAGTACTAAGGGAGCTCTGCACTGTCTAATGGTTAGTACTGAGGGAGCACCACACTGTCGGAGAGTCAGTACTGAGGGAGCGCCGCACTGTTGGAGGGTCAGTCCTAATGGCGCGTCGCACTGTCGGAGGGTCAGTACTAAGGCAGCGCCGCACTGTCGGAGGGTCAGTACTGAGGGAGCGACGCACTGTCAGAGGGTCAGTATTAAGGGGGCACTGCATTGTCGGAGGGTCAGTACTGAGGGAGCACCGCACTGTCGGAGGGTCAGTACTGAGGGAGTGCCGCACTGTCTGAGGGTCAGTACTAAGGGGGCACTTCACTGTCGGAGGGTCAATACTGAGGGAGCACCGCACTGTCGGAGGGTCAGTACTGAGGGAACTCCGCACTGTCTGAGGGTCAGTACTAAGGGAGCTCTGCACTGTCCAATGGTCAGTACTGAGGGAGCGCCGCACTGTCGGATGGTCAGAACTGAGGGAGCGCCGCACTGTCGGATGGTCAGTACTGAGGGAGCGCCGCACTGTCGGAGAGTCAGTACTGAGGGAGCGCCGCACTGTCGGAGAGTTAGTACTGAGGGAGCGCCGGACTGTCGGAGGGTCAGTGCTGAGGGAGCGGCGCACTGTCGGATGGTCAGAACCGAGGGAGCGCCGGACGGTCGGAGGATCAGTACTGAGGGAGTGCCGCACTGTCGGAGGGTCAGTACTAAGGGGGCACTGCACTGTCGGAGGGTCAGTACTGAGGGAGCGCTGCACTGTAGGAGGGTCAGTACTGAGGGGACCCAGCACTGTAGGAGGGTCAGTACTGAGGGAGCGCCGCACTGTCGGAGGGTCAGTACTAAGGGGGCCCTGCACTGTCGGAGGGTCAGTACTAAGGGGGCCCTGCACTGTCGGAGGGTCAGTACTAAGGGAGCACTGCACTGTCGGAGGGTCAGTACTAAGGGAGCACTGCACTGTAGGAGGGTCAGTACTGAGGGAGCGCCGCACTGTCGGAGGGTCAGTACTAAGGGCGCGTCGCACTGTCGGAGGGTTGAAACTGCGGGAGCGCCGCACTGTCGGAGGGACAGTACTAAGGGGGCACAGCACTGTCGGAAGGTCAGTACTGAGGGAGTGCCGCACTGTCGGAGGGTCAGTACTAAGTGGGCACTGCACTGTCGGAGGGTCAGTACTGAGGGAGCACCGCACTGTCGGAGGGTCAGTACTGAGGGAGCGACGCACTGTCAGAGGGTCAGTATTAAGGGGGCACTGCATTGTCGGAGGGTCAGTACTGAGGGAGCGCTGGACTGTCGGAGGGTCAGTACTGAGGAAGCGCTGGTCTGTCGGAGGGTCAGTACTGAGGGAGTGCCGCACCGTCGGAGGGTCAGTACTAAGGGGGCCCTGCACTGTCGGAGGGTCAGTACTAAGGGAGCACTGCACTGTCGGAGGGTCAGTACTGAGGGAGCGCCGCACTGTCGGAGGGTCAGTACTAAGGGCGCGTCGCATTGTCGGAGGGTCTAAACTGAGGGAGCGCCGCACTGTCGGAGGGACAGTGCTAAGGGGGCACAGCACTGTCGGAAGGTCAGTACTGAGGGAGTGCCGCACTGTCGGAGGGTCAGTACTAAGGGGGCACTGCACTGTCGGAGGGTCAGTACTGAAGGAGCGCCGCACTGTCGGAGGGTTAGTACTAAGGGAGCACCGCAATGTCGGAGGGTCAGTACTGTGAGAGCGCTGCACTGTCGGAGGGTCAGTAATGAGTGAGCGCCGCACTGTCGGAGGGTCACTACTGAGGGAGCGCTGCACTGTCAGAGGGTCAGTACTGGGGGAGCGCCGCACTGTCGGAGGGTTAGTACTGAGGGAGCGTCGCACTGTTGGATGGTCAGTACCGAGGGAGTGCCGGACGGTCGGACGATCAGTACTGAGGGAGTGCGGCACTGTTGGAGGGTCAGTACTGAGGGAGCGCCGCACTTTTGGAGGGACAGTACTAAGGGGGCCCTGCACTGTTGGAGGGTCAGTACTGAGGGAGTGCTGCACTGTCGAGGGTCACTACTGAGGGAGCGTCGCACTGTCGGAGGGTCAGTACTGAGGGAGCACCACACTGTCGGAGAGTCAGTACTGAGGGAGCGCCGCACTGTTGGAGGGTCAGTCCTAATGGCGCGTCGCACTGTCGGAGGGTCAGTACTCAGGCAGCGCCGCACTGTCGGAGGGTCAGTACTGAGGGAGCGACGCACAGTCAGAGGGTCAGTATTAAGGGGGCACTGCATTGTCGGAGGGTCAGTACTGAGGGAGCACCGCACTGTCGGAGGGTCAGTACTGAGGGAGTGCCGCACTGTCTGAGGGTCAGTACTAAGGGGGCACTTCACTGTCGGAGGGTCAATACTGAGGGAGCACCGCACTGTCGGAGGGTCAGTACTGAGGGAACTCCGCACTGTCTGAGGGTCAGTACTAAGGGAGCTCTGCACTGTCCAATGGTCAGTACTGAGGGAGCGCCGCACTGTCGGATGGTCAGAACTGAGGGAGCGCCGCACTGTCGGATGGTCAGTACTGAGGGAGCGCCGCACTGTCGGAGAGTCAGTACTGAGGGAGCGCCGCACTGTCGGAGGGTCAGTACTGAGGGAGCGCCGGACTGTCGGAGGGTCAGTGCTGAGGGAGCGTCGCACTGTCGGATGGTCAGAACCGAGGGAGCACCGGACGGTCGGAGGATCAGTACTGAGGGAGTGCCGCACTGTCGGAGGGTCAGTACTAAGGGGGCACTGCACTGTCGGAGGGTCAGTACTGAGGGAGCGCTGCACTGTAGGAGGGTCAGTACTGAGGGGACCCAGCACTGTAGGAGGGTCAGTACTGAGGGAGCGCCGCACTGTCGGAGGGTCAGTACTGAGGGAGTGCCGCACTGTCGGAGGGTCAGTACTAAGGGGGCCCTGCACTGTCGGAGGGTCAGTACTAAGGGAGCACTGCACTGTCGGAGGGTCAGTACTAAGGGAGCACTGCACTGTAGGAGGGTCAGTACTGAGGGAGCGCCGCACTGTCGGAGGGTCAGTACTAAGGGCGCGTCGCACTGTCGGAGGGTTGAAACTGCGGGAGCGCCGCACTGTCGGAGGGACAGTACTAAGGGGGCACAGCACTGTCGGAAGGTCAGTACTGAGGGAGTGCCGCACTGTCGGAGGGTCAGTACTAAGTGGGCACTGCACTGTCGGAGGGTCAGTACTGAGGGAGCACCGCACTGTCGGAGGGTCAGTACTGAGGGAACTCCGCACTGTCGGAGGGTCAGTACTAAGGGAGCGCCACGCTGTCGGAGGGTCAGTTCTAAGGGGGCACTGCACTGTCGGAGGGTCAGTACTGAGGGAGCGCCGCACTGTCGGAGGGTTAGTACTGAGGGAGCGCCGCACTGTCTGAGGGTCAGTACTAAGGGGGCACTGCACTGTCGGAAGGTCAGTGCTGAGGGAGCGTCGCACTGTCGGATGGTCAGTACCGAGGGAGTGCCGGACGGTCGGACGATCAGTACTGAGGGAGTGCCGCTCTGTCGGAGAGTCAGTACTAAGGGCGCGTCGCACAGTCAGAGGGTCAGAACTGAGAGAGTGCCGCACTGTCGGAGGGTCAGTATTAAGGGGGCACTGCACTGTCGGAGGGTCAGTACTGAGGGAGCGCCGCACAGTCGGACGGTCAGTACTAAGGCGGCACCGCTCTGTCGGAGGGTCAGTACTAAGGGAGTGCCGCACTGTCGGAGGGTCAGTACTAAGGGCGCGTCGCACAGTCAGAGGGTCAGAACTGAGGGAGTGCCGCACTGTCGGAGGGTCAGTATTAAGGTGGCACTGCACTGTCGGAGGGTAAGTACTGAGGGAGCGCCGCACGGTCGGACGGTCAGTACTAAGGCGGCACCGCTCTGTCGGAGGGTCAGTACTAAGGGAGTGCCGCACTGTCGGAGGGTCAGTACTAAGGGGGCACTGCACTGTCGGAGGGTCAGTACTGAGGGAGCACCGCACTGTCGGAGGGTTAGTACTGAGGGAGCGCCGCACTGTCTGAGGGTCAGTACTAAGGGGGCACTGCACTGTCGGAAGGTCAGTGCTGAGGGAGCGTCGCACTGTCGGATGGTCAGTACCGAGGGAGTGCCAGACGGTCGGACGATCAGTACTGAGGGAGTGCCGCTCTGTCGGAGAGTCAGTACTAAGGGCGCGTCGCACAGTCAGAGGGTCAGAACTGAGGGAGTGCCGCACTGTCGGAGGGTCAGTATTAAGGGGGCACTGCACTGTCGGAGGGTCAGTACTGAGGGAGCGCCGCACAGTCGGACGGTCAGTACTAAGGCGGCACCGCTCTGTCGGAGGGTCAGTACTAAGGGAGTGCCGCACTGTCGGAGGGTCAGTAGTAAGGGCGCGTCGCACAGTCAGAGGGTCAGAACTGAGGGAGTGCCGCACTGTCGGAGGGTCAGTATTAAGGTGGCACTGCACTGTCGGAGGGTAAGTACTGAGGGAGCGCCGCACGGTCGGACGGTCAGTACTAAGGCGGCACCGCTCTGTCGGAGGGTCAGTACTAAGGGAGTGCCGCATTGTCGGAGGGTCAGTACTGAGGGAGCGCCGCACTGTCGGATGGTCAGTACTAAGGGAGCGCCGCACTGTTAGGGGTTCAGAACTGATGGAGCGCCGCATTGACCGAGGGTCAGTGATGAGGGAGCCCCGCATTGTTGGAGAGTCAGTACTAAGGGGGCACTGCACTGTTGGAGGGTCAGTACTGAGGGAGTGCTGCACTGTCGAGGGTCACTACTAAGGGAGCGCCGCACTGTCGGAGGGTCAGTACTGAGGGAACTCCGCACTGTCTGAGGGTCACTACTAAGGGAGCTCTGCACTGTCTAATGGTTAGTACTGAGGGAGCACCACACTGTCGGAGAGTCAGTACTGAGGGAGCGCCGCACTGTCGGAGGGTCAGTCCTAATGGCGCGTCGCACTGTCGGAGGGTCAGTACTGAGGGAGCGCCGCACTGTCGGAGGGTCAGTACTGAGGGAGCGACGCACTGTCAGAGGGTCAGTATTAAGGGGGCACTGCATTGTCGGAGGGTCAGCACTGAGGGAGCGCTGGACTGTCGGAGGGTCAGTACTGAGGAAGCGCTGGTCTGTCGGAGGGTCAGTACTGAGGGAGTGCCGCACCGTCGGAGGGTCAGTACTAAGGGGGCCCTGCACTGTCGGAGGGTCAGTACTAAGGGAGCACTGCACTGTCGGAGGGTCAGTACTGAGGGAGTGCCGCACTGTCGGAGGGTCAGTACTAAGGGCGCGTCGCACTGTCGGAGGGTCTAAACTGAGGGAGCGCCGCACTGTCGGAGGGACAGTGCTAAGGGGGCACAGCACTGTCGGAAGGTCAGTACTGAGGGAGTGCCGCACTGTCGGAGGGTCAGTACTAAGGGGGCACTGCACTGTCGGAGGGTCAGTACTGAAGGAGCGCCGCACTGTCGGAGGGTTAGTACTAAGGGAGCGCCGCAATGTCGGAGGGTCAGTACTGTGAGAGCGCTGCACTGTCGGAGGGTCAGTAATGAGTGAGCGCCGCACTGTCGGAGGGTCACTACTGAGGGAGCGCTGCACTGTCAGAGGGTCAGTACTGTGGGAGAGCCGCACTGTCGGAGGGGCAGTAATAAGGGCGCATCGCACAGTCAGAGGGTCAGAACTGAGGGAGCGCCGCACTGTCAGATGGTCAGTACTGAGGGAGCTCCGCACTGTCGGAGTGTCAGTACTGAGGGAGCGCCGCACTGTCGGAGAGTCAGTACTAAGGGCGCGTCGCACAGTCAGAGGGTCAGAACTGAGGGAGTGCCGCACTGTCGGAGGGTCAGTACTAAGGGGGCACCGCACTGTCGGAGGGTCAATACTGAGGGAGGGCCGCACTGTCGGAGGGTTTGGACTAAGGGAGCGCCACGCTGTCGGAGGGTCAGTTGTAAGGGGGCACCACACTGTCAGAGGGTCAGTACTGAAGGAGCGCCGCACTGTCGGAGGGTTAGTACTAAGGGAGCGCCGCAATGTCGGAGGGTCAGTACTGTGGGAGAGCCGCACAGTCGGAGGGTCAGTGCTGAGGGAGCGCTGCACTGTCGGAGGGTCAGTTTTGAGGGAGCTCCACACTGTCGGAGGGTCAGTACTGAGGGAGCGCTGGACTGTCGGAGGGTCAATACTGAAGGAGCACCGCACTTTTGGTGGGTCAGTATTGAGGGAGTGCTGCACTGTCGGAGGGTCAGTACTGAGGTAGTGCTGCACTGTCGGAGGGTCAGTACTGAGGGAGCGCCGCACTGTGAGAGGATCAGTACTGAGGGAGCGCCGCACTGTCAGAGGGTCAGTACTAAGGGGGCACTGCACTGTCGGAAGGTCAGTACTGAGGGAGCGCCGCACTGTCAGACAGTCAGTACTGAGGGAGCGCCGCACTGTCAGACAGTCAGTACTGAGGGAGCGCCGCACTGTCGGAGAGTCAGTACTGAGGGAGCGCAGCAATGTCGGAGGGTCAGTACTGAGGGAGCGCCGCACTGTCGGAGAGTCAGTACTGAGGGATCGCCGCACTGTCGGAGAATCAGTACTGAGGGAGCGCCGCGCTGTCAGAGGGTCAGTACTGAGGGAGCGCCGCACTGTCGGAGGCTCAGTACTGAAGGAGCGCCGGACTGTCGGAGGGTCAGTGCTGACAAACGCCGCACTGTCGGAGGGTCAGTACTGAGGGAGCGCCGCACTGTCGGAGAGTCAGTACTAAGGGCGCGTCGCACAGTCAGAGGGTCAGAACTGAGGGAGTGCCGCACTGTCAGAGGGTCAGTACTGAGGGAGCACCACACTGTCGGAGGGTAAGTATTAAGGGGGCACTGCGCTGTCGGAGGGTCAGTACTGAGGGAGCGCAGCACTGTCGGGGGGTCAGTATTAAGGGGGCATTGCATTGTCGGAGGGTCAGTACTGAGGGAGCGCTGGTTTGTCGGAGGGTCAGTACTGAGGGAGCGCTGGATTGTCGGTGGGTCTGTACTGAAGGAGCACCGCACTTTTGGTGGGTCAGTACTGAGGGAGTGCTGCACATTCGGAGGGTCAGTACTGAAGGAGCGCCGCACTGTCGGAGGGTTAGTACTAAGGGAGCGTCGCACTGTCGGAGGGTCACTACTGAGGGAGCGCTGCACTGTCAGAGGGTCAGTACTGTGGGAGAGCTGCACTGTCGGAGGGTCACTGCTGAAGGAGCGCTGCACTGTCGGAGGGTCAGTTTTGAGGGAGCTCCACACTGTTGGAGGGTCAGTACTGAGGGAGCGCTGGACTGTCGGAGGGTCAGTACTGAAGGAGCACCGCACTTTTGGTGGGTCAGTACTGAGGGAGCTCCACACTGTTGGAGGGTCAGTACTGAGGGAGTGCTGCACAGTCGGAGGGTCAGTACTGAGGGAGTGCTGCACTGTAGGAGGGTCAGTACTGAGGGAGCGCCGCGCTGTCAGAGAGTCAGTACTGAGGGAGCGCCGCACTGTCGGAGGGTCAGTCCTAATGGCGCGTCGCACTGTCGGAGAGTCAGTACTGAGGGAGCGCCGCACTGTCGGAGGGTCACTATTAAGGGGGCACTGCACTGTCGGATGGTCAGTACTGAGGGAGCGCCGCACTGTCGGAGGATCAGTATTAAGGGGGCACTGCACTGTCGGACGGTCAGTACTAAGGCGGCACCGCTCTGTCGGAGGGTCAGTATTAAGGGAGTGCCGCACTGTCGGAGGGTCAGTACTAAGGGGGCACTGCACTGTCGGAGGGTCAGTACTAAGGGGGCACTTCACTGTCGGAGGGTCAGTACTGAGGGATCAACGCCCTGTCAGAGGGTCAGTACTAAGAGAGCTCTGCACTGTCCAATGGTCAGTACTGAGGGAGCGCCGCACTGTCGGATGGTCAGAATTGAGGGAACGCCGCACTGTCGGATGGTCAGTACTGAGGGAGCGCCGCACAGTCGGAGAGTCAATACTGAGGGAGCACCGGACTGTCGGAGGGTCAGTGCTGAGGGAGCGTCGCACTGTCGGATGGTCAGAACCGAGGGAGCGCCGGACGGTCGGAGGATCAGTACTGAGGGAGTGCCGCACTGTCGGAGGGTCATTACTGAGGGAGCGCCGCACTGTAGGAGGGTCAGTTCTAAGGGGGCCCTGCACTGTCGGAGGGTCAGTAGTAAGGGAGCACTGCACTGTAGGAGTGTCAGTACTGAGGGAGCGCCGCACTGTCGGAAGGTCAGTACTAAGGGCGCGTCGCACTGTCGGAGGGTCGAAACTGAGGGAGCGCCGCACTGTCGGAGGGACAGGACTAAGGGGGCACTGCACTGTCGGAGGGTCAGTACTGAGGGAGCACCGCACTGTCGGAGGGTCAGTACTGAGGGAACTCCGCACTGTCTGAGGGTCAGTACTAAGGGAGCGCCACGCTGTCGGAGGGTCAGTTCTAAGGGGGCACCACACTGTCGGAGGGTCAGTACTGAGGGAGCGCAGCACTGTCGGAGGGTTAGTACTGAGGGAGCGTCGCACTGTTGGATGGTCAGTACCGAGGGAGTGCCGGACGGTCGGACGATCAGTACTGAGGGAGTGCCGCACTGTTGGAGGGTCAGTACTGAGGGAGCGCTGCACTTTCGGAGGGACAGTACTAAGGGGGCACTGCACTGTCGGAAGGTCAGTACTGAGGGAGTGCTGCACTGTCGGAGGGACAGTACTAAGGGGGGCACAGCACTGTCGGAAGGTCAGTACTGAGGGAGCGCCGCACTGTCGGAGGGACAGTACTAAGGGGGCACTGCACTGTCGGAGGGTCAGTACTGAGGAATCGCTGCACTGTCAGAGTGTCAGTACTGAGGGAGAGCCGCACTGTCGGAGGGTCAGAACTGAGGGAGCGCCGCACTGTCGGATGGTCATTACTGAGGGAGCGCCGCACTGTCCGAGAGTCAGTATTAAGGGGGCACTGCACTGTCGGAGGGTCATTACTGAGGGAGCGCCGCACTGTCGGACGGTCAGTACTAAGGGGGCACCGCACTGTCGGACGGTCAGTACTAAGGGAGCGCCGCACTGTCAAATGGTCAGGACTGAGGGGGAGCCGTGCTGTTGGAGAATCAGTACTGAGGGAGCGCCGCGCTGTCAGAGGGTCAGTACTGAGGGAGCGCCGCACTGTCGGAGGCTCGGTACTGAAGGAGCGCCGGACTGTCGGAGGGTCAGTGCTGACGAACGCCGCACTGTCGGAGGGTCAGTGCTGAGGGAGCGTCGCACTGTCGGATGGTCAGAACCGAGGGAGCGCCGGACGGTCGGAGGATCAGTACTGAGGGAGTGCTGCGCTGTCGGAGAGTTAGTACTGAGGGAGCGCCGCACTGTCGGAGGGTCAGTACTAAGGGGCACTGCACTGTTGGAGGGTCAGCACTAAGGGAGCACTGCACTGTCGGAGGGTCAGTACTGAGGGAGCGCCGCACTGTCGGAGGGTCAGTACGGAGGGAGAGCCGCATTGACGAGGGTCAGTGCTGAGGGAGCCCTGCATTGTTGGAGGGTCAGTACTAAGGGGGCCCTGCACTGTTGGAGGGTCAGTACTGAGGGAGTGCTGCACTGTCGAGGGTCACTACTGAGGGAGCGCCGCACTGTCGGAGGGTCAGTACTAAGGGGGCACTGCACTGTCGGATGGTCAGTACTGAGGGAGCACCGCACTGTCGGAGGGTCAGTACTGAGGGAACTCCGCACTGTCTGAGGGTCACTACTAAGGGAGCTCTGCACTGTCTAATGGTTAGTACTGAGGGAGCACCACACTGTCGGAGAGTCAGTACTGAGGGAGCGCCGCACTGTCGGAGGGTCAGTCCTAATGGCGCGTCGCACTGTCGGAGGGTCAGTACTGAGGGAGCGCCGCACTGTCGGAGGGTCAGTACTGAGGGAGCGACGCACTGTCAGAGGGTCAGTATTAAGGGGGCACTGCAGTGTCGGAGGGTCAGTACTGAGGGAGCGCTGGACTGTCGGAGGGTCAGTACTGAGGAAGCGCTGGTCTGTCGGAGGGTCAGTACTGAGGGAGTGCCGCACCGTCGGAGGGTCAGTACTAAGGGGGCCCTGCACTGTCGGAGGGTCAGTACTAAGGGAGCACTGCACTGTCGGAGGGTCAGTACTGAGGGAGCGCCGCACTGTCGGAGGGTCAGTACTAAGGGCGCGTCGCATTGTCGGAGGGTCTAAACTGAGGGAGCGCCGCACTGTCGGAGGGACAGTGCTAAGGGGGCACTTCACTGTCGGAAGGTCAGTACTGAGGGAGTGCCGCACTGTCGGAGGGTCAGTACTAAGGGGGCACTGCACTGTCGGAGGGTCAGTACTGAAGGAGCGCCGCACTGTCGGAGGGTTAGTACTAAGGGAGCACCGCAATGTCGGAGGGTCAGTACTGTGAGAGCGCCGCACTGTCGGAGGGTCAGTAATGAGTGAGCGCCGCACTGTCGGAGGGTCAGTACTGGGGGAGCGCCGCACTGTCGGAGGGTTAGTACTGAGGGAGCGTCGCACTGTTGGATGGTCAGTACCGAGGGAGTGCCGGACGGTCGGACGATCAGTACTGAGGGAGTGCCGCACTGTTGGAGGGTCAGTACTGAGGGAGCGCCGCACTTTTGGAGGGACAGTACTAAGGGGGCCCTGCACTGTTGGAGGGTCAGTACTGAGGGAGTGCTGCACTGTCGAGGGTCACTACTGAGGGAGCGCCGCACTGTCGGAGGGTCAGTACTAAGGGAGTGCCGCACTGTCTAATGGTTAGTACTGAGGGAGCACCACACTGTCGGAGAGTCAGTACTGAGGGAGCGCCGCACTGTTGGAGGGTCAGTCCTAATGGCGCGTCGCACTGTCGGAGGGTCAGTACTAAGGCAGCGCCGCACTGTCGGAGGGTCAGTACTGAGGGAGCGACGCACTGTCAGAGGGTCAGTATTAAGGGGGCACTGCATTGTCGGAGGGTCAGTACTGAGGGAGCGCCGCACTGTCGGAGGGTCAGTACTGAGGGAGTGCCGCACTGTCTGAGGGTCAGTACTAAGGGGGCACTTCACTGTCGGAGGGTCAATACTGAGGGAGCACCGCACTGTCGGAGGGTCAGTACTGAGGGAACTCCGCACTGTCTGAGGGTCAGTACTAAGGGAGCTCTGCACTGTCCAATGGTCAGTACTGAGGGAGCGCCGCACTGTCGGATGGTCAGAACTGAGGGAGCGCCGCACTGTCGGATGGTCAGGACTGAGGGAGCGCCGCACTGTCGGAGAGTCAGTACTGAGGGAGCGCCGCACTGTCGGAGAGTTAGTACTGAGGGAGCGCCGGACTGTCGGAGGGTCAGTGCTGAGGGAGCGTCGCACTGTCGGATGGTCAGAACCGAGGGAGCGCCGGACGGTCGGAGGATCAGTACTGAGGGAGTGCCGCACTGTCGGAGGGTCAGTACTAAGGGGGCACTGCACTGTCGGAGGGTCAGAACTGAGGGAGCGCTGCACTGTAGGAGGGTCAGTACTGAGGGGACCCAGCACTGTAGGAGGGTCAGTACTGAGGGAGCGCCGCACTGTCGGAGGGTCAGTACTGAGGGAGTGCCGCACTGTCGGAGGGTCAGTACTAAGGGGGCCCTGCACTGTCGGAGGGTCAGTACTAAGGGAGCACTGCACTGTCGGAGGGTCAGTACTAAGGGAGCACTGCACTGTAGGAGGGTCAGTACTGAGGGAGCGCCGCACTGTCGGAGGGTCAGTACTAAGGGCGCGTCGCACTGTCGGAGGGTTGAAACTGCGGGAGCGCCGCACTGTCGGAGGGACAGTACTAAGGGGGCACAGCACTGTCGGAAGGTCAGTACTGAGGGAGTGCCGCACTGTCGGAGGGTCAGTACTAAGTGGGCACTGCACTGTCGGAGGGTCAGTACTGAGGGAGCACCGCACTGTCGGAGGGTCAGTACTGAGGGAACTCCGCACTGTCGGAGGGTCAGTACTAAGGGAGCGCCACGCTGTCGGAGGGTCAGTTCTAAGGGGGCACTGCACTGTCGGAGGGTCAGTACTGAGGGAGCGCCGCACTGTCGGAGGGTTAGTACTGAGGGAGCGCCGCACTGTCTGAGGGTCAGTACTAAGGGGGCACTGCACTGTCGGAAGGTCAGTGCTGAGGGAGCGTCGCACTGTCGGATGGTCAGTACCGAGGGAGTGCCGGACGGTCGGACGATCAGTACTGAGGGAGTGCCGCTCTGTCGGAGAGTCAGTACTAAGGGCGCGTCGCACAGTCAGAGGGTCAGAACTGAGAGAGTGCCGCACTGTCGGAGGGTCAGTATTAAGGGGGCACTGCACTGTCGGAGGGTCAGTACTGAGGGAGCGCCGCACAGTCGGACGGTCAGTACTAAGGCGGCACCGCTCTGTCGGAGGGTCAGTACTAAGGGAGTGCCGCACTGTCGGAGGGTCAGTACTAAGGGCGCGTCGCACAGTCAGAGGGTCAGAACTGAGGGAGTGCCGCACTGTCGGAGGGTCAGTATTAAGGTGGCACTGCACTGTCGGAGGGTAAGTACTGAGGGAGCGCCGCACGGTCGGACGGTCAGTACTAAGGCGGCACCGCTCTGTCGGAGGGTCAGTACTAAGGGAGTGCCGCACTGTCGGAGGGTCAGTACTAAGGGGGCACTGCACTGTCGGAGGGTCAGTACTGAGGGAGCACCGCACTGTCGGAGGGTTAGTACTGAGGGAGCGCCGCACTGTCTGAGGGTCAGTACTAAGGGGGCACTGCACTGTCGGAAGGTCAGTGCTGAGGGAGCGTCGCACTGTCGGATGGTCATTACCGAGGGAGTGCCAGACGGTCGGACGATCAGTACTGAGGGAGTGCCGCTCTGTCGGAGAGTCAGTACTAAGGGCGCGTCGCACAGTCAGAGGGTCAGAACTGAGGGAGTGCCGCACTGTCGGAGGGTCAGTATTAAGGGGGCACTGCACTGTCGGAGGGTCAGTACTGAGGGAGCGCCGCACAGTCGGACGGTCAGTACTAAGGCGGCACCGCTCTGTCGGAGGGTCAGTACTAAGGGAGTGCCGCACTGTCGGAGGGTCAGTAGTAAGGGCGCGTCGCACAGTCAGAGGGTCAGAACTGAGGGAGTGCCGCACTGTCGGAGGGTCAGTATTAAGGTGGCACTGCACTGTCGGAGGGTAAGTACTGAGGGAGCGCCGCACGGTCGGACGGTCAGTACTAAGGCGGCACCGCTCTGTCGGAGGGTCAGTACTAAGGGAGTGCCGCACTGTTGGAGGGTCAGTACTAAGGGGGCACTGCACTGTCGGAGGGTCAGTACTGAGGGAGCGCCGCACTGTCGGATGGTCAGAACTGAGGGAGCGCCGCACTGTCGGATGGTCAGTACTGAGGGAGCGCCGCACTGTCGGAGAGTCAGTACTGAGGGAGCGCCGGACTGTCGGAGGGTCAGTGCTGAGGGAGCGTCGCACTGTCGGATGGTCAGAACCGAGGGAGCGCCGGACGGTCGGAGGATCAGTACTGAGGGAGTGCCGCACTGTCGGAGGGTCAGTACTAAGGGGGCACTGCACTGTCGGAGGGTCAGTACTGAGGGAGCGCCGCACTGTAGGAGGGTCAGTACTGAGGGGACCCAGCACTGTAGGAGGGTCAGTACTGAGGGAGCGCCGCACTGTCGGAGTGTCAGTACTGAGGGAGTGCCGCACTGTCGGAGGGTCAGTACTAAGGGGGCCCTGCACTGTCGGCGGGTCAGTACTAAGGGAGCACTGCACTGTAGGAGGGTCAGTACTGAGGGAGCGCCGCACTGTCGGAGGGTCAGTACTGAGGGAACTCCGCACTGTCGGAGGGTCGAAACTGCGGGAGCGCCGCACTGTCGGAGGGACAGTACTAAGGGGGCACAGCACTGTCGGAAGGTCAGTACTGAGGGAGTGCCGCACTGTCGGAGGGTCAGTACTAAGGGGGCACTGCACTGTCGGAGGGTCAGTACTGAGGGAGCACCGCACTGTCGGAGGGTCAGTACTGAGGGAACTCCGCACTGTCGGAGGGTCAGTACTAAGGGAGCGCCACGCTGTCGGAGGGTCAGTTCTAAGGGGGCACTGCACTGTCGGAGGGTCAGTACTGAGGGAGCGCCGCACTGTCGGAGGGTTAGTACTGAGGGAGCGCCGCACTGTCTGAGGGTCAGTACTAAGGGGGCACTGCACTGTCGGAAGGTCAGTACTGAGGGAGCGTCGCACTGTCGGATGGTCAGTACCGAGGGAGTGCCGGACGGTCGGACGATCAGTACTGAGGGAGTGCCGCACTGTTGCAGGGTCAGTACTAAGGGGGCACTGCACTGTCGGAGGGTCAGTACTGAGGGAGTGCCGCGCTGTCAGCGGGTCAGTACTGAGTGAGCGCCGCACTGTAGGAGGGTCAGTATTGAGGGAGCTCCACATTGTTGGAGGGTCAGTACTGAGGAAGCGCCGGACTGTCGGAGGGTCAGTACTGAGGAAGCGCTGGTCTGTCGGAGGGTCAGTACTGAGGGAGTGCCGCACCGTCGGAGGGTCAGTACTAAGGGGGCCCTGCACTGTCAGAGGGTCAGTACTAAGGGAGCACTGCACTGTCGGAGGGTCAGTACTGAGGGAGCGCCGCACTGTCGGAGGGTCAGTACTAAAGGCGCGTTGCACTGTCGGAGGGTCAAAACTGAGGGAGCGCCGCACTGTCGGAGGGACAGTACTAAGGGGGCACAGCACTGTTGGAAGGTCAGTACTGAGGGAGTGCCGCACTGTCGGAGGGTCAGTACTAAGGGGGCACTGCACTGTCGGAGGGTCAGTACTGAAGGAGCGCCGCACTGTCGGAGGGTTAGTACTAAGGGAGCGCCGCAATGTCGGAGGGTCAGTACTGTGAGAGCGCCGCACTGTCGGAGGGTCAGTAATGAGTGAGCGCCGCACTGTCGGAGGGTCACTACTGAGGGAGCGCTGCACTGTCAGAGGGTCAGTACTGTGGGAGAGCCGCACTGTCGGAGGGTCAGTGCTGAGGGAGCGCCGCACTGTCGGAGGGTCAGTTTTGAGGGAGCTCCACACTGTTGGAGGGTCAGTACTGAGGAAGCGCTGGACTGTCGGAGGGTCAGTACTGAAGGAGCACCGCACTTTTGGTGGGTCAGTACTGAGGGAGTGCTGCACAGTCGGAGGGTCAGTACTGAGGGAGTGCTGCACTGTCGGAGGGTCAGTACTGAGGGAGCGCCGCGCTGTGAGAGGATCAGTACTGAGGGAGCACCGCACTGTCAGAGGGTCAGTACTAAGGGGGCACTGCACTGTCGGAATGTCAGTACTGAGGGAGCGCCGCACTGTCGGAGGGTCAGTACTAAGGGAACTCCGCACTGTCTGAGGGTCAGTACTAAGGGAGCGCCACGCTGTCGGAGGGTCAGTTCTAAGGGGGCACTGCACTGTCAGAGTGTCAGTACTGAGGGAGCGCCGCACTGTCGGAGGGTTAGTACTGAGGGAGTGCCGCACTGTTGGAGGGACAGTACTAAGTGGGCACTGCACTGTCGGAGGGTCAGTACTGAGGGAGCGTCGCACTGTCAGCGGGTCAGTACTGAGTGAGCGCCGCACCTTTGAAGGGACAGTGCTAAGGGGGCACTGCACTGTCGGAAGGTCAGTACTGAGGGAGCGCTGCACTGTCGGAGGGACAGTACTAAGGGGGCACAGCACTGTCGGAAGGTCAGTACTGAGGGAGCGCCGCACTGTCGGAGGGACAGTACTAAGGGGGCACTGCACTGTCGGAGGGTCAGTACTGAGGGATCGCTGCACTGTCAGAGTTTTATGTACTGAGGGAGAGCCGCGCTGTCGGTGGTTCAGAACTGAGGGAGCGCCGCACTGTCGGAGGGTCAGTACTAAGGGAGCGCCGCACTGTCAGAGGGTCAGTACTGAAGGAGCGCCGCACTGTCGGAGGCTCAGTACTGAAGGAGCGCCGGACTGTCGGAGGGTCAGTGCTGACGAACGCCGCACTGTCGGAGGGTCAGTACTGAGGGAGCGCCGCACTGTCGGAGAGTCAGTACTGAGGGAGCGCTGCACTGTCGGAGAGTCAGTACTAAGGACGCATCGCACAGTCAGAGGGTCAGTACTAAGGGCACGTCGCACAGTCAGAGGGTCAGAACTGAGGGAGTGCCGCACTGTTGGAGGGTCAGAACTGAGGGAGTGCCGCACTGTCGGAGGGTCAGTACTGAGGGAGCGCCGCACTGTCGGAGAGTGAGTACTGAGGGAGCGCCGCACTGTCGGAGAGTCAGTACTAAGGACGCATAGCACAGTCAGAGGGTCAGTACTAAGGGCACGTCGCACAGTCAGAGGGTCAGAACTGAGGGAGTGCCGCACTGTCGGAGGGTCAGTACTGAGGGAGCGCTGCACTGTCGGAGGGTCACTATTAAGGGGGCACTGCACTGTCGGATGGTCAGTACTGAGGGAGCGCCGCACTGTCGGAGGGTCAGTATTAAGGGGGCACTGCACTGTCGGAGGGTCAGTACTGCGGGAGCGCCGCGCGGTTTGACGGTCAGTACTAAGACGGCACCGCTCTGTCGTAGGGTCAGTACTAAGGGAGTGCTGCACTGTCGGAGGGTCAGTACTAAGGGGGCAATGCACTGTCGGAGGGTCAGTACTGAGTGAGTGCCGCAATGTCAGAGGGTTCGTGCTGAGCCCATGCTGCAATGTTAGAGTTACTGCTTATTGAGTTGGACACTAAACTGAGGCCTGTCTGCCCTATGTGATGGATGTTAAAGATCAAAGCAAAATATTGCGGATGCTGGAAATCTGAAATAAAAATAGAAAATTCTGGTAAAACTCAGCAGGCCTGACAGCATCTGTTGAGAGAGAAACAGAGTTAACGTTTCCAGTCTGTACGACCGAAGAAAACTGTCTGAAGGAAGGTCACACGGACTCGAAACGTTAACTCTGTTTCTCTCTCCACAGATGCTGTCAGGCCTGCTGCGTTTTTCCAGCATTTTCTGTTCTGATGTTAAAGCTTACAAGGCTGTTGTTTTGATTCAGAATGGTGTGGTTTCTCTTCTGTGTCCTCGGCCAAATTTGTTCCTTAAACAACACCACATTAATGTCATATTGCTTATGGGAGCTTGCTGTGTGCAAATTGATTGCTTCTTTCCCTACATGACAACAGCCAGTACACTCGAACAAAGTCCTAGGCTGCTTGTAAAGTGTTCTCACCGCGGGTGTGAAAACCACTGTTGGGATGCAAATCTCTTTAGAGGAAAGAATATTATTATAACTGTTTTGATGCCTGCATCAACCTGGGTGGATGTCTGGGGAGGGTGACTATTAATGACCCAGTTCAACATGCTGTGTGTTTTGAGCTCAGTTACTTTAAATCTGTTGCAGAGTCCCTTTAACTCAGCGCTGGATTCCAGTCGTGGGACCCGCCATCACGGATTGGTGGAAAGGGTACAGAGGGCGAGGCTGATGTCCCCTCACAGACGACAGATATCCTTTTGTATTAGCATTGTCTTGCTGCATCTCAATAACTCAGTAACTCCACCATCAATGACGCACAGTGGCAGCAGTGTGTGTACCATCTACACGATGCACTGCAGCAACTCACCAAGGCTCCTTCGACAGCACCTTCCAAACTCTCAATCTCTACTGCCTGGAAGGACAAGGGCGGTAGATACATGGCAACACCACCACCTGGAAGTTCCCCTCCAAGCCACTCATCGTCCTGACTTGGAAACATATCGGCCGTTCCTTCACTGTCGCTGGGTCAAAATCCTGGAACTCCCTCCCTAACAGCACAGTGGGTGTACCTACACCACAGGGACTGCAGCGGTTCAAGAAGGCAGCTCACCCACCACCTTCTCAAGGGGCAATTAGGGATGGGCAATAAACACAGGCCCAGCCAGCAACACCCACATCCTGTGAATCCAGATGCCATAAAAAATTAAATGAGAAAAGAAGACAGCCGGAATGCGATGCCTCCTTGTAAGAGTTGCAAAGGAAAGTAGATTTTAAATTAATGTCACCCTGGCAGTAACTGCACCTTGTGCTCATGAAATAACCAGGAGGGAGGGAGCCATTTCCTCCGTATGGTCCTGTGGTCAGATTGCTAAAAGCTTGAGTTGGAAGTACCTGAGTGCTCAGCAGCTCCGGCGTGGGAGGGCTTCAGGGGGGGCGGGGGGCTGAGACCTGAGAGCTTGGGGAGCGAATCAGTGTTGTAACAGGCCCACCCTTCCCTTGGCACAGTCTGAAAGCCTGGCGTAGGTCTAATTTCCATTCTGGGTCCAGTGTCCAATGTGCCCTCCTACCTTGCAGAGTCGGTGTTTAGCTCCTTGACTGATAACGTGCACGTCGACAGCTCCCCATACAGCTCTGCGTACCTGTCACCTCCCCCAGACACCAGCTGGAGAAGGTAAGGAGCTTCCTTTCTTTATTTCTCTGCTGTCTTGCCTCAGGTTGTGGCATTGGGTTTCATGGCCTGACATACGGGAAGCCGCTGAAAGAGGCAAGTCGAGATAAAGCACCCCTATTGGCAGGAGGATACAATTACAACGTGTTGCATTTATACTGTAAATTTAGACGTAGGGACTTAGAAGAAAAAGTGGACGAAATATACAAGCTGGTGTAAGATCTTTAATTGTTCTATGCATAGTTGTGGGTACAGGGTGATAACTGGTGAGCATCCAGTGATGGGTACCTGACTAGGTGTCCAGCAATAAGGGCTTGTTGATTGTTGGAGGAAATGGTTCCATCCTCACTCAAACACTGGCATTTGCACCATCTCTAGTTCTTACTATGCAAAGCTGCAGTCTTGTGGTAGATTCCTCATTGTTGGAGTATGTCCGAGCTGTAAATGACTTTGGATAAACCACAGAAGGTCTGGCAGCACACAGCAGACCTGGCCGTGGTCATAACTGCACCAAATTATTTGGAATACAATGATAAAGGAATGTTCCAGCTCTGTGTACAGGTCCCTCAGTCACTCCACTCTTTTTCTCTTCTGGCTAGCTGACAGATTGGATGTGATTACAGTCTTGACCAGTGCAAATTGACTTTCTCGGTTTGTTTTTTATGGACCCAGGGTTCTGAAGTGTTTTCTTTGCTTGTTGGGCCTTTTCCTGCTGTTTCTATCAGCAGTTTTCTCCTGCCCTCAATCATTAATCTTGGGTCAGATTTCTCAGCTCTCAGTACCTGCCCTGCTGGGATGTGATCTGTGATCAACTTCTTTTATTCCTCTCGGCTTGTTACCTCTCTCTGTGCGCCTCTCTCTCTGTCTGTGCGCCTCTCTCTCTCTGTCTCTGTACGCCTCTCTCTCTCTGTCTCTGTACGCCTCTCTCTCTCTGTCTCTGTACGCCTCTCTGTCTCTGTTCGCCTCTCTCTCTCTGTCTGTGTGCCTCTCTCTCTCTGTCTGTGCGCCTCTCTCTCTGCACCTCTCTGTCTCTCTGCACCTCTCTGTCTCTGTGCCTCTCTGTCTCTGTGCACCTCTCTGTCTCTGTGCACCTCTCTGTCTCTGTGCGCCTCTCTGTCTCTGTGCGCCTCTCTCTGTCTGTGCGCCTCTCTCTGTCTGTGCGCCTCTCTCTGTCTGTGCGCCTCTCTCTGTCTGTGCGCCTCTCTCTGTCTGTGCGCCTCTCTCTGTCTGTGCGCCTCTCTCTGTCTGTGCGCCTCTCTCTGTCTGTGCGCCTCTCTCTGTCTGTGCGCCTCTCTCTGTCTGTGCGCCTCTCTCTGTCTGTGCGCCTCTCTCTGTCTGTGCGCCTCTCTCTGTCTGTGCGCCTCTCTCTGTCTGTGCGCCTCTCTCTGTCTGTGCGCCTCTCTCTGTCTGTGCGCCTCTCTCTGTCTGTGCGCCTCTCTCTGTCTGTGCGCCTCTCTCTGTCTGTGCGCCTCTCTCTGTCTGTGCGCCTCTCTCTGTCTGTGCGCCTCTCTCTGTCTGTGCGCCTCTCTCTGTCTGTGCGCCTCTCTCTGTCTGTGCGCCTCTCTCTGTCTGTGCGCCTCTCTCTGTCTGTGCGCCTCTCTCTGTCTGTGCGCCTCTCTCTGTCTGTGCGCCTCTCTCTGTCTGTGCGCCTCTCTCTGTCTGTGCGCTTCTCTCTGTGCGCCTCTCTCTCTCTCTGTGCGCCTCTCTCTCTCTCTGTGCGCCTCTCTCTCTCTCTGTGCGCCTCTCTCTCTCTCTGTGCGCCTCTCTCTCTCTGTCTGTGCGCCTCTCTCTGTCTGTGCGCCTCTCTCTCTCTGTCTGTGCGCCTCTCTCTCTCTCTGTCTGTGCGCCTCTCTCTCTCTCTGTCTGTGCGCCTCTCTCTCTCTCTGTCTGTGCGCCTCTCTCTCTCTCTGTCTGTGCGCCTCTCTCTCTCTCTGTCTGTGCGCCTCTCTCTCTCTCTGTCTGTGCGCCTCTCTCTCTCTCTGTCTGTGCGCCTCTCTCTCTCTCTGTCTGTGCGCCTCTCTCTCTCTCTCTCTGTGCGCCTCTCTCTCTGTCTCTGTACGCCTCTCTCTCTCTGCCTCTGTTCGCCTCTCTCTCTCTGTCTGTGCGCCTCTCTCTCTCTCTCTGTGCGCCTCTCTCTCTCTCTCTCTGTGCGCCTCTCTCTCTCTCTCTGCGCCTCTCTCTCTGTCTGTGCGCCTCTCTCTCTGTCTGTGCGCCTCTCTCTCTCTCTGTCTGTGCGCCTCTCTCTCTCTGTCTGTGCGCCTCTCTCTCTGTCTGTGCGCCTCTCTCTCTGTCTGTGCGCCTCTCTCTCTGTCTGTGCGCCTCTCTCTCTGTCTGTGCGCCTCTCTCGCTCTCTGTCTGTGCGACTCTCGCTCTCTGTCTGTGCGCCTCTCTCTCTCTCTGTCTGTGCGCCTCTCTCTCTCTCTGTCTGTGCGCCTCTATCTCTGTCTGTGCGCCTCTCTCTCTGTCTGTGCGCCTCTCTCTCTCTGTCTGTGCGCCTCTCTCTCTCTGTCTGTGCGCCTCTCTCTCTCTGTCTGTGCGCCTCTCTCTCTCTGTCTGTGCGCCTCTCTCTCTCTGTCTGTGCGCCTCTCTCTCTCTGTTTGTGCGCCTCTCTCTCTCTGTCTGTGCGCCTCTCTCTCTGTGCGCCTCTCTCTCTGTGCGCCTCTCTCTCTGTGCGCCTCTCTCTCTGTGCGCCTCTCTCTCTGTGCGCCTCTCTCTCTCTCTGCGCCACTCTCTCTGCGCCACTCTCTCTGTGCGCCTCTGTCTGTGCGCCTCTGTCTGTGCGCCTCTGTCTCTGTGCGCCCCTCTGTCTCTGTGCGCCCCTCTGTGTGGGCGTGTCTCTCTCCCTCTGTGTGGGCGTGTCTCTCTCCCTCTGTGTGGGCGTGTCCCTCTCCCTCTGTGTGGGCGTGTCCCTCTCCCTCTGTGTGGGCCTGTCCCTCTCCCTCTGTGTGGGCCTGTCCCTCTCCCTCTGTGTGGGCCTGTCCCTCTCCCTCTGTGTGGGCCTGTCCCTCTCCCTCTGTGTGGGCGTGTCCCTCTCCCTCTGTGTGGGCGTGTCCCTCTCCCTCTGTGTGGGCCTGTCCCTCTCCCTCTGTGTGGGCCTGTCCCTCTCCCTCTGTGTGGGCCTGTCCCTCTCCCTCTGTGTGGGCCTGTCCCTCTCCCTCTGTGTGGGCCTGTCCCTCTCCCTCTGTGTGGGCCTGTCCCTCTCCCTCTGTGTGGGCGTGTACCTCTCCCTCTGTGTGGGCGTGTCCCTCTCCCTCTGTGTGGGCGTGTCCCTCTCCCTCTGTGTGGGCGTGTCCCTCTCCCTCTGTGTGGGCCTGTCCCTCTCCCTCTGTGTGGGCCTGTCCCTCTCCCTCTGTGTGGGCCTGTCCCTCTCCCTCTGTGTGGGCCTGTCCCTCTCCCTCTGTGTGGGCCTGTCCCTCTCCCTCTGTGTGGGCCTGTCCCTCTCCCTCTGTGTGGGCCTGTCCCTCTCCCTCTGTGTGGGCGTGTCCCTCTCCCTCTGTGTGGGCGTGTCTCTCTCCCTCTGTGTGGGCGTGTCTCTCTCCCTCTGTGTGGGCGTGTCTCTCTCCCTCTGTGTGGGCGTGTCTCTCTCCCTCTGTGTGGGCGTGTCTCTCTCCCTCTGTGTGGGCGTGTCTCTCTCCCTCTGTGTGGGCGTGTCTCTCTCCCTCTGTGTGGGCGTGTCTCTCTCCCTCTGTGTGGGCGTGTCTCTCTCCCTCTGTGTGGGCGTGTCTCTCTCCCTCTGTGTGGGCGTGTCTCTCTCCCTCTGTGTGGGCGTGTCTCTCTCCCTCTGTGTGGGCGTGTCTCTCTCCCTCTGTGTGGGCGTGTCTCTCTCCCTCTGTGTGGGCGTGTCTCTCTCCCTCTGTGTGGGCGTGTCTCTCTCCCTCTGTGTGGGCGTGTCTCTCTCCCTCTGTGTGGGCGTGTCTCTCTCCCTCTGTGTGGGCGTGTCTCTCTCCCTCTGTGTGGGCGTGTCTCTCTCCCTCTGTGTGGGCGTGTCTCTCTGCCTCTGTGTGGGCGTGTCTCTCTGCCTCTGTGTGGGCGTGTCTCTCTGCCTCTGTGTGGGCGTGTCTCTCTGCCTCTGTGTGGGCGTGTCACTCTGCCTCTGTGTGGGCGTGTCTCTCTGCCTCTGTGTGGGCGTGTCTCTCTGCCTCTGTGTGGGCGTGTCTCTCTGCCTCTGTGTGGGCGTGTCTCTCTGCCTCCGTGTGGGCGTGTCTCTCTCCCTCCGTGTGGGCGTGTCTCTCTCCCTCCGTGAGGGCGTGTCTCTCTCCCTCCGTGTGGGCGTGTCTCTCTCCCTCCGTGTGGGCGTGTCTCTCTCTGTGGGTGCGTCTCTCTCTCTCTGTGGGCGTGTCCCTTTCTATGTGGGCTTGTCTCCCTTTCTTTCTATGTGGGCGTCTCTCTCGCTGTGTGGGCGTCTCTCTGTGGGCGTCTCTCTCTGTGTGGGCGTCTCTCTCTGTGTGGGCGTCTCTCTCTGTGTGGGCGTCTCTCTCTGTGTGGGCGTCTCTCTCTGTGTGGGCGTCTCTCTCTGTGTGGGCGTGTCTCTCTGTGTGGGCGTGTCTCTCTGTGTGGGCGTGTCTCTCTCTGTGTGGGCGTGTCTCTCTCTGTGTGGGCGTGTCTCTCTCTGTGTGGGCGTGTCTCTCTCTGTGTGGGCGTGTCTCTCTCTGTGTGGGCGTGTCTCTCTCTGTGTGGGCGTGTCGCTCTGTGGGCGTCGCTCTGTGTGGGCGTGTCTCTCTGTGGGCATGTCCCTTTATGTAGGCATGTCTCACTCTATGTGGGCGTGTCTCTATCGCTGCATGGGTGTGTCTCTCTCTGTGGGCGTGTCTCTCTGTGGGCGTGTCTCTCTCTGTATGGGCGTCTCTCTCTATGTGGGCGTCTCTCTCTATGTGGGCGTCTCTCTCTCTCTATGTGGGCGTCTCTCTCTCTCTATGTGGGCGTCTCTCTCTCTCTCTATGTGGGCGTCTCTCTCTCTCTCTGTGTGGGCGTGTCTCTCTGTGTGGGCGTGTCTCTCTGTGTGGGCGTGTCTCTCTGTGCGGGCGTGTCTCCCTCTCTCTGTGGACGTCTTTCTCTGTGTGGACGTCTCTCTGTGGACGTCTATCTCTCTCTCTCTGTGGACGTCTTTCTCTGTGTGGACGTCTCTCTCTGTGGATGTCTCTCTCTCTCTCTGTGGACGTCTCTCTGTGTGGACGTCTCTGTCTCTCTCTGTGTGGACGTCTCTGTCTCTCTCTGTGTGGACGTCTCTGTCTCTCTCTGTGTGGACGTCTCTGTCTCTCTCTCTCTGTGGACGTCTCTCTCTCTCTCCTCGTGGATGTCTCTCTCTCTCTCTCTCTCTGTGGACGTCTCTCTCTCTCTGTGGACGTCTCTCTCTCTCTGTGTAGACGTCTCTATCTCTCTCTGTGGACGTCTCTCTCTCTCTGTGGACGTCTCTCTCTCTCCCTCTGTGGACGCCTTTCTCTCTCTCTCTGTGGATGTCTCTTTCTCTCTCTGTGGACGTCTCTTTCTCTCTCTGTGGACGTCTCTTTCTCTCTCTGTGGACGTCTCATTCTCTCTCTGTGGACGTCTCTTTCTCTCTCTGTGGACGTCTCTTTCTCTCTCTGTGGACGTCTCTTTCTCTCTCTGGGGACGTCTCTTTCTCTCTCTGTGGACGTCTCTTTCTCTCTCTGTGGACATCTCTTTCTCTCTCTGTGGACGTCTCTCTCTCTCTGTGGACGTCTCTCTCTCTCTCTCTGTGGACGTCTCTCTCTCTCTCTGTGGACGTCTCTCTCTCTCTCTCTGTGGACGTCTCTCTCTCTCTGTGGACGTCTCTATCTCTCTCTGTGGACGTCTCTCTCTCTCTGTGGACGTCTCTCTTTCTCCCTCTGTGGACGTCTTTCTCTCTCTCTCTGTGGATGTCTCTTTCTCTCTCTGTGGACGTCTCTTTCTCTCTCTGTGGACGTCTCTTTCTCTCTCTGTGGACGTCTCTTTCTCTCTCTGTGGACGTCTCTTTCTCTCTCTGTGGACGTCTCTTTCTCTCTCTGTGGACGTCTCTTTCTCTCTCTGTGGACGTCTCTTTCTCTCTCTGTGGACGTCTCTTTCTCTCTCTGTGGACGTCTCTTTCTCTCTCTGTGGACGTCTCTCTCTCTGTGGACGTCTCTTTCTCTCTCTGTGGACGTCTCTTTCTCTCTCTGTGGACGTCTCTTTCTCTCTCTGTGGACATCTCTCTCTCTCTGTGGACGTCTCTCTCTCTCTCTCTGTGGACGTCTCTCTCTCTCTCTCTGTGGACGTCTCTCTCTCTCTCTCTTTGGACGTCTCTCTCTCTCTGTGGACGTCTCTCTCTCTCTCTGTGGACGTCTCTCTCTCTCTGTGGACGTCTCTCTCTGGATGTGTCTCTCTCTCTTTGTGGACATCTCTCTCTCTCTCTCTCTCTCTCTCTGTGGACGTCTCTCACTCTCTCTGTGGACGTCTCTCTCTCTCTCTCTCTCTCTCTGTGGACGTCTCTCTCTCTCTGTGGACGTCTCTCTCTCTCTGTGGACGTCTCTCTCTCTCTGTGGACGTCTCTCTCTCTCTGTGGACGTCTCTCTCTCTCTGTGGACGTCTCTCTCTCTGTGGACGTCTCTCTCTCTCTGTGGACATCTCTCTCTCTCTGTGGACATCTCTCTCTCTCTGTGGACGTCTCTCTTTCTCTGTGGACGTCTCTCTTTCTCTGTGGACATCTCCCACTCTCTCTGGACGTCTCTCTCTCTCTCTGTGGACATCTCCCACTCTCTCTGGACGTCTCTCTCTCTCTCTGTGGACGTCTCTCTCTCTCTGTGGACGTCTCTCTCTCTGTGGACGTCTCTCTCTCTCTGTGGACATCTCTCTCTCTCTGTGGACGTCTCTCTTTCTCTGTGGACGTCTCTCTTTCTCTGTGGACGTCTCTCTTTCTCTGTGGACGTCTCTCTTTCTCTGTGGACATCTCCCACTCTCTCTGGACGTCTCTCTCTCTCTCTGTGGACGTCTCTCTCTCTGTCTCTGTGGACGTCTCCATCTGTCTCTGTGGACGTCTCCATCTGTCTCTGTGGACGTCTCCATCTGTCTCTGTGGACGTCTCCATCTGTCTCTGTGGACGTCTCCATCTGTCTCTGTGGACGTCTCCATCTGTCTCTGTGGACGTCTCCATCTGTCTCTGTGGACGTCTCCATCTGTCTCTGTGGACGTCTCCATCTGTCTCTGTGGACGTCTCCATCTGTCTCTGTGGACGTCTCCATCTGTCTCTGTGGACGTCTCCATCTCTCTCTGTGGACGTCTCCATCTCTCTCTGTGGACGTCTCCATCTCTCTCTGTGGACGTCTCCATCTCTCTCTGTGGACGTCTCCATCTCTCTCTGTGGACGTCTCCATCTCTCTCTGTGGACGTCTCCCTCTCTCTCTGTGGACGTCTCTCTCTCTCTCTCTCTCTCTCTGTGGACGGCTCTCTCTCTCTCTGTGGACGGCTCTCTCTCTCTCTGTAGATGTCTCTCTCTCTCTGTGGACGTCTCTCTCTCTCTCTGTAGATGTCTCTCTCTCTGTGGACGTCTCTCTCTCTCTGTGGACGTCTCTCTCTCTCTCTCTCTGTGGACGTCTCTCTCTCTCTCTGTGGACGTCTCTCTCTCTCTCTCTCTGTGGACGTCTCTCTCTCTCTCTCTGTGGACGTCTCTCTCTCTCTCTCTGTGGACGTCTCTCTCTCTCTGTGGACGTCTCTCTCTCTGTGGACGTCTCTCTCTCTGTGGACGTGTCTCTCTGTGGACGTATCTCTCTCCCTGTGGACGTCTCTCTCTCTCTGGACGTGTCTCTCTCTTTGTGCACGTCTCTCTCTCTCTCTTTGGACGTCTCTCTCTCTCTCTCTCTCTCTCTCTCTGTGGACGTCTCTCTCTCTCTCTGTGGATGTCTCTCTCTCTCTGGATGTGTCTCTCTGTAGACGTATCTCTCTGTGGACATCTCTCTCTGGGCACCTCTTTCTCTTCTTGTGGGCGTGTGTGTCTCTCTCTCTTGGGCGTGTGTGTGTCTCTCTCTTGGGCGTGTGTGTGTCTCTCTCTTGGGCGTGTGTGTCTCTCTCTGTGGCGTGTGTGTGACTCTCTCTGGGCGTGTGTGTGTGACTCTGTGGGCGTGTGTGTGACTCTCTCTTGGGCGTGTGTGTGTCTCTCTCTTGGGCGTGTGTGTCTCTCTCTTGGGCGTGTGTGTCTCTCTCTTGGGCGTGTGTGTCTCTCTCTTGGGCGTGTCTCTCTCTCTGGCGTGTCTCTCTCTGTGGGCGCGTCTCTCTCTGGGCGCGTCTCTCTGTGGGCGCGTCTCTCTCTGTGGGCGCGTCTCTCTCTGTGGGCGCGTCTCTCTCTGTGGGCGCGTCTCTCTCTGTGGGCGCGTCTCTCTCTGTGGGCGCGTCTCTCTCTGTGGGCGTGTCTCTCTCTGTGGGCGTGTCTCGCTGTGTGGGCGTGTCTCACTGTGGGCGTGTCTCGCTGTGTGGGCGTGTGTGTCTCTCTGTGGGCGTGTCTCTCTCTGTGGGCGTGTCTCGCTGTGTGGGCGTGTGTCTCTGTGTGGGCGTGTGTCTCTGTGTGGGCGTGTCTCACTGTGGGCGTGTCTCGCTGTGTGGGCGTGTCTCACTGTGGGCGTGTCTCGCTGTGTGGGCGTGTCTCGCTGTGTGGGCGTGTGTGTCTCTCTGTGGGCGTGTCTCTCTGTGGGCGTGTCTCTCTGTGGGCGTGTCTCTCTGTGGGCGTGTGTGTCTCTCTGTGGGCGTGTGTGTCTCTCTGTGGGCGTGTGTGTGTCTCTGTGGGCGTGTGTGTGTCTCTGTGGGCGTGTGTGTCTCTCTTGGTGGGCGTGTCTCTCTGTGGGCGTGTGTGTCTCTCTGTGGGCGTGTGTGTCTCTCTGTGGGCGTGTGTGTCTCTCTGTGGGCGTGTGTGTGTCTCTGTGGGCGTGTGTGTGTCTCTGTGGGCGTGTGTGTGTCTCTGTGGGCGTGTGTGTCTCTCTTGGTGGGCGTGTCTCGCTCTGTGGGCGTGTGTGTCTCTCTGTGGGCGTGTGTGTCTCTCTGTGGGCGTGTGTGTCTCTCTGTGGGCGTGTGTGTCTCTCTGTGGGCGTGTGTGTCTCTCTGTGGGCGTGTGTGTCTCTCTGTGGGCGTGTGTGTGTCTCTCTCTGTGGGCGTGTCTCGCTCTGTGGGCGTGTGTGTCTCTCTGTGGGCGTGTGTGTCTCTCTGTGGGCGTGTGTGTCTCTCTGTGGGCGTGTGTGTCTCTCTGTGGGCGTGTGTGTCTCTCTGTGGGCGTGTGTGTCTCTCTGTGGGCGTGTGTGTGTCTCTCTCTGTGGACGTCTCTCTCTCTCTGTGGACATCTCTCTCTCTCTGTGGACATCTCTCTCTCTCTGTGGACATCTCTCTCTCTCTGTGGATGTCTCTCTTTCTCTGTGGACGTCTCTCTTTCTCTGTGGACATCTCCCACTCTCTCTGGACGTCTCTCTCTCTCTCTGTGGACATCTCCCACTCTCTCTGGACGTCTCTCTCTCTCTCTGTGGACGTCTCTCTCTCTCTGTGGACGTCTCTCTCTCTGTGGACGCCTCTCTCTCTCTGTGGACATCTCTCTCTCTCTGTGGACGTCTCTCTTTCTCTGTGGACGTCTCTCTTTCTCTGTGGACGTCTCTCTTTCTCTGTGGACGTCTCTCTTTCTCTGTGGACGTCTCTCTTTCTCTGTGGACATCTCCCACTCTCTCTGGACGTCTCTCTCTCTCTCTGTGGACGTCTCTCTCTCTGTCTCTGTGGACGTCTCCATCTGTCTCTGTGGACGTCTCCATCTGTCTCTGTGGACGTCTCCATCTGTCTCTGTGGACGTCTCCATCTGTCTCTGTGGACGTCTCCATCTGTCTCTGTGGACGTCTCCATCTGTCTCTGTGGACGTCTCCATCTGTCTCTGTGGACGTCTCCATCTGTCTCTGTGGACGTCTCCATCTGTCTCTGTGGACGTCTCCATCTGTCTCTGTGGACGTCTCCATCTGTCTCTGTGGACGTCTCCATCTGTCTCTGTGGACGTCTCCATCTGTCTCTGTGGACGTCTCCATCTGTCTCTGTGGACGTCTCCATCTCTCTCTGTGGACGTCTCCATCTCTCTCTGTGGACGTCTCCATCTCTCTCTGTGGACGTCTCCATCTCTCTCTGTGGACGTCTCCATCTCTCTCTGTGGACGTCTCCATCTCTCTCTGTGGACGTCTCCATCTCTCTCTGTGGACGTCTCCCTCTCTCTCTGTGGACGTCTCTCTCTCTCTCTCTCTCTCTGTGGACGGCTCTCTCTCTCTCTGTGGACGGCTCTCTCTCTCTCTGTAGATGTCTCTCTCTCTCTGTGGACGTCTCTCTCTCTCTCTGTAGATGTCTCTCTCTCTGTGGACGTCTCTCTCTCTCTGTGGACGTCTCTCTCTCTCTCTCTCTGTGGACGTCTCTCTCTCTCTCTGTGGACGTCTCTCTCTCTCTCTCTCTGTGGACGTCTCTCTCTCTCTCTCTGTGGACGTCTCTCTCTCTCTCTCTGTGGACGTCTCTCTCTCTCTGTGGACGTCTCTCTCTCTGTGGACGTCTCTCTCTCTGTGGACGTCTCTCTCTCTGTGGACGTGTCTCTCTGTGGACGTATCTCTCTCCCTGTGGACGTCTCTCTCTCTCTGGACGTGTCTCTCTCTTTGTGCACGTCTCTCTCTCTCTCTTTGGACGTCTCTCTCTCTCTCTCTCTCTCTCTCTCTGTGGACGTCTCTCTCTCTCTCTGTGGATGTCTCTCTCTCTCTGGATGTGTCTCTCTGTAGACGTATCTCTCTGTGGACATCTCTCTCTGGGCACCTCTTTCTCTTCTTGTGGGCGTGTGTGTGTCTCTCTCTTGGGCGTGTGTGTGTCTCTCTCTTGGGCGTGTGTGTGTCTCTCTCTTGGGCGTGTGTGTCTCTCTCTTGGGCGTGTGTGTCTCTCTCTGTGGCGTGTGTGTGACTCTCTCTGGGCGTGTGTGTGACTCTGTGGGCGTGTGTGTGACTCTCTCTTGGGCGTGTGTGTGTCTCTCTCTTGGGCGTGTGTGTCTCTCTCTTGGGCGTGTGTGTCTCTCTCTTGGGCGTGTCTCTCTCTCTGGCGTGTCTCTCTCTGTGGGCGCGTCTCTCTCTGGGCGCGTCTCTCTGTGGGCGCGTCTCTCTCTGTGGGCGCGTCTCTCTCTGTGGGCGCGTCTCTCTCTGTGGGCGCGTCTCTCTCTGTGGGCGCGTCTCTCTCTGTGGGCGCGTCTCTCTCTGTGGGCGCGTCTCTCTCTGTGGGCGTGTCTCTCTCTGTGGGCGTGTCTCGCTGTGTGGGCGTGTCTCACTGTGGGCGTGTCTCGCTGTGTGGGCGTGTGTGTCTCTCTGTGGGCGTGTCTCTCTCTGTGGGCGTGTCTCGCTGTGTGGGCGTGTGTCTCTGTGTGGGCGTGTGTCTCTGTGTGGGCGTGTCTCACTGTGGGCGTGTCTCGCTGTGTGGGCGTGTCTCACTGTGGGCGTGTCTCGCTGTGTGGGCGTGTCTCGCTGTGTGGGCGTGTGTGTCTCTCTGTGGGCGTGTCTCTCTGTGGGCGTGTCTCTCTGTGGGCGTGTCTCTCTGTGGGCGTGTCTCTCTGTGGGCGTGTCTCTCTGTGGGCGTGTGTGTCTCTCTGTGGGCGTGTGTGTCTCTCTGTGGGCGTGTGTGTGTCTCTGTGGGCGTGTGTGTGTCTCTGTGGGCGTGTGTGTCTCTCTTGGTGGGCGTGTCTCTCTGTGGGCGTGTGTGTCTCTCTGTGGGCGTGTGTGTCTCTCTGTGGGCGTGTGTGTCTCTCTGTGGGCGTGTGTGTCTCTCTGTGGGCGTGTGTGTGTCTCTGTGGGCGTGTGTGTGTCTCTGTGGGCGTGTGTGTCTCTCTTGGTGGGCGTGTCTCGCTCTGTGGGCGTGTGTGTCTCTCTGTGGGCGTGTGTGTCTCTCTGTGGGCGTGTGTGTCTCTCTGTGGGCGTGTGTGTCTCTCTGTGGGCGTGTGTGTCTCTCTGTGGGCGTGTGTGTCTCTCTGTGGGCGTGTGTGTCTCTCTGTGGGCGTGTGTGTGTCTCTCTCTGTGGGCGTGTCTCGCTCTGTGGGCGTGTGTGTCTCTCTGTGGGCGTGTGTGTCTCTCTGTGGGCGTGTGTGTCTCTCTGTGGGCGTGTGTGTGTCTCTCTCTGTGGGCGTGTCTCGCTCTGTGGGCGTGTGTGTCTCTCTGTGGGCGTGTCTCGCTCTGTGGGTGTGTGTGTCTCTCTGTGGGCGTGTGTGTCTCTGTGGGCGTGTGTGTCTCTGTGGGCGTGTGTGTCTCTGTGGGCGTGTGTGTCTCTGTGGGCGTGTGTGTCTCTCTGTGGGCGTGTGTGTGTCTCTCTCTGTGGGCGTGTGTGTGTCTCTCTGTGGGCGTGTGTGTGTCTCTCTGTGGGCGTGTGTGTGTCTCTCTGTGGGCGTGTGTGTGTCTCTTGGTGGGCGTGTGTGTCTCTCTCTCTCTGTGGGCGTGTGTGTCTCTCTTGGTGGGCGTGTGTGTCTCTCTTGGTGGGCGTGTGTGTCTCTCTTGGTGGGCGTGTGTGTCTCTCTGTGGGCGTGTGTGTCTCTGTGGGCGTGTGTGTGTCTCTGTGGGCGTGTGTGTCTCTCTGTGGGCGTGTGTGTGTCTCTGTGGGCGTGTGTGTGTTTCTCTGTGGGCGTGTGTGTGTTTCTCTGTGGGCGTGTGTGTGTCTCTCTGTGGGCGTGTGTGTGTCTCTCTGTGGGCGTGTGTGTGTCTCTCTGTGGGCGTGTGTGTCTCTCTGTGGGCGTGTGTGTCTCTCTGTGGGCGTGTGTGTCTCGCTCTGTGGGCGTGTGTGTCTCTCTCTCTGTGGGCGTGTGTGTCTCTCTGTGGGCGTGTGTGTCTCTCTGTGGGCGTGTGTGTCTCTCTGTGGGCGTGTGTGTCTCCGTGTGGGCGTGTGTGTCTGTCTGTGGGCGTGTGTGTCTCTCTCTCTCTGTGGGCGTGTGTGTCTCTCTGTGGGCGTGTGTGTCTCTCTGTGGGCGTGTGTGTCTCTCTGTGGGCGTGTGTGTCTCTCTGTGGGCGTGTGTGTCTCCGTGTGGGCGTGTGTGTCTCCGTGTGGGCGTGTGTGTCTCCGTGTGGGCGTGTGTGTCTCCGTGTGGGCGTGTGTGTCTCCGTGTGGGCGTGTGTGTCTCCGTGTGGGCGTGTGTGTCTCCGTGTGGGCGTGTGTGTCTCCGTGTGGGCGTGTGTGTCTCCGTGTGGGCGTGTGTGTCTCCGTGTGGGCGTGTGTGTCTCTCTGTGGGCGTGTGTGTCTCTCTGTGGGCGTGTGTGTCTCTCTGTGGGCGTGTGTGTCTCCGTGTGGGCGTGTGTGTCTGTCTGTGGGCGTGTGTGTCTCTCTGTGGGCGTGTGTGTCTCTCTCTCTCTGTGGGCGTGTGTGTCTCTCTGTGGGCGTGTGTGTCTCTCTGTGGGCGTGTGTGTCTCTCTGTGGGCGTGTGTGTCTCCGTGTGGGCGTGTGTGTCTCGCTGTGGGCGTGTGTGTCTCTCTGTGGGCGTGTGTGTCTCGCTGTGGGCGTGTGTGTCTCCGTGTGGGCGTGTGTGTCTGTCTGTGGGCGTGTGTGTCTCTCTGTGGGCGTGTGTGTCTCTCTGTGGGCGTGTGTGTCTCGCTGTGGGCGTGTGTGTCTCCGTGTGGGCGTGTGTGTCTGTCTGTGGGCGTGTGTGTCTCTCTGTGGGCGTGTGTGTCTCTCTCTCTCTGTGGGCGTGTGTGTCTCTCTGTGGGCGTGTGTGTCTCTCTGTGGGCGTGTGTGTCTCTCTGTGGGCGTGTGTGTCTCGCTGTGGGCGTGTGTGTCTCGCTGTGGGCGTGTGTGTCTCCGTGTGGGCGTGTGTGTCTCCGTGTGGGCGTGTGTGTCTCCGTGTGGGCGTGTGTGTCTCTCTGTGGGCGTGTGTGTCTCTCTCTCTCTCTGTGGGCGTGTGTGTCTCTCTCTCTGTGGGTGTGTGTGTCTCTCTCTCTCTGTGGGCGTGTGTGTCTCTCTCTCTGTGGGTGTGTGTGTCTCTCTCTCTCTGTGGGCGTGTGTGTCTCTCTCTCTGTCGGCGCGTGCATTTCTCTCTCTCTGTGGGCGCGTGCCTCTCGCTCTCTCTGTGTGTGGGCATGTCTCTCTCTCCCTCTCTGTGGGTGTGTGTGTCTCTCTCTCTGGGCGTCTGTCTGTCTCTCTCTCTCTCTCTGTCTCTCTGTGGGCGTGTGTCTCTCTCTCTGGGCGTCTGTCTGTCTCTCTCTCTCTCTCTGTCTCTCTCGGGCCTCCCCACCCGCGCCCTCTCACCTTCCCCCCCTCCCCGTCCCCCCCCCTCTCCCCATCCCACCGGCCTCACCGTTCCCCCCCCCTCACTGTCTCCCCCCCACGGTCCCATTTCCCCTCCACACCCACCCCCCTGCCGTCACCCCCTCTCACTGTCCCCCACCTCTACCCTCGCCATCCTCCTCCTTCTCCCCCCCCCCCCACCTCACGCCAGAGCCCTCTCATGTGCTCCAACTCACGCTCCATCTTTCAAGCATGCTGGAGCACGGGGTGGGGAGAGACTGTGAGATGGTGGTGGGGGGGAGAGACTGTGATGGAGTGTGGGGGGAGAGACTGTGAGATGGTGGTGGGGGAGAGACTGTGAGATGGTGGTGGGGGGGGAGAGACTGTGAGATGGTGGGGAGGGGGAGAGACTGTGAGATGGTGGTGGGGGGGAGAGACTGTGAGATGGTGGTGGGGGGGAGAGACTGTGAGATGGTGGTGGGGGGGGAGAGACTGAGATGGTGGGGGGAGAGAGACTGTGATGGTGGTGGGGGGAGAGAGACTGTGATGGTGGTGGGGGGAGAGAGACTGTGATGGTGGTGGGGGGAGAGAGACTGTGATGGTGGTGGGGGGAGAGAGACTGTGAGATGGTGGGGGGGGAGAGACTGAGATGGTGGGGGGGGGGAGACTGTGAGATGGTGGGGGGGGAGAGACTGTGAGATGGTGGGGGGGAGAGACTGTGAGATGGTGGAGGGGGAGAGACTGAGATGGTGGAGGGGGAGAGACTGTGAGATGGAGTGGGGGGGGAGAGACTGAGATGGTGGGGGGGAGAGACTGAGATGGAGGGGGGGAGAGACTGTGAGATGGTGGGGGGGAGAGACTGAGATGGTGGGGGGGAGAGACTGTGAGATGGAGGGGGGGAGAGACTGAGATGGAGGGGGGGAGAGACTGAGATGGAGGGGGGGAGAGACTGTGAGATGGAGGGGGGGAGAGACTGTGAGATAGTGGGGGGGAGAGACTGAGATGGTGGGGGGGAGAGACTGTGAGATGGAGGGGGGGAGAGACTGAGATGGTGGGGGGGAGAGACTGTGAGATGGAGGGGGGGAGAGACTGAGATGGTGGTGGGGGGAGAGACTGTGAGATGGAGGGGGGGAGAGACTGTGAGATGGTGGGGGGGGAGAGACTGAGATGGTGGGGGGGAGAGACTGAGATGGAGGGGGGGAGAGACAGAGATGGTGGGGGGGAGAGACTGTGAGATGGAGGGGGGGAGAGACTGAGATGGAGGGGGGGAGAGACTGTGAGATGGAGGGGGGGAGAGACTGTGAGATGGAGGGGGGGAGAGACTGTGAGATGGAGGGGGGGAGAGACTGAGATGGAGGGGGGGAGAGACTGAGATGGAGGGGGGGAGAGACTGTGAGATGGTGGGGGGGGAGAGACTGTGAGATGGTGGGGGGGAGAGACTGAGATGGTGGGGGGGAGAGACTGAGATGGTGGGGGGGGAGAGACTGAGATGGTGGTGGGGGGGAGAGACTGAGATGGTGGGGGGGGAGAGACTGAGATGGTGGGGGGAGAGACTGTGAGATGGTGGTGGGGGGGAGAGACTGTGAGATGGTGGGGGGGGAGAGACTGAGATGGTGGGGGGAGAGACTGTGAGATGGTGGTGGGGGGGAGAGACTGTGAGATGGTGGGGGGGGAGAGACTGTGAGATGGAGGGGGGGAGAGACTGTGGGATGGAGGGGGGAGAGACTGAGATGGAGGGGGGGAGAGACTGAGATGGAGGGGGGGAGAGACTGTGAGATGGAGGGGGGGAGAGACTGAGATGGAGGGGGGGAGAGACTGTGAGATGGAGGGGGGGAGAGACTGAGATGGAGGGGGGGAGAGACTGAGATGGAGGGGGGGAGAGACTGTGAGATGGTGGGGGGGGAGAGACTGTGAGATGGTGGGGGGGGAGAGACTGAGATGGTGGGGGGGGAGAGACTGAGATGGTGGGGGGGAGAGACTGAGATGGTGGGGGGGGAGAGACTGAGATGGTGGGGGGGAGAGACTGAGATGGTGGGGGGGGAGAGACTGAGATGGTGGGGGGGGAGAGACTGAGATGGTGGGGGGAGAGACTGTGAGATGGTGGGGGGGGGAGAGACTGAGATGGTGGGGGGGGAGAGACTGAGAGATGAAGGGGGGAGAGACTGTGAGATGGTGGGGAGGGGGAGAGACTGTGAGATGGTGGGGGGGGAGAGACTGTGAGATGGTGGGGGGGAGAGACTGAGAGATGAAGGGGGGAGAGACTGTGAGATGGTGGGGAGGGGGAGAGACTGTGAGATGGTGGGGGGGGAGAGACTGAGAGATGAAGGGGGGAGAGACTGTGAGATGGTGGGGAGGGGGAGAGACTGTGAGATGGTGGGGAGGGGGAGAGACTGTGAGATGGTGGGGAGGGGGAGAGACTGTGAGATGGTGGGGAGGGGGAGAGACTGTGAGATGGAGGGGAGGGGGAGAGACTGTGAGATGGTGGGGAGGGGGAGAGACTGTGAGATGGTGGGGAGGGGGAGAGACTGTGAGATGGTGGGGGGGGAGAGACTGTGAGATGGAGTGGGGGGGAGAGACTGTGAGATGGTGGGGGGGGAGAGACTGAGATGGTGGGGGGGAGAGACTGAGAGATGAAGGGGGGAGAGACTGTGAGATGGTGGGGAGGGGGAGAGACTGTGAGATGGTGGGGAGGGGGAGAGACTGTGAGATGGTGGGGAGGGGGAGAGACTGTGAGATGGTGGGGAGGGGGAGAGACTGTGAGATGGAGTTGGGGGGAGACTGTGAGAATGTGGGGGGGGAGAGACTGTGTGATTGTGGTGGGGGAGACTGTGAGATGGGTGGGGGGAGAGACTGTGAGATGGAGGGAGGGAGAGACTGTGAGATGGTGGGGGGGGGGATAGACTGTGAGATGGTGGTGGGGGGGGGAGAGACTATGAGGTTGTCGGGGGTGGGGAGAGACTGTGAGATGGTGGGGAGGGGGAGAGACTGTGAGATGGAGGTGGGGGAGACTGTGAGATGGGTGGGGGGAGAGACTGTGAGATGGGGGGGGGCAGAGATTGTGAGATGGAGTTGGGGGTGACTGTGAGAATGTCGGGGGGGAAGAGACTGTGAGATTGTGGTGGGGGGGAGAGACTGAGATGGAGGTGGGGGGGGAGACTGTGAGATGGTTGGGGGGGGGTAGAGAGACTGAGAGATGGTGGGGGGGAGAGACTGAGAGATGGTGGGGGGGGAGAGACTGTGAGATGGAGGGGGGAGAGACTATGAGGTTGTCGGGGGTGGGGGGAGACTGTGAGATGGAGGTGGGGGAGAGACTGTGAGATGGAGGTGGGGGAGAGACTGTGAGATGGAGTGGGGGGGAGAGACTGTGAGATGGATGGGGGAGAGACTGTGAGATGGAGGGGGGTGGAGAGACTGTGAGATGGAGGGGGGTGGAGAGACTGTGAGATGGAGGGGGGGAGAGACTGTGAGATGGAGGGGGGTGGAGAGACTGTGAGATGGAGGGGGGGGGAGACTGTGAGATGGAGGGGGGTGGCGAGACTGTGAGATGGAGGGGGGGGGAGACTGTGAGATGGAGGGGGGTGGCGAGACTGTGAGATGGTGGGGGGGGGGAGACTGAGAGATGGTGGGGGGGGGGAGAGACTGAGAGATGGTGGTGGGGGGGAGAGACTGTGAGATGGTGGGGGGGGGGAGAGACTGTGAGATGGAGGGGGGGAGAGAGCCTGTGAGATGGAGGGGGGGAGAGACTGTGAGATGGAGGGGGGGAGAGACTGTGAGATGGTGGGAGGGGGGAGAGACTGTGAGATGGTGGGGGGGGGGAGAGACTGTGAGATGGAGGGGGGGAGAGACTGTGAGATGGTGGGGGGGGGGATAGACTGTGAGATGGTGGTGGGGGGGGAGAGACTATGAGGTTGTCGGGGGTGGGGAGAGACTGTGAGATGGTGGGGAGGGGGAGAGACTGTGAGATGGAGGTGGGGGAGACTGTGAGATGGGTGGGGGGAGAGACTGTGAGATGGAGGGGGGGAGAGACTGTGAGATGGAGTGGGGGGGAGAGACTGTGAGATGGAGGGGGGGGAGACTGTGAGATGGGTTTGGGGAGAGACTGTGAGATGGAGGGGGGAGAGACTGTGAGATGGAGGGGGGAGAGACTGTGAGATGGAGGGGGGGGAGACTGTGAGATGGAGGGGGGGGAGACTGTGAGATGGTGGGGGGGGAGACTGTGAGATGGAGGGGGGAGAGAGAGACTGTGAGATGGTGGGGGGAGAGAGAGACTGTGAGATGGTGGGGGGAGAGAGAGACTGTGAGATGGTGGGGGGAGAGAGAGACTGTGAGATGGTGGCGGGGGGGCGGTCTGTGAGATGGAGGGGGGAGAGACTGTGAGATGGAGGGGGGAGAGAGACTGTGAGATGGTGGGGAGAGAGAGACTGTGAGATGGTGGGGGGAGAGAGAGACTGTGAGATGGTGGGGGGAGAGAGACTGTGAGATGGAGGGGGGGGAGACTGTGAGATGGAGGGGGGAGAGAGACTGTGAGATGGAGGGGGGAGAGAGACTGTGAGATGGAGGGGGGAGAGAGACTGTGAGATGGTGGGGGGGAGAGAGACTGTGAGATGGTGGGGGGAGAGAGACTGTGAGATGGTGGGGGGGGGGAGACTGTGAGATGGAGGGGGGAGAGAGACTGTGAGATGGTGGGGGGGAGAGAGACTGTGAGATGGTGGGGGGAGAGAGACTGTGAGATGGTGGGGGGGGGGGGGAGACTGTGAGATGGAGGGGGGAGAGAGACTGTGAGATGGTGGGGGGAGAGAGAGACTGTGAGCTGGAGGGGGGAGACTGTGAGATGGAGGGGGGGGAGACTGTGAGATGGAGGGGGGAGAGAGAGACTGTGAGATGGAGGGGGGAGAGAGAGACTGTGAGATGGAGGGGGGAGAGAGAGACTGTGAGATGGAGGGGGGAGACTGTGAGATGGAGGGGGAGAGACTGTGAGATGGAGGGGGGGAGACTGTGAGATGGAGGGGGAGAGAGAGACTGTGAGATGGAGGGGGAGAGACTGTGAGATGGAGGGGGGGAGACTGTGAGATGGAGGGGGAGACTGTGAGATGGAGGGGGGGAGACTGTGAGATGGAGGGGGGAGAGAGAGACTGTGAGATGGAGGGGGGAGAGAGAGACTGTGAGATGGAGGGGGGAGAGAGACTGTGAGATGGAGGGGGGAGAGAGACTGTGAGATGGAGGGGGGAGAGAGAGACTGTGAGATGGAGGGGGGAGAGAGACTGTGAGATGGAGGGGGGAGAGAGACTGTGAGATGGAGGGGGAGAGAGAGACTGTGAGATGGTGGGGGTGGCGCGGTCTGTGAGATGGACCAGGTGCCGGGGGGGTGATGATGGAGTGTCCACGTGCGCTGTGTCTGCCCCACACTGTCGCTCTCTCGCTCTCTGTTTCTCCTGGTTTGCCCTGACATGTGACTGTCCTGTGCTGTCACTTCTCTTTCATTTCTTAGGAACATTGAGAGGCTCGCTCCTTTTCGTAGGCCTGCTTCTCCTTCCTGTTTCAGTGATGTCTTTAATGTGGTTTATTTCTTTTCCCCCCACGTAAAGGAACGCCCCACCTTGGTGCAACTTCCCAATGGAGAAAGGACATCGATTTGGATTAAGCTCGACCCTGAACAGGTGAACTGTTTGTCCTCACACCTTGTCCTGCTCTGCAGCCCCTCAGCACAGAGGTTACATTCCCAGGCAAGAGGGAAGGCTAAATGATTCTGAATGTACTCTTCCAGGGCTGTTTGTCCCCCAGCCTGGATTATGGCTGGGCTGGGTGATGGAGTGAGACGTATCCATGACCAACAGCCTGACAGGTGGAAGTCTCCCCAGAGCCAAGCTGACTTGAGCCCTTATTTTATGGTGAATGCATTGTGAGCTGCACTGGGTTTAGTGTGAGCACAGCTTCTGTCCTTATTGGTCATTGCTAGCTATTGGATCTTATACCCTCGCAAGTTACAATTGAAAATTCTGGGTATCAGCAGCAGATCTGTCAGCTTATTGTTTTAGGTGGAACCCAGTTCTCCGTCAGGGTCTCACCACAGTAGTCGGGACGTGAGGGGTATTTTGTATGAAAATACTTATCTCTCTCTCTCTCCTTTTCTCTCCTTCTAGACTCGTCTGTGCCGTTTATTCTCTTTCACCTTCTTTCTCTCTGTCTCGCTCTTCCCACACCCCCATCCCCACCCCCCCCCTTTCTTACCTCCCCTGTCCTTCTGGGCACACACCTCCCACAACCTTGCAAATTCTACCCACATTCCCCCACCCCCCCCACCCCTTTCCGACCGACAGTCTCCTCCTCCGTTGCCCAGCCTCCGCCTCTCCGTTGCCTCCCCCCCACCCCCATCCCCCCCTCCACAGTCTCCCATGTCACCCTCTTTCGTACATACTGATAGGCCTGGTACCAGCATTTTCAATGTTTCTTTTCTCTCTGACGATACGTGAGGGATGCATTTGGCTTTTTGACTTTTATTCCTTTTGCAGAACCAACTCTGACTCTGCCCTGCACACGAGCGTCAATAATCCGAATGCAGCCAGTTCATTCGCCAGCCCAGGCAAGGCTGTGCTGAGCCAGACCAAGAGAAGCGGTAAGTGTTAGCAGCGAGCAGCAAGGGCTGTCCTTAAACTGAAGCTCTCCAAGTACAAGTGCGTGTCTATTAAAACCAAAGTGCTGAATGGCGTAAAGATTAGAAAGAACTGATCTTTGCCTGACTCCCTGTTCAGAGTTTCATGAAGACTGAACTACCAGAGAGAGAGAGAGAGAGAGTCGATCGCACAGTGACACAAGATCACTGGATGGTGCAGTGGGGTTGAACACAGTCACTCCTGGGATCTTTGCTTGAGTTCTCAAAGCTAGTTCTCACTTCTCAAAACTGCTGCTCTGAAGTAAAGTCACATGAGGGACAGGAACTTTTCTGCAGCAAGCTCAGAACTTAGATCGAATTATAAAGGCCTATTCAGTCAGTGAGGTGGTCCAATCTCCCTACATCACATTAACCGTCTGTCAGTGTTCCAGGGTGTTTGCCTCTGCTCCAACTGGAGCCTGTTCTTTATCTGAAAAGCCAACGTCTGAACACTGCACCAAATTACTGTTCCCAAGTTTGATCTTGTATCCCTATTCCACACCCAGGACAGGTACAGCACGGGGTTAGATACAGAGTAAAGCTCCCTCTACACCGTCCCCATCAAACACTCCCAGGACAGGTACAGCACGGGGTTAGATACAGAGTAAAGCTCACTCTACACTGTCCCCATCAAACACTCCCAGGACAGGTACAGCATGGGGTTAGATACAGAGTAAACTCCCTCTACACTGTCCCCATCAAACACTCCCAGGACGGATACAGCACGGGGTTAGATACAGAGTAAAGCTCCCTCTACACCGTCCCCATCAAACACTCCCAGGACAGGTACAGCACGGGGAGGTTGTAGTGGTATATTCTGCTTGTTACACAGGCATTACTCCTCTGCACTGTAAGGTAGGAAGGTTCCTGGTGAATAAATGTTGAGTGAGGTGCTTGTGTCATTATTACTCAGCGTGAGGCTTGATTACCATCGTTACACCAGAA
This sequence comes from Carcharodon carcharias, assembly GCF_017639515.1. NCBI lineage: Eukaryota > Metazoa > Chordata > Chondrichthyes > Lamniformes > Lamnidae > Carcharodon > Carcharodon carcharias. The sequence goes on from NC_054502.1 coordinate 3,623,277, forward strand.
TCACCGTGGTTTGAAAGGCTAGTCTACTCGATCCCTTTTGTAAAGTAACTGGAAGGGAGGTGAGAATTCGTTTTACCATAGGATCTGGAATGCGCTACCTGAACAGCTGGCGACAGTAGATCAATAGTAATTTTCAAAAGAAAATGAAAATAAACCTGAAACTGAGAAATTCACAGGGCTATCGGCAAAGGGCAGATGATTGGGGATAATTGAATAGATCTTTCAGAGTGACAGCACAGGCATGAAGTGCCGACTGTCCTCTTCCTGAGCTATAAGATGCAATGATTCCGGATCATTCTAACTTTCTCCTTCATTTGTCAGCAGCTTTAGTGGATGGTGAGTTGGCCGGCCTGGGAAAAGGTGAGTGTGTCTATAAGGTATACACCTCATCTTGACCCAGTGTACATCTAAAATCCTTAACTTGTCCCCTCTCCTGACTGGGGACGTATTGGGAGATGTCAACTGACATACGTGAGCCAGAAGCTCCGAGCTTGACTTGTTCCGTACAGGGTGAAGGTCCGAGTTTGAGTCGGTCTGTATAGAGTCTATGGGGAATGAGATTCTGTAGACGGTTGCTGTAAAGGTAGTGGTGAATATTCTCAGAATAAAGAGGGAGGTAGAATGTCTCTCAACTTTCCTGTGTGCCTATAACCTGATCTCCCTGATATCGCAGAGCAGTTGGTATGACTTGTGCTCGTGGAGGTTAGGGGCAGGTAAGTGCAGACAGTGTGATATGAGTGGAAGGCAGCCCCTACAAGCTGGGGCCTGTGGTAGAGTAGCTTCCTATTCTAGATCTGTAAGGCTGTTTGTACAAGGACACAAATGTTAGGAGCAGGAATAGACCAGGGAGGTTAGTGCCCAGGCTAGCGCAGAGGCGATGGTGCACCCGCGTAGATGGATTCACTCATGTTCTCTGTTTCCTGAACTTCCGTGACTCTTTTCTGCTTTGTTTCCCAGGTTTCCCATTCTCTGTTCCGCCACAGGATAATCTCCAAGATGATGATAAACCACTGCCCAAAGCTCTGTGGGATACAAGGAAGGTGAGGCACCACCGATGTCACTGTTGACTGTATCAGCGCACTGCCTGTAATGTAATGCACTGCCTGTAATGTAATGCGCTGCCTGTAATGTAATGCACTGCCTGTAATGTAATGCACTGCCTGTAATGTAATGCACTGCCTGTAATGTAATGCACTGCCTGTAATGTAGGGCTGAACTTCAACCCTTTCAGACTGAGGCTGGATTAAACGAATGCAAACTGACCTAAATCTGTTATCCACAGGTACAGAGTGTGACGTCACGGCCCAAATCCTGTGAGGTGCCTGGCATCAAGTAAGTCTCCATTTCACAGAACCCTGCACTTCAAAATGAAGAGCATTGCAGAGTTTTGGGTCAGACCTGATTGACTCAGGTGTAATCACAGTGACCCATAGCCTGTGCCCAATCCATTCATTCTTTGTCCTGGGAGGGTTTGATGGGGACGGTGTAGAGGGAGCTTTACTCTGTATCTAACCCCGTGCTGTACCTGTCCTGGGAATGTTTGATGGGGACGGTGTAGAGGGAGCTTTACTCTGTATCTAACCCCGTGCTGTACCTGTCCTGGGAGTGTTTGATGGGGACAGTGTAGAGGGAGCTTTACTCTGTATCTAACCCCATACTGTACCTGCCCTGGGAGTGTTTGATGGGGACAGTGTAGAGGCAGCTTTACTCTGTATCTAACCCCGTGCTGTACCTGTCCTGGGAGTGTTTGATGGGGACAGTGTAGAGGGAGCTTTACTCTGTATCTAACCCCATACTGTACCTGCCCTGGGAGTGTTTGATGGGGACAGTGTAGAGGGAGCTTTACTCTGTATCTAACCCCGTGCTGTACCTGTCCTGGGAGTGTTTGATGGGGACAGTGTAGAGGGAGATTTACTCTGTATCTAACCCCGTGCTGTACCTGTCCTGGGAATGTTTGATGGGGACAGTGTAGAGGGAGATTTACTCTGTATTAACCCCGTGCTGTACCTGTCCTGGGAGTGTTTATTCGGGAATGTGAATGCGGCGATGTAGAATTTGCTGGAGAAAATGCAGGAACATTGCACTCTGAGCGTTATCTGTCCAGCATCTTGGTGCTGACTGTTTCTGACCCCATTGCAAGGTGTCCGACTGAAAACCAAATACTTCAGTCTCGTTACAGTCTTGCTGATTTTATCCCACTGCCCAGCCAGTTACCTTTCCCTTTTTGCTGTGATTGCTTGTGACTGGGATTCAGGTCCTGGGCCAGTTAGTGGGAGTCAGGATGTTGTTAATGGTGCTTCCTGCTGAGCTGGCCTGTTTCAGTGAGTTTATTTCCCTCACCTCACCATCCACCGCCCTCTCCTGTTGGTGCTGACCCTGGTCCGGCTTACTCGCCTCCCAGTACTGAACCCAGCAGCCCAGCCGGGCAGGGAGAAGGTGCTCAATCTCAGCCAGAGCCCATCCCTTCCCAGCACAGACTTCCTGGAGAATCCTGACCCAGTTTCCCTTCATCACTCAGCTCCGCAGCAGGACATCTGTCTTTCCTGTTCCGCCTGGGTGATGCATTTACCCCACCCCGCCCCCCCCCACTTAACAATCAATCTCCATGGCCCCCAACCCCACCCTGCTCGAGTTTGCACCCTGGCCAGTTCACAGCCTCTTGGAGGGTTTTAGGAGGGTTGGGGAGGGGGCAGGGTGATAAGGGATGGGAGCATATTGCCTCTACCTAGCCCATGAGGGGTTTTGGATAGAGGGAATGCAGTGTCCAGGAGAAGCTGACACTCTGTATGTCTCCCCCTGCAGCAAAGCCCACCCGCTGTTCTCTGAGTATGGAGCAGCACTGCCTTCGGAAGGCATGGAGGAGTCCATGACCTGGTCACCACCCGCCCAGCAAAAGGACGACCTGTGGAGGCGAGCGACCAGGAAGGGGCAAGTCAACTGAGCTAACTGAGACACACGAGAAACTGCTGGTCCCATCCCTTCCTCTGCAGGTCCCCCATCCCTGTCCCCTCGCTTGTGGGGTAATGGCGCATCTGATACAGGACAGACCCCCAACCACTACACCCCCATCCCCGCCCTCTCGCTTGTGGGGTAATGGCGCATCTGATACAGGACAGACCCCCATCCCCGCCCTCTCGCTTGTGGGGTAATGGCACATCTGATACAGGACAGACCCCCCACCCACAGCGCCCCCATCCCCGCCCCCTCGCTTGTGGGGTAATGGTGCATCTGATACAGGACAGACCCCCAACCACTACACCCCCATCCCCGCCCCCTCGCTTGTGGGGTAATGGCGCATCTGATACAGGACAGACCCCCACCCACGATGCCCCCATCCCCGCCCTCTCGTTGTGGGGTAATGGCGCATCTGATAGAGGACAGAGCCCCACCCACAATGCCCCCATCCCCGCCCCCTGGCTTGTGGGGTAATGGTGCATCTGATACAGGACAGACCCTCACCCACTACATCCCCATCCCCGTCTCCTGGCTTGGGGGGTAATGGCGCATCTGAAACAGGACAGACGCCACTATGCCCCCATCCCCGTCTCCTGGCTTGGGGGGTAATGGTACATCTGATGCAAGACAAACCCCCACCCACAACACCACCCCCCCTACCAACAACACCCCATTCCTGCCCCCTGGCTCAGGGGGTAATGGTGCACCTGATGTAGAACAGACCCCCCCACCTACAACCTCCCCACACAGACCCCCCCCTGCTGATTCGGGGATAACCCCACAGCCAATGTAGGACAGGTTCCTCCCACCCCCTATTATTATTGTGTCCACAGACAGTCTATACGTGGCCTAGCCAGAACTGGACACATTTTTGCGCCTTGTTGTTGAATTCGGCAAGATCTGCAACAGTGCAGGGTTCCTCTAGCAATAGACATTGCAGGCGATGTTGCATAAGTTTGTGGCTCAGTTCCACATTGACAAGTTGTCGGGCAGGTTGCATATCCCAATTTGCTTAGTGACACCTTTGAACGACCTACACCAGTCCTAAGTCTGTTCAGGCACTTCCAGGTTGCCCAGTTGCAATTAGCTCCTGGGGGAAGGCTTTCATCTGGTAGAATTTCCATCGCTGAGAGTTGTTCGAGACTGGCGAGCCAGTCTTTCCACAAGGCCATGCGGGCTTCAGCTGGGGTTCCTGATTCGCCCTGATTCAGGGGTAACTGTACGGCCGGTGTAGGACAGGTTCCCTCACCCCCTGATTCAGGGGTAACTGTGCGGCCGGTGTAGGACAGGTTCCCTCACCCCCTGATTCAGGGGTAACTGTATGGCCGGTGTAGGACAGGTTCCCTCACCCCCTGATTCAGGGGTAACTGTACGGCCGGTGTAGGACAGGTTCCCTCACCCCCTGATTCAGGGGTAACTGTATGGCCGGTGTAGGACAGGTTCCCTCACCCCCTGATTCAGGGGTAACTGTATGGCCAGTGTAGGACAGGTTCCCTCACCCCCTGATTCAGGGGTAACTGTACGGCCAGTGTAGGACAGGTTCCCTCACCCCCTGATTCAGGGGTAACTGTATGGCCGGTGTAGGACAGGTTCCCTCACCCCCTGATTCAGGGGTAACTGTACGGCCGGTGTAGGACAGGTTCCCTCACCCCCTGATTCAGGGGTAACTGTATGGCCGGTGTAGGACAGGTTCCCTCACCCCCTGATTCAGGGGTAACTGTATGGCCGGTGTAGGACAGGTTCCCTCACCCCCTGATTCAGGGGTAACTGTATGGCCGGTGTAGGACAGGTTCCCTCACCCCCTGATTCAGGGGTATCTGTATGGCCGGTGTAGGACAGGTTCCCTCACCCCCTGATTCAGGGGTATCCATACGGCCGGTGTAGGACAGGTTCCCTCACCCCCTGATTCAGGGGTATCTGTACGGCCAGTGTAGGACAGGTTCCCTCACCCCCTGATTCAGGGGTATCTGTATGGCCGGTGTAGGACAGGTTCCCTCACCCCCTGATTCAGGGGTATCCATACGGCCGGTGTAGGACAGGTTCCCTCACCCCCTGATTCAGGGGTATCTGTACGGCCAGTGTAGGACAGGTTCCCTCACCCCCTGATTCAGGGGTAACTGTAAAGCCGGTGTAGGACAGGTTGTCCCCCACCCCCGATTGTTCAGAGGGCGCTTTTCATCACTTCCCCAACCCAGAGCCCTGAGGTCAGTTGTCCCTCCTGGACACCCAGGGGCCCTAAGGCCAGTTGTCCCTCCGGGCACCCAGGGGCCCCCAGGTCAGTTGTCCCTCCTGGACACCCAGGGGCTCTGAGGTCAGTTGTCCCTCCAGACACCCAGGGGTCCTGAAGTCAGTTGTCCCTCCCTCGCTGCTGCTATTAGAGATTAGTGAACTCAGAGGGCTGGCACTTTAGCTGACTCCATCAAACTTGATGGATAATGCATCGACTCACTGAGCCACAACTCTCTGTAGCGATCTCAACTGCTGGCATTTCAATGTGTGTTCTCTTCAAATGGAAGAATGTGACGATGTGAGGGAGGGTCCTGTGGGGCAGGACAGTGACTGGGAAAGGAGAAAATGCGGAACATAAGAAATATAAGCAAGAGGAGACTATCCGGCCCCTCAATCCTTCTCCACTTACAATACGATCATGGCCAACCTTCAACCTCAAATCCACTTGCCCACCATATCCCCACATCCCTCGAATCCCGGAGTATCCAAACATCCGTCAATCTCATACTCGCTGACTGAGAAACCCACAGCCTGCGGGGTTGAGAGCTCCACAGATTCACAACGCTCTGGGTAAAGGAATTTCTCCTCATCTCAGTCTGAAGTGGCTGCCCCCTCATCCTGAGACTGCCCCCCCCGATCTAGACTCCAGTCACGGGTGACTCAGCCTTTCCAAATCAACCCTGTCAAGCCCTTTTAAGAATTTTATACATTTCAATGAGATCATCTCTCATTCTTCTAAACTCCACAGAACATTGGCCCCATTTACTCAATCTCTCCGGTAGGATAATCCTCTCACCTCAGGGAATCCTGGAACCAGTGGCAAGGAGCACTGACATTCTGTGCCAGTGAAGGTAGCAATGTATCGCACAGTCCAGGGAAAGGGCTGAATTTCGACGTGACTGGGGAGGGCGGTGTGTTGGGCTGGGGATGTGTGTTAAACGTCTAGAGGCCAAATGGTGTGGGAGGAAACTAGACACCATTTACTTACAGAACACAACATTACAGATGTCTACCTCCACCCCCTCCCCCCTCCCCCCCGAACCACCACCCAGTGCCCCAGAGTTCACTCTAATCAATCAGTCAATGACCTCCACCGCCAAACCCTTAACCTTAATCATAAAATAAAGGACCAATCCATGTGCTGAAGCCAAAAGGAGAGACCAGTACAGAGAGGCCCTGATCCCCTGGTGACCTAGACACAGGCAGGGTTGTGGAAGGGATGATATATTAGCGGTCAGACCATGGGCTCTGTGACCAGACAAGGAGCTCGGCATGTTAACCACTTCCGGAGAGGGGAGGGAGGAGATAGCAGGAATCTCCAAACTCAAGCCCACAGTCAGAGTCGAGCGATGGATGGACGTGGGCTTTATAGAGTGGAGTTGTTGACAGAGGATTCATTTAGGTTGCAATGGGGGCACAAGCAGAAAGATACAGAGTCTCTGAAAGAATATTTAAAAAAAATTCATCCTTCTGCCCAAGGTAAATGCGCACGTTGAGATTGATGCACCCCACAGTACTCTCACCTCTTGTACTGGGTTCAAGTTCCCCTCCAGAGACTTGAACCTGAGAATCCAGGCTGACAGTACCACCGTAGTAACAAAAGGGTGCGGCACTGTCACAGGGTCAGTACTGAGGGAGCGCCGCACTGTCGGAGGGTCAGTACTGAGGGAACGCCGCACTGTCGGAGGATCAGTACTGAGGGAGCGCCGCACTGTCAGAGGGTCAGTACTGAGGGAGGGTCGCACTTTCGGAGGGTCAGTACCAAAGGAGGGCTGCATGGTCGGAAGTGCTTTCTTTCGAATGAGATGTTAAGCTGAGGCCCCCTCAGGTGGATGGAAATAATCCTAAGGTCATTATTGGAAGAATTGTAATGGAAAGGGCTCTCGATATCCTGGGGCCAAAGTTTATCACAGAATCATAGTGCAGAAGAGGCCCTTTGGCCCATCGAGTCTGCACCGGCACGTGAGAAACAGCTGACCTACCTGTCTAATCCTATTTACCAGCACATGGCCCATAGCCTTGAATCTTATCCCTGTATGAACATTGCTAAACGATTAATGGTCATTACTTCATTGCTGTTTGTTGGAGCTTTCTGTGCACAAATTAGCTGCTGTGTTTCCTACATTACAATAGTGACTACACTTCAAAGCCACTTCACTGCCTGTAAGCTGCTTTGGGATGTCCTGACAAGCCTTTCTTTCCTTTAAACAAAGGGATTGGACTCCTCCCTACCCCTTCCCAAACACAGCAAGGATAGCAGACTGGGAGATTGTATGGTCTGTGCTGCTGTAATAACCTGAGTTGTTAAGCGAGAATCTGATTGTAGAACCTGCTCTGGATGTGGTGACTGGCTGACATTAACCGAGATCATTCCTTTGCAGCATCTTCCCATCACCTGACCAAACGAGCAGCATATCTCACGTTCCCAGTGCACTGAACACGGGTGGATCTCTCCCGGATCTAACAAATCTCCACTTCCCATCTCCGCTCCCCACGCCACTCGATCCCGAGGAGTCTGTCTTCTCGAGCATCAGCGGAGGAAACAGTACAGGCAACCTCACCACAACCATGACCCACCTGGGAATTGGAGGCTCCCTGGGGATGACATCCGGCTATGAATCAGCGGTGGGTAAGTTGCTGCTTGTTCTCTAGCCTCTGTTTGCCAAGCGAGTTGGAGTAGGAGTTATAAAATCCTAATGGCACGGCTGGGGGACCATTCAGGCCTTCATGTCTGTGCTCTCCCTGGAAGAGCTATCCAGCTAGTGCCACTCCCACTGCTCTTTCCCCATAGCCCTGTAAATGCTTTTGCTTTTTAAATATTTATCCAGTTCCCTTTTGAAAGTTACTCTTGAATCTGCTTCCACTGCCCTTTCAGACAGTGCATACCAGATCACCACAACTGCACCCCGCCGTTTGATTTGTTTGCCAGTATCTTCCATCCGTGTCCCCCTGGTTACCGACCCTCCTGCCAGTGGAAGCAGTTCCTCCTTAGTTACTCTGTCTGAATCCTCTGTTAAGTGCCCTCTTCACCTCGGTTCGAAGGAGAACAATCTCCAGGCTCTCCATATTAACTGATGTCCTTCGTCCCTGGAACCGTTCTAGTAAATCTGCCCTGCACTCGAGTCCTTGACATCCTTCCTAAAGTGCGTTGCCCCAGAATCAAACACAACATGCCAGCTGGGGAGCAGGAGCTGCAATCGACCTCAGTGCCTTTGGTCTGGTGGGGTGGGAGGGGTGAGCGTGAATATAGGTGAAGATTTCCGCTCCTGATTACCATCTGCAGTGTTTGTGTGGATATTGAAGAAGGCTAGTATGTGATTCTCTCCTTGGTCAAATGGCCTACAGTTATAACACACTTGGAGCTGTCACTGGTGCCCAGCAAGAGGCAGGCTGGCACAAAATCGTTTTGTCTGACAACCAAGGGAAAGTGTTAAATAGCTTTGCTTTGTTAATACGAGCTTGTCTTCTCTCTTCTTCAAAGGGCTGTCCTCTTCATTGCAAGGATCCCTGAGTAACATGTCCCTGCAGTCCTCGCTCAGCAACCCTTCGCTGCAGTCATCACTGAGCACCCAGTCCCTTAGCAACTCCTCTCTGCAGTCTTCACTCAGCAACCCCTCCCTCCAATCCTCACTCAGCAGTTCCTCCCTTCGCACATCGCTTAGCAATCCATCATTACAGTCATCGCCTAGCAACCCTTCACTGCAGCCTTCCGTGAACAGCGCCTCGAAACAGTCTCCGCTGAGCGCCTCGTCGCTGCACTCTTCACTGAGCAGCTCACTGCCGCCTGGCTCCATCTGCACATCCCCTCGGAGGAGGGTCCCACTCAATCCACTTATCCTGTCCAGCAGCGACTCCAGGAGGCCCCACAGCAAGCAGTTCTCTCCCACAATGTCTCCCACCCTCTCCTCGATCACACAGGTAAGAGGCAGGGGCATAGGGGTAGCCCCACGGGCAAGGGAAAGAGAGTCCTAGGCAGAGGGAATTGGACAGGTTTACCTAGCGCCTTGTGAAATATTGGGCTGTTAATTGTAGCTCCTGTGATGCTGTGAAATGTCAGGCGGATATCGGACTTCAGGCAAAACGAGGCCTTGTCAAAGCTTTGAGACGTTTAGGGTTTCTGCAGGTTAGGGTTAGAGATGGTGGCAGAGGGAGCAGGATCCAGAATGTGGGGAGGGTTGCCTGAAACCTACGTAACTGGTGAGTGATGGAGCATGTTACAGGAGAGTCAGAGAGCTAGACAGGCTCTTGGGGGCAGGAAATAAGGATGTGAATTCTGAAGCAGCTTCAGTGTGACTCGCCTGACCTGTAACTGAATGAGAATGTGCTCAAGGAATCTATCTGCCTATTCTATATCCACAGGGTATTCCTTTAGACACCAGTAATCTTTCAATGGACCAGCGATTGCCCCCATACCCCTTCTGTCAGCAGCAATCCCAACAACAGCAAGCTTACCCACAGTCCCAGCAACAAGCTTACCAGCAATCCCAGCAGCAGGCCTTCCAGCAGTCTCAACAATCCCAGCAGCAAGGCTACCAGCAGTCCCAGCAACAAGGCTACCAGCAGTCCCAGCAACAAGGCTACCAGCAATCCCAGCAACAGACCTACCAGCAGTCTCAACAATCCCAGCAGCAAGGCTACCAGCAGTCCCAGCCATCCCAGCAGCAAGGCTACCAACAGTCCCAGCCATCCCAGCAGCAAGGCTACCAACAGTCCCAGCCATCCCAGCAGCAAGGCTACCAACAGTCCCAGCAGCAAGGCTACCAACAGTCCCAGCAGCAATGCTACCAACAGTCCCAGCAGCAAGGTTACCAGCAGTCCCAGGCCTCCCAGCAGCAAGGCTACCATCACCAGCAGCAAGGCTACCAGCAGCCTCAGAAAAATACCCTCCCCCAGCAGCAGCATCCGCCACCATCATCACCCTGTGTGCAATCAGACACCAACCCTCTCAGTGTGAGTATTACTGCTGGTGCATTGATGATGGGTGTGGGGTGGGGATGTGGGTCTTTAGGAGGGGTGGGAATCAGGTGGGGATGTGGAACTCCAAGGGACTGGAGCTTGGGTGGGGTTGGGAATGTGGGTCTCCAGGGGGCTGGAGCTAGGGCTCGGGTGAGGATGTGGGACTCCGGGGGATGGGGCTCGGGTGTGGATGTGGATCTCCAGGGGGCTGAGGCCTGGGTGGGGATGGGGCTCGGGTGGGGATGTGGGTCTCCAGGGGGATGGGTCTCGGGTGGGAATGGGGCTCAGGTGGGGATGTGGGACTCCAGGGGGATGGGGCTCGGGTGGGAATGGGGCTCAGGTGGGGATGTGGGACTCCAGGGGGATGGGGCTCGGGTGGGAATGGGGCTCAGGTGGGGATGTGGGACTCCAGGGGGATGGGGCTCGGGTGGGGATGTGGGACTCCAGGGGGATGGGGTCGGGTGGGGATGTGGGACTCTTGGGGGATGGGGTCGGGTGGGGATGTGGGACTCTTGGGGGATGGGGTCGGGTGGGGATGTGGGACTCTTGGGGGATGGGGTCGGGTGGGGATGTGGGACTCTTGGGGGATGGGGCTCGGGTGGGGATGTGGGACTCTTGGGGGATGGGGCTCGGGTGGGGATGTGGGACTCTTGGGGGATGGGGCTCGGGTGGGGATGTGGGACTCTTGGGGGATGGGGCTCGGGTGGGGATGTGGGACTCTTGGGGGATGGGGCTCGGGTGGGGATGTGGGACTCCGGGGGGATGGGGCTCGGGTGGGGATGTGGGACTCCAGGGGGATGGGGCTCGGGTGGGGATGTGGGACTCTGGGGGATGGGGTCGGGTGGGGATGTGGGACTCTTGGGGGATGGGGCTCGGGTGGGGATGTGGGACTCTTGGGGGATGGGGTCGGGTGGGGATGTGGGACTCTTGGGGGATGGGGTCGGGTGGGGATGTGGGACTCTTGGGGGATGGGGTCGGGTGGGGATGTGGGACTCTTGGGGGATGGGGCTCGGGTGGGGATGTGGGACTCCAGGGGGATGGGGCTCGGGTGGGGATGTGGGACTCCAGGGGGATGGGGCTCGGGTGGGGATGTGGGACTCCGGGGGGATGGGGTCGAGTGGGGATGTGGGACTCCGGGGGGATGGGGTCGGGTGGGGAAGGGGCTTCAGCCATACGGTTACCTTTTTCACTAACTGGCCTTGCCAGAGGTGATGATTGGTTTGCGACTGTCTCCTGTAATTGGGATATCATTGTGGATGACTGGGAACATTTGTACCAAAGGATGAATGACACTGGAAAGCCAACCCATGCTCTCAGAGACCGGAATGGCACAGAGAGCAAGCTGAGCAGCAAGCAGTCCTAACCATCCTAACCCCTGCTGGAAGAGGTCCCAATGGACTCAGTATGTCAAAGTATTATCAGATTCAACAAAGTTTTACAAAATCACTTTTGACACATTTATTAGTGTGTGTCTTGAGGATGTAACTAGTAGGGTAGATAAAGAGGAACCAGTAGATGTAGTGTACTTAGATTCCCAAAAGGCATTCATTAAAGGTAGCAGACTAATATGGGAGATGGGACTAGGGTAACATATTCACAAGGATAGACAATTGGTTAGTGAGTAACGATAATTTTTTTTTTGCAAAAATATACTTTATTCATAAATCTTCAAAAACATTTCGAACCATTTCAAATCACCATTACAAAAATACAATCAGGTTCAACTTTTACAACATGAATCACAAGGTGTATCTGAACAAACAATGAATATTACAATCATTGGCAGACATTCATTTTAATCTGTACAGCCTGAGGGGCTCTTTACAGTTCCCAGCCCCCCAGTGCCCTGTGGCAGAAAGGTCTTAGACAGCGACCCTTCCCCATTGCGCCTTTGCGGCTGTTGCCCCAAGCTTAACTGTGTCCCTCAGCATGTAGTCCTGGACCTTGGAATGTGCCAGTCTGCAACACTCGGTCGGGGACAACTATTTGCGCTGGAAAACCAACAAATTTCGGGCAGACCAAAGAGCGTCTTTCACCGAGTTGATGATCCTCCAGCTGCAGTTGATGTTTGTCTCGGTGTGTGTCCCTGGGAACAGCCCGTAGAGCACAGAGTCCTGTGTCACAGAACTGCTCGGGGTAAACCTCGACAGAAACCACTGCATCTCTCTCCAGACCTTCTTCGCAAAGACACAATCTACAAGGAGGTGAACAACGGTCTCTTCCCCACCACAGCCACCTCGAGGGCAACGTGCAGTGGGGGTGAGACTCCTGGCGTGTAAGAAGGATCTTACAGGGAGGGTCTTTCTCACCACCAGCCAAGCTACATCTTGGTGTTTGTTGGAAAGTTCTGGTGATGAGGCATTCTGCCAAATGACTTTGTCAGTCTGCTCAGGGAACCATCCCACAGGATCCACCCTCTCCTTTTCCCTCAGGGCCTTTAAGACGTTACGTGCCGACCACTGCCTGATGGACTTGTGGTCGAAGGTGTTTCTCTGCATAAATTTTCCCACGAGGGACAGGTGGTACCGCACGGTCCAACTACTTGGAGCGTTCCACGGCATCGTTGCCAGACCCATCCTTCGCAACACCGGGGACATGTAGAACCTCAGCATGTAGTGACACTTGGTGTTTGCATTCTGAGGGTCTACGCACCGCTTGATGCAGCCGCACACAAAGGTGGCCATCAGTATGAGGGCGATGTTGGGCACGTTTTTTCCCCCTTTATCTAGAGGCTTGTACATCGTGTCCCTGCGGACACGATCCATTTTCGACCTCCAGATAAAGCGGAAGATGGCTTGGGTGATCGCCACCACACAGGAGTGTGGAATGGGCCAGACCTGCGCCACGTACAGCAACAGCGAGAGTGCCTCACACCTGATGACCAGGTTCTTACCCGCAAAGGAGAGGGAGCATCGCTCCCACATGCCCAGTTTCCGTTTCACCATAGACACTCGCTCCTTCCAGTTTCTAACGCGTGCCCCGGTCCCTCCGAACCATATCCCCAGCACCTTCAGGCCGTCAGCCCTGACAGTGCAGGGGACAAAGGATTGGTCAGCCCAGTTCCCAAAGAACATGGCCTCGCTCTTCCCACGATTTGCCTTGGCTCTCGAGGCCAGTTCGAACTAGTCGCAGATGTGGATCAGTCTGTGCACCGACAGCGGATCCGAGCAGAAGACGGCGACATCGTCCATGTACAGGGAGGCTTTGACCTGAGTGCCTCCACTGCCTGGGATCGTCACTCCTCTTATGCCTGGATCCTTCCTGATGGACTCAGCAAAGGGTTCTGTGCAACACACAAACAGGACAGGGGAGAGAGGGCAGCCCTGCCTGACTCCAGATTTAATAGGAAAGCTATCTGATTCCCACCCATTGATTGAGACTGCGCTACTGATGTTAGTGTAGAGCAGTTGGATCCAATTGCGAATTCCCTCCCCAAACCCCATTTTGGAGAGCACATCCACCATGTAAGTGTGCGATATTCTGTCAAAGTCCTTCTCCTGATCCAGGCTGATGAGGCAGGTGTCCACACCCCTGTCCTGTACATAGGCAATCGTATCCCTGAGCAGCACGAGGCTGTCAGAGATCTTCCTGCCCGGCACAGTGCAGGTCTGGTCAGGGTGGATCACCAATTCCAGAGCGGATTTGACCCAATTGGCGATGACCTTGGACAGAATTTTATAGTCCACATTCAACAGTGAAATGGGTCGCCAATTTCCCATTTCCTTCCTTTCTCCCTTGTGCTTGTAGATGAGGGTGATAATGCCTTTCCTCATGGATTCTGACATACTGCCGGCCAGGAGCATACTCTCGTTCACTTCTAGCAGGTCTGGGCTGATCCAGTCCCACAGAGCCCAATACAACTCCGCCGGCAAGCCGTTGCTTCCGGGAGTTTTACTCTTCTCGAAGGACTCAAGGGCCTCAGTCAGTTCGTCAGGAGTTAGCGCTTTGTCCAGACTCTCCCGTGTACTGTTGTCTAAGACCTCCATGATAGAGGACAGGAAGGACTGGGAGGCCGTGCTGTCTGTGGGCTTCACGTCATATAATCCGGCATAGAAGGATTTGCTGATCCTCAAAATGTCGGACTGTGATGACTTTACTGAGCCATCTTCTTCCTTCAGGCTGCTGATCACAGAGCTCTCTCTCTGTACCTTTTGGAAGAAGAAACGTGAGCATGTCTCGTCCTGCTCCACGGAGCGGACTCTGGAACGGAAGATGATCTTGGAGGCCTCCGAGGCGAAGAGCGAGGCTTGCTGGCTCTTCACCTCTTGGAGTTCCTCCTTGACATCGACTGCAGCCAGAGCAGGTTCTGCATGTTTTTCTGGAGTCGGGACATTTCCCTCTGTTCCTTTCTAGCTTTCTGGGTGCCTTTGAGGACGAAAAACCTCTTGATGTTTCCCTTGATCGCTTCCCACCAGTGTGTCAGGGACTCAAAGTGGGGTTTCATGGTTCTCCAACCTTTGTAATCCCTCTTGAGCTCCTCAATGTTCTCTGGGGTCAGCAGTTTCACGTTTAGCTTCCATGCCCCCCTGCCAACCCTCTGATCCTTCTCCAAGTGACAGTCAACCAGTAGGAGGCAGTGGTCAGAGAAGAACACCGTCTTGACGTCAGTGGATCTGACTGTGAATGCACGGGACACAAACAGGAAATCTATCCTGGAACAGACGGACCCGTCAAGCCGCGACCAGGTGTATCTACGCTGCGCTTCGTCTGCAGGTTTGCTGAAGATGTCGTGCAGCTTGGCATCCTTTACTGTTTCCATCAGGGATCTGGACGTAGCATCCAATCTGCTGTCGGCCCTGCCGGATCATCCAGCCGCATCGATGATGCAGTTGAAGTCACTGCCCAGAATGACCGGCCTGGAGGTCGCCAGCAGCAGTGGGAGCTGCTAAAAAACCTCCAGCCGCTCAGCCCCTTGTGACGGGGCGTAGACGTTAATTACCCGGAGTGGAGCATTCTTATACATTACGTCTGCTACGAGGAGGCGCCTGCCCACCACCTCCTTAACCTGGGAGACGGTGAAGCTGCCTCCCCGCAGCAGAATCTCCAGGCCGGAGGAACGAGGGTCGTTTCCTCCCAACCAGATCGATGGCCCATGGGACCACCATGGTGACCATTGCCTGTAGGAGCTGAGGTGCGGTATCGCACACTCCTGCAGAAACAACAGGTCAGCTTTGACCTTGGCAAGGTAGTCCAAGGTCACAACACATCGCGTAGTAGATTTAATGCTACGCACGTTTATGGATACAATCTTTACACCCATTTTAAAGCAGTTAGTCGCGTACCAAACCTGTTGTCTCTGAGAGTCCCAGACCATTGGTCTGCTCCTTAATGCCCGTGGTGTGCTCAAATTGCTTCACTTGGGATGGGCTGAGGAAAGCGTCCTGACCCTCCCCATTGGAGATGTTCTGCTCAGGTGGCATCTGGGGTTTCGTGCAGAGGGCGGGGTTTGAAATGTCCTCTGTTGGAGAAGCTTCTCCAATCCTCTCCCCCTCTGGGGCGTTGCTGCTCCCAGCTTCCCGGAGCTGGGGTGCGCTGAGCGCCTCACTGTTCCCAGATTCCTGGGGCTGTGGTACACTGGCCTCTTCGGGTTGTGGGCAAAGTTGGAGTGCGCTGGTCTCCTTATTGTCTCCAATGTTCTGGAGCTCGGGTGTCTCGTCCTCCAACTCCCTAGCGTTTTGCTGCTTCTTCTGTTGGCGCCGCCCTGGCCCTTCTTCGTCTGAAGAGCTGCTGCTCTTGTTATCCGTGTCGGATAGGAGACGCCTCTTGACTCTTGTCTGGGAAGTGGCTTGGTTTCTTTTTAGCCCCTTCTTCCTTTTGGCTCTCTTCACCAGCTGCCACTCCCCCTGCTGCTTTCCCACTGCTGCCTCCTCCTCCTCCGTTGATTCGCTCTCCTGAGGAGTGGGAGGATCAGGGGGCTGTGCTGTTGGTTGCCCGTCTGTTGCCCCAATCTTTTCCTCCACCTTGTCTCTCTCTGTGTCCTCCTTTGTCCCGTTGTTCTCCCTGGGGGCCTTGGTGGTTGGAGTGACACGAGGCATTTCTTCTGCTTCCCCCTCGTTGGCTTTAGCTGCCTGTGCATAAGTACGGCAACGTTTGGGGCAGGTCTTGTAGAGGTGACTTGCCTCGCCACACAGGTTGCAGCACTTAGCCTGTTTACAGTCTTTTGTCTGGTGCCCTTCCTGTTTGCAGTTCTTGCAGAGGACAGCGCTGCAGTTGGCCGCCACATGACCAGACTTGCCGCATGAGCGACAAAGTTTGGGTTGTCCAGCATAGACAAGGTAGCCACGGCTTCCCCCGATAGCGAATCTGGAAGGGGGGTGGAAGACGGCTCCCTTACCGTCGGTCTTGAGAGTTACCTTAACCTGGCGTTTACATGTCCAGATCCCCAAATTATCTTTAACTTCAGTGCAGCTCCCAACCTTATCGAAGTACCTGGTAAGGAAGGTGAGCACGTCAGCGACAGGGACGAAGGGGTTGTACAGATGCACCGTCGCAACCCGTTCTCGTTGCAACAGCAGAGCAAAGAGCGGCTCCGCCGTCAGGATCTTCATTTCTGGCAGGTCTTTCTTCTCCTCAAACACCTTCAGGAGTTTGACACAAGCTGCCACTTGCTTGAAGGTCACATCAAAGAAACCAGCGCTGGGGAAATCCTGTAGGCAGTAGATCTCCGCAGCCTCGAAACCACACAGCTTGAATAGGATCCTCTTGGTGAAGAAGGTCCTATCCATTCCTGTTCCTTGCTCACTGCCCTTCACCATGACTCGGATGGTGTTAGGTACCCCATGGTAAGGAGTTCGACTGGTTATAGCCATTTCTCTTTCCCTGGCAGAAACGTGATGAAGGTCTCTCCCCTGCCAGGTTATTGAGTAAGGATAAAGAGGGAAGTTTCAAGCTGTGACCAGTGGAGTGCCTCAGCTATTTACAAATTATATAATCATTAGACCAGGCTTGACCAACCTTTTCATGTGGGTGGGGGGCACATTTCACATTTTTCCTCAAACAAGGAGCTGAGAAGCAAATTTCAGAAAGACCAAGTTTGGAACAACGTTAAAAGTGAATTTTTAAAAAACACAGGTATGAAAAGAAACAACTTGCTGAGCAAAAAGAAGGATGAGTAATAAATAAAGATGAGTATTAGAGTGTGATAGGGTGAGTGTGTGTGTGTGACTGGCTTACTCCCAGTCTCAGGGTGCTCCCTCACCCACTGTGAGAGTGGGTGAGAGTACGTGTTGCTGTGTCAGGGTGAGGGTGAATGACAACCCTGAGACTGGGAGTGACCCAGAATTAGGTCCTCATTTTAATCCCTCACACCCCCTTTCCGTCACCCCTTCAACCTGTCTCTCTGTCCTCCCTCACCCCCAATCCCTCCCCACCTCATCCCCACTCCCACCCCACCTCACCCTCTCTATCCCCCCCACCCTCTCTCTCTTTATCCCCCCCACCCTCTCTCTCTAACCCCCCCACCCTCTCTCTATCCCCCCCACCCTCTCTCTCTCCCCCCCACCCTCTCTCTCTCCCCCCACCCTCTCTCTCTCCCCCCCACCCTCTCTCTAATCCCCCCCACCCTCTCTCTCTAATCCCCCCCACCCTCTCTCTCTAATCCCCCCACCCTCTCTCTCTCCCCCCACCCTCTCTCTCTCCCCCCACCCTCTCTCTAATCCCCCCCACCCTCTCTCTCTCCCCCCCCACCCTCTCTCTAATCCCCCCCACCCTCTCTCTCTAATCCCCCCCACCCTCTCTCTCTAATCCCCCCACCCTCTCTCTCTCCCCCCACCCTCTCTCTCTCCCCCCCACCCTCTCTCTAAATCCCCCCCACCCTCTCTCTCTAATCCCCCCCACCCTCTCTCTCCCCCCCCCCACCCTCTCTCTCTACCCCCCACCCTCTCTCTCTAATCCCCCCCACCCTCTCTCTCTCCCCCCCACCCTCTCTCTCTAACCCCCCCACCCTCTCTCTCTTTATCCCCCCCACCCTCTCTCTCTAACCCCCCCACCCTCTCTCTCTAATCCCCCCCACCCTCTCTCTCTAATCCCCCACCCTCTCTCTCTCTCCCCCCCACCCTCTCTCTCTAATCCCCCCCACCCTCTCTCTCTCCCCCCCACCCTCTCTCTCTAACCCCCCCACCCTCTCTCTCTCTCCCCCCCACCCTCTCTCTCTAATCCCCCCCACCCTCTCTCTCTAATACCCCCCACCCTCTCTCTCTAATCCCCCCACCCTCTCTCTCTCCCCCCCACCCTCTCTCTACCCCCCACCCTCTCTCTATCCCCCCCCCCACCCTCTCTCTCTCCCCCCCACCCTCTCTCTCTCCCCCACCCTCTCTCTCTCCCCCCCACCCTCTCTCTCTCTATCCCCCCCCACCCTCTCTCTATCCCCCCCACCCTCTCTCTATCCCCCCCACCCTCTCTCTCTCCCCCCCACCCTCTCTCTCTCTCCCCCCACCCTCTCTCTCTCTATCCCCCCCACCCTCTCTCTCTCTCCCCCCCACCCTCTCTCTCTCTATCCCCCCCACCCTCTCTCTCTCTATCCCCCCCACCCTCTCTCTCTCCCCCCCACCCTCTCTCTCCCCCCCCCACCCTCTCTCTATCCCCCCCACCCTCTCTCTCTCTACCCCCCCACCCTCTCTCTCTCCCCCCCACCCTCTCTCTCTATCCCCCCACCCTCTCTCCTATCGCCCCCCACCCTCTCTCTATCCCCCCCACCCTCTCTCTCTCCCCCCCATCCTCTCTCTCTCCCCCCCACCCTCTCTCTCTCCCCCCCACCCTCTCTCTCTCCCCCCCACCCTCTCTCTCTCCCCCCCCACCCTCTCTCTATCCCCCCCCCCACCCTCTCTCTCTCCCCCCCACCCTCTCTCTCTCTATCCCCCCCACCCTCTCTCTCTCCCCCCCACCCTCTCTCTCTCCCCCCCACCCTCTCTCTCCTCCCTCCCCCCCACCCTCTCTCTATCCCCCCCACCCTCTCTCTCTCTATCCCCCCCCACCCTCTCTCTCTCCCCCCCCACCCTCTCTCTCTCTATCCCCCCCACCCTCTCTCTATCCCCCCCACCCTCTCTCTATCCCCCCCACCCTCTCTCTCTCCTCCCCCATCCTCTCTCTCTCACCCCCCCACCCTCTCTCTCTCCCCCCCACCCTCTCTCTCTCTCCCCACCCTCTCTCTCTCTCCCCTCACCCTCTCTCTCTCTCCCCTCACCCTCTCTCTCTCTCCCCCACCCTCTCTCTCTCTCCCCTCACCCTCTCTCTCTCCTCCCCCCCCACCCTCTCTCTCTAATCCCCCCCACCCTCTCTCTCTAATCCCCCCACCCTCTCTCTCTCCCCCACCCTCTCTCTCTCCCCCCCACCCTCTCTCTAATCCCCCCCACCCTCTCTCTCTAATCCCCCCACCCTCTCTCTCTCCCCCCACCCTCTCTCTCTCCCCCCCACCCTCTCTCTCTAACCCCCCACCCTCTCTCTCTAATCCCCCACCCTCTCTCTCTCTCCCCCACCCTCTCTCTCTCTCTCCCCCCACCCTCTCTCTCTCCCCCCCACCCTCTCTCTCTAATCCCCCCCACCCTCTCTCTCTACCCCCCACCCTCTCTCTCTCCCCCCCACCCTCTCTCTCTCTCCCCCCCACCCTCTCTCTCTCCCCCCCACCCTCTCTCTCTTATCCCCCCCACCCTCTCTCTCTCTCCCCCCCACCCTCTCTCTCTCCCCCCCCACCCTCTCTCTCTCTCCCCCCCACCCTCCTCTCTCTCTCCCCCCCACCCTCTCTCTCTAACCCCCCACCCTCTCTCTCTCTCCCCCCCACCCTCTCTCTCTAACCCCCCCACCCTCTCTCTCTCTCCCCCCACCCTCTCTCTCTCTCCCCCCCACCCTCTCTCTCTCCCCCCCACCCTCTCTCTCTCTCCCCCCCACCCTCTCTCTCTCCCCCCCACCCTCTCTCTCTAACCCCCCCCACCCTCTCTCTCCCCCCCCCACCCTCTCTCTCTAACCCCCCCACCCTCTCTCTCCCCCCCCCACCCTCTCTCTCTAACCCCCCCACCCTCTCTCTCTCCCCCCCCACCCTCTCTCTCTCCCCCCCACCCTCTCTCTCTAACCCCCCCACCCTCTCTCTCCCCCCCCCCACCCTCTCTCTCTAACCCCCCCACCCTCTCTCTCTCCCCCCCACCCTCTCTCTCTCCCCCCCACCCTCTCTCTCTCCCCCCCACCCTCTCTCTCTCTATCCCCCCCACCCTCTCTCTCTAACCCCCCACCCTCTCTCTCTAATCCCCCCCACCCTCTCTCTCTAATCCCCCCCACCCTCTCTCTCTCCCCCCCACCCTCTCTCTATCCCCCCCACCCTCTCTCTCTTTATCCCCCCCACCCTCTCTCTCTAACCCCCCACCCTCTCTCTCTAATCCCCCCCACCCTCTCTCTCTCCCCCCACCCTCTCTCTCTCCCCCCCCACCCTCTCTCTCTCCCCCCACCCTCTCTCTCTCTCCCCCCCACCCTCTCTCTCTAACCCCCCCACCCTCTCTCTCTAACCCCCCACCCTCTCTCTCTCCCCCCACCCTCTCTCTCTATCCCCCCCACCCTCTCTCTCTCCCCCCCCACCCTCTCTCTATCCCCCCCACCCTCTCTCTCTTTATCCCCCCCACCCTCTCTCTATCCCCCCCACCCTCTCTCTCTCTCCCCCCCCCCACCCTCTCTCTCTAATCCCCCCCACCCTCTCTCTCCCCCCCCACCCTCTCTCTCTCCCCCCCACCCTCTCTCTCTTTATCCCCCCCACCCTCTCTCTCTAACCCCCCCACCCTCTCTCTCTCTCTCCCCCCCACCCTCTCTCCCCCCCCCCCACCCTCTCTCTCTCCCCCCCACCCTCTCTCCCCCCCCCACCCTCTCTCTCTCCCCCCCACCCTCTCTCTATCCCCCCCACCCTCTCTCTATCCCCCCTCCACCCTCTCTCTCTAACCCCCCCACCCTCTCTCTCTAATCCCCCCCACCCTCTCTCTATCCCCCCCACCCTCTCTCTCTCCCCCCACCCTCTCTCTCTCCCCCCCCACCCTCTCTCTCTCCCCCCCCACCCTCTCTCTCTCCCCCCCACCCTCTCTCTCTAACCCCCCCACCCTCTCTCTCTTTATCCCCACAACCCTCTCTCTCTAACCCCCCCACCCTCTCTCTCTCTCTCCCCCCCCACCGAGACACCTCTCTCTCTCTCCCCCCACCGAGACACCTCTCTCTCTCTCCCCCCACCGAGACACCTCTCTCTATCCCCCCGAGACACCTCTCTCTCTCTCTCCCCCCAGACACCCCTCTCTCTCTACCCCCAGACACCCCTCTCTCTCTCCCCCCCACCCTCTCTCTATCCCCCCCACCCTCTCTCTATCCCCCCCACCCTCTCTCTCTCCCCCCCCACCCTCTCTCTCTCCCCCCCCCACCCTCTCTCTCTTCCCCCCCACCCTCTCTCTCTCCCCCCCACCCTCTCTCTCTCTCCCCCCCACCCTCTCTCTCTCTCCCCCCCACCCTCTGTCTCTCCCCCCCACCCTCTCTCTCTCCCCCCCACCCTCTCTCTCTAATCCCCCCCACCCTCTCTCTCTACCCCCCACCCTCTCTCTCTCTCTCCCCCCCACCCTCTCTCTCTAATCCCCCACCCTCTCTCTATCCCCCCACCCTCTCTCTCTAATCCCCCCCACCCTCTCTCTCTACCCCCCCACCCTCTCTCTCTCTCTCCCCCCCACCCTCTCTCTCTAATCCCCCCACCCTCTCTCTATCCCCCCCACCCTCTCTCTCTAACCCCCCACCCTCTCTCTCCCCCCCCACCCTCTCTCTCTCTCCCCCCCACCCTCTCTCTCTCCCCCCCACCCTCTCTCTCTCTCCCCCCACCCTCTCTCTAACCCCCCCCACCCTCTCTCTCTCCCCCCCACCCTCTCTCTCTCCCCCCCACCCCTCTCTCTCTCCCCCCCACCCTCTCTCTCTCCCCCCCACCCTCTCTCTCTCCCCCCCACCCTCTCTCTCTCTCCCCCCCCACCCTCTCTCTCCCCCCCCCACCCTCTCTCTCTCCCCCCCCACCCTCTCTCTAACCCCCCCACCCTCTCTCTAACCCCCCCACCCTCTCTCTCTCCCCCCCACCCTCTCTCTCTCCCCCCCACCCTCTCTCTATCCCCCCCCCCACCCTCTCTCTCTTTATCCCCCCCACCCTCTCTCTCTAACCCCCCCACCCTCTCTCTCTAATCCCCCCACCCTCTCTCTCTAATCCCCCCACCCTCTCTCTCTAACCCCCCCACCCTCTCTCTCTAACCCCCCCACCCTCTCTCTCTAACCCCCCCACCCTCTCTCTCTAACCCCCCCACCCTCTCTCTCTAACCCCCCCACCCTCTCTCTCTCTCCCCCCATCCTCTCTCTCTCCCCCCCACCCTCTCTCTCTCTCCCCCCCCACCCTCTCTCTCTAACCCCCCACCCTCTCTCTAACCCCCCCCACCCTCTCTCTCTCCCCCCCACCCTCTCTCTCTAACCCCCCCACCCTCTCTCTCTAACCCCCCCACCCTCTCTCTCTAACCCCCCCCACCCTCTCTCTCTCTCCCCCCACCCTCTCTCTCTCCCCCCCCCACCCTCTCTCTCTCTCCCCCCCACCCTCTCTCTCTAATCCCCCCACCCTCTCTCTAACCCCCCCCACCCTCTCTCTCTCCCCCCCCCACCCTCTCTCTCTCCCCCCCCACCCTCTCTCTCTCTCCCCCCCCACCCTCTCTCTCTAACCCCCCACCCTCTCTCTAACCCCCCCCACCCTCTCTCTAACCCCCCCCACCCTCTCTCTCTCCCCCCCACCCTCTCTCTCTCCCCCCCCCACCCTCTCTCTCTCTCCCCCCCACCCTCTCTCTCTCCCCCCCCCACCCTCTCTCTCTCTCCCCCCACCCTCTCTCTCTAATCCCCCCCCACCCTCTCTCTCTAATCCCCCCACCCTCTCTCTCTTATCCCCCCCACCCTCTCTCTCAACCCCCCCACCCTCTCTCTAACCCCCCCACCCTCTCTCTAACCCCCCCACCCTCTCTCTAACCCCCCCACCCTCTCTCTAACCCCCCCACCCTCTCTCTAACCCCCCCACCCTCTCTCTAACCCCCCCACCCTCTCTCTAACCCCCCCACCCTCTCTCTAACCCCCCCACCCTCTCTCTAACCCCCCCACCCTCTCTCTAACCCCCCCACCCTCTCTCTAACCCCCCCCACCCTCTCTCTATCCCCCCATCCTCTCCCATTCACCCTCTCTCCCTGCCCCCACTCGCCCCCTCTCCCTGCCCCCACTCGCCCCCTCTCCCTGCCCCCACTCGCCCCCTCTCCCTGCCCCCACTCGCCCCCTCTCCCTGCCCCCACTCGCCCCCTCTCCCTGCCCTCACTCGCCCTCTCTCCCTGCCCCCACTCGCCCCCTCTCCCTGCCCCCACTCTCCCTCTCTCTCTCTTAGACTTAATGACATAGTTCTAAAGAGAGTGCAGGAACAGAGGGACCTGAGGGTTCCTGTGTATAGATCTTTGAAGGTGGCAGGACATAGTAGAGGTTAGTTAGCAAGTATATGGGATCTTGAGCTTCATAAATAGCGGCATTGAGTACCAAAGCAGGGAAGTTATGTTGAACCTGTATAAAGCTCTAGTTAGGCCCCAGTTAGAGTTCTGCATCCAGTTCTGGTCACTATGCTTTGGGAAGGATATGAGGCTCCTTGAGAGGGTGCAGAGGAGATTTACCAGAATGGTCCCAGGGATGGGACATGTTAGCTGGAAGGTTAGGTTGGACAAACTGGAGCAAAGGAGGTTGAGGGGAGATTTGATAGAGGTGAACAAGATTATGACAGGTTTAGATAAGATAGACAAAGAGAAACTGTTCCCATTAGCTGATTAGGGAACATAGATTGAAGGTTTGGATAAGAGATGTGGGGGATGTAAGAACATTTTTACGTGGCAAATGGCGATGATCATGGCTTTGGGGGTAACATATTAACATGGATAGTGGATTGGTTAGCTAACAGGAAATAGAGTAGGCATAAGTGGACCATTTTTGGGTTGGCAAGATGTGAGGAGCGGAGTGCCGCAGGGGTTAGTGCTGCAACCTCAACTGTTTAGAATTTATGACTTGGGTGAAGGGGCTGAATGTGTGGGAGCCAAATTTGCTGATGATGCTAAATTAGGTAGGATAGTAAGTTGTGAAGAGGGCATAAGGAGTCTACAAAGGGAAACAGGTTAAGTGACTGGGCAGAAATTTGGCAGATGGAGTATAATGTGGGAAAGTGTGAACTTGTCCACCTTGGCAGGAAGGATAGAAAAGCAGTATACTATTTAACCAGAGAGAGATTGCAGAACTCAGTGGTGCAGAGAGATCTGGGTGTCATGGTGCATGAGTCGCATAAAGTTGGTATGCAGATTAGGAAGGCAAATGGATTGTTGTTATTTGCTGAAAAGAGAATTGAATAAAAGAGTAGGAATGTTATGCTACAGTTGTATAGGTTATTGGTGAGACCACATCTGGGGTACTGTGTACAGTTTTGGTTGTCTTATTTAAGAAAGGATATAAATTTGTTAGAGGCAGTTCACTGAAGGTTCGCTCGACTGATATCAGGGATTGTTGGGGGCAGGGAGGGGGGCTTATCTTCTGAGGATAGGCTGGATGGGCCGGGCCTGTGTCCATTGGAGTTTAGAAGAATGAGAGGTGATCTTATTGAAACATATAAGATCCTGAAGGGACTTGACAGGGTGGAGGCTGAGAGGATGTTTCCCCTTGTGGGAGAGATTAGAACCAGGGGACGCAGTTTAAAAATAAGGGGTCTCCCTCCCATTTAAGACGGAGATGAGGAGAAGTTTTTTTTTCGAGGTTTGTGAGTCTTTGGAGGCAGGGTCATTGGATATCTTTACGGCAGAGGTAGATAAATTCTTGACTAACAAGGAGTCAAAGGGCATCAGGATAGATGGGGAAGTGGAGTTGAGGCCACATTCAGATCAGCCATGATCTTATGAAATGGTAGAACAGGCTTGAGGGGCCGAATGGCCTACTCCTCCTGATTCATGTGTTCATATCGAGAACTCCCCACCTGCAAGGGCGATGGGAGCGGAGACGATCAATGATTTGAAAAAGGAAATTAAATGGACACTTGAGTGAAATAAACTTGCAGAGCTGTGGGTGTTAAGTGGGAGAATGGGACTAGCTGGATTACTCTCCAGAGAGCTGGCATGGACTAGATGGGCTGATTGGCTATCTTCTGTGGCGTAAAGGCTGGCTTTTGGTGAGACCACACTTGGCATAGTGTGCACAGTTTTGGTCTTCACATCTAAGGAAGGATATACTTGCACTGGAGGCGGTGCAGCCAAGATTCACTAAACTGGTCCCTGGAATGAGGGGACTGTCCAATGATGAGAGGCTGAGTAAATGGAGTCTATATTCTTGTAGAGTTTAGAAGGATGAAAGGTGGTCTTATTGAAACCTACAAGATTCTGAAGGGGTTTGTCAGGGTAGATACCGAGTGTGTGTTTCCACTGGTCGGGGAATCTAGAACACAGAGACACAGTCTCTGGCTAAGGGGCCTATTATTTTGGACTGAGATGAGGAGACATTTCTTCAGGGAGTTGGATTCTTTGGAATTCCCTTGCCCAGGAGGTTGTGGATGTGCAGTTGATGAGCATATTCAAAACCCAGGTTGATAAAAGTTTTGGCCTCTGAGGAAATCAAGGTGTCTGGAGAACAGGCAGGGAAATGGAGTCAGTGCTGATTAGCCACAATCATATTGAATGGTGGAGCGTGCTTGAGAGGCGCTGTGGTGTAGACCTCACTGCTCAGACTTGCTTGGAGGCTGGACTCTGGAGAGAGCAATTCAGGAAGATCCAGAACTTCAGGGCATGGTGCAGGGGCTGTGAAGTGTAAGAGGTACACGAGAGAGAGAGAGAGAGAGATATCCTGGTCTAAATGTGAGAGGCATGTCGACCATACCCTGAACAAGAGATTGGGTTGGTTCTGAGCATTGAGCTTTTTGTCCTCGCTCTGAGCTTCCCAGTGTTAACACTCGACACAAATTATTTCCCCACAGCAAACCTCACTACTCAAAAACCTGTTTGGAGATTCTTTTTTTGAGCAGCAGTTGTCAAGCCGGCAGATGAGTGACCTGTCTCACCAGGTAAGTCACAGCTTCTTCCCCATGCCTGCTCTGCCACCCCTGGATCTGAAACAGATATCTCTCCCTCACCCCTCCCCATCCCCTCCCCTACCTACCACCCCCCTCCACTAACCCCGCCTTCCACCTCCCCTCCTACCACCCGCCCTCCCCATCCACCCTTCCACCCTTCACTGCCCACCTTCTCTCCTGCCCTCCCACCCTCTCCTCTGTGGATCACCTGGGTGTGTGTTAGTGCCAGGTGTACCCATACCTGGGTGTTTGTTAGTGCCAGGTGTACCCGTACCTGGGTGTGTGTTAGTGCCAGGTGTACCCGTACCTGGGTGTGTGTTGGGGCCAGGTGTACCCATACCTGGGTGTGCATTGGGGCCAGGTGTACCCATACCTGGGTGTGCATTGGGGCCAGGTGTACCCATACCTGGGTGTGTGTTAGTGCCAGGTGTACCCGTACCTGGGTGTGTTAGTGCCAGATGTACCTGTACCTGGGTGTGTGTTGGTGCCAGGTGTACCCGTACCTGGGTGTGCGTTGGTGCCAGGTGTACCTGTACCTGGGTGTGCGTTGGTGCCAGGTGTACCCGTACCTGGGTGTGCATTGGTGCCAGGTGTACCCGTACCTGGGTGTGCATTGGTGCCAGGTGTACCCGTACCTGGGTGTGCGTTGGTGCCAGGTGTACCCGTACCTGGGTGTGCGTTGGTGCCAGGTGTACCCGTATCTGGGTGTGTGTTAGTGCCTGGTGTACCCGTACCTGGGTGTGCGTTGGTGCTGGGTGTGCGTTGGTGCCAGGTGTACCCGTACCTGGGTGTGCGTTGGTGCCAGGTGTACCCATACCTGGGTGTGCGTTGGTGCCAGGTGTACCCGTACCTGGGTGTGTGTTAGTGCCAGGTGTACCCGTACCTGGGTGTGCGTTGGGGCCAGGTGTACCCGTACCTGGGTGTGTGTTGGGGCTGGGTGTGCGTTGGTGCCAGGTGTACCCGTACCTGGGTGTGCGTTGGGACCTCTCGCGGTGGGGTGACTGGGGAATTCAAAGGTGAACTGCTCTCCCTGTAGACTGTGAACGCTGTCACCCGAACTGAACAGCCTTGCTGACTCAGATGAGACTGTTAATTGTATAGAGCCTTTCTTTCTTCCTCAGCTCGAGCAGTGCAACTCGCAGACTTTAGCTGGTAATCTACCACTCAACAGCAACATATTCTGTGGAGACACCGGGAACAGCGGTTTCTCACAGGCCGGCACGATGGGTCCAATGGACAGCAGCGATAGTCTCCAGGATCCTCAGCTTCTCAACAAGCAGAACGTGTATTATTCCAATCGAATGGGAACAATTCCCAATATCATCCTCACAGGTACGTGATCCACATGATTCCTACACAGTGAAGCCCTCCCGAACTCCGTGCTAGGCTGAGCCCTTGCACTCTCCCATTGTCCTTTGAGTTGACACTCTGTTCCTTGGTTGAACCTTTTGCCATTGTCCTGCAGCTTGGCCTGTGGCTGAGCTGATCATCTGGTCATGTGAATCCCCTTTCTCAATGGCCACGGCATCTTTCTAATTGGTTATTAGTTTGCTCAGGGAGCTTCATCTCCTTGCCTATGGCACACACTCATTTCACTCCTGTCTCTTTGTCCTTTCCCCAGGCGACTCTCCTCCTGGCTTTTCGAAGGAAATCACCAGCGCTCTGGCTGGTGTCCCGGGCTTCGAGGTGGATTCTCAATACCCATTGGACGATGAGCTCAAGATCGAGCCCCTGACTCTGGATGGACTGAGCATGCTCAGCGACCCTAACCTGACCCTCTTGTCTGACCCCGCGGTGGAGGATTCATTCCGTCTCTAATGGCTAGCGTTGGGAGAGAGAGATGGGAGAGGGTGTGTGGGGAGGAGCCCTCCTTGCCCTTCCCACACCCCCCACTAACCCCACACCCCCCCCCCAACTCCCCCAACCTACCAACCCCAATGCCCGCAGTGATCAAAACAATGAATGAATGGAATGGTTGTGGGCAAAGACACTGTGAGCCAAGTGGACTGAAGTATCAGGACTGTTGAGAGCAAGAGGCTGTGGCGCTAGGTGTTTGATGATTGTTATGTCACTGTGTGCAGACTGCTCCCAGTCTCTCACTGTGCAGTGAGCTGGCTGACCCCCAGGGTGCCTATCGCTGATCTCTGTTACTAATGAGGAGGGCTCTAGGGGGAAGAGATAGAGACACACAAGAAGTGTAAATACTGTGTATTATTAAGCTTATGGTCTGTAGAATTGAACTGACCGCCTAACCTTGAAACAGTAGAGAGAGTCCCTAGGGCGTTTTAGTTCCTTTTTAAAAAGAAGATATTTGTGAATAATTTACCTATTTTACGAAAAGAAGAAATATATTCAATGTTTTAAGCAAAACAAAAAGCGCTTGTGGGGGTCGGTTTGGTGGGAGAGGGAGGGAAGTGGGGGCGGTGAGTGCAGTTACTGCACGGAGCAGATTCTGTGATAGTTCTTTGATAATTAACAATGTGGGATGTCTATAGAGAGGCAGGGAGAAAGAGAGGAAAGACGAGGAATGAGAAAGTGGGGTGGGGAGAGAAGAGGGTCGGGTAGAGGCCATATAGTCAGTGACAGGCTGACGCACCCTGGTCTCTATCCCTCCTTGGCATAGCACTGGCTCATTGACCTGTCCTCCAATGCAGTTTAATTAATGACTAAGGAATGGCAGCAGAGTAGGTATATGCTGCAGGGAGCAGTGGTTCGGTTTCAGACTGAGTTTAATCCTCCATTCCCCCTTCAGCCACTTTGGCCCTGCTGGCTGGAATCCTTCCGAAGATTTTCTGCAAGTGAAGCAGAGGCAGCACATTCAGGCAATTGAATCTTGACACTTCTTTCACAGAAGCCCCCCCCTTCCATCTCTCCCTCCCTTGCCCGAGGATACTGACTCTGAGGGACCACGAGCACCACACTGAATGGTGTGCATGCCCATGCATGTGATCCCAAATTAATGAGTGTCAGCAGGCTGTTTGACCCTGGAGGCCTTCACAGCCAAGCTTCAATCTGCTTCTTCAGCAGCCGACAGCAGCACCCAGCCCTCCCAGACCCCATAGACATCCACACAACCTGGTTTGTTCCTCTCTGGGCACTCAGCGTGGCTGTAACCTCCATTACAGCCCTGAGCTGCAGAGCTGGACTTTCCTCTGGAACATTCCCATTCCAAACCACTGGTCTCAGACAAACACGGCACTGGGAATTAAAACCATTTGTTCAGTCCAGTACTGAATATCATACCTTCCCCTTTCTGCACACATTATGTGATCTGACTGTCCACTCTCGGGATTACAGCATCCCACCCATTCCACGTAAACTGCAACAAAGCCCCAATATAATAGTGAGAAAGTCTGTCGAGCTTAATGCGTGGGGTGCTGGTAAAGAACTGTACTGTACAACACTGGGATACAGTATTGGTGGGGATGGGTCTGTCATTGTACAACACTGGGGTACAGTACTGGTGGGGATGGGTCTGTCACTGTACAACACTGGGGTACAGTACTGGTGGGGATGGGTCTGTTACTGTACAACACTGGGGTACAGTACTGGTGGGGATGGGTCTGTCACTGTATAACACCAGGGTACAGTACTGGCGATGGGTCTGTCACTGTATAACTCTGGGGTACAGTACTGGTGGGGACAGGTCTTTCACTGTGTAACACTGGGGTACAGTACTGGTGGGGACGGGTCTGTCACTGTATAACACTGGGGTACAGTACAGGTGGGGACGGGTCTGTCACTGTATAACACTGGGGTACAGTACTGGTGGGGACGGGTCTGTCACTGTATAACACTGGGGTACAGTACTGGTGGGGATAGCTCTGTCACTGTATAACACTGGGGTACAGTACTGGTGGGGACAGGTCTGTCACTGTATAACACTGGGGTACAGTACTGGTGGGGACAGGTCTGTCACTGTATAAAACTGGGGTAGATTACTGGTGGGGACAGGTCTGTCACTGTGTAACACGGATACAGTACTGGTGGGGATGTGTCTGTCTCTGTGTAACACTGGGGTACAGTACTGGTGGGGACAGGTCTCGCGCCTCCTCGCTCTCTCTCTCTCTCGCCACCTCTCTCTCTTTCTCTCTGTCGCCTCCTCTATCTCTCCCTCGCCCCCCCCTCTCTCTCGCCTCCTCTCTCTTTCTCTCTCTCGCCTCCTCTCTCTTTCTCTCTCTTGCCTCCTCTCTCTCTTTCTCTCTCGCCCCCTCTCTCTCTCTCGCCCCCTCTCGCCTCCTCTCTCTCTCTCGCCTCCTCTCTCTCTCTTGCCTCCTCTCTCTCTCTCGCCTCTCTCTTTCTCTCTCTCTCGCCTCCTCTCTCTCTTTTTCTCTCTCTCTCTCTCACCTCCTCTTTCTCTCTCTCGCCTCTCTCTTTCTCTCTCTCACCTCCTCTCTCTTTCTCTCTTTCGCCTCCTCTCTCTTTCGCCTCCTCTCTCTTTCGCCTCCTCTCTCTCTCACCTCCTCTCTCTCTCTCTCTCTCTCTCTTGCCTCCTCTCTCTCTCTCTCTCTCTCTCTCTCTCTCTTGCCTCCTCTCTCTCTCGCCTCCTCTCTCTCTCTCGCCTCCTCTCTCTCTCGCTTCCTCTCTCTCTCTCTCTCGCCTCCTCTCCCTCTCTCGCCTCCTCTCTCTCTCACCTCCTCTCTCTCTCGCCTCCTCTCTCTCTCGCCTCCTCTCTCTCTCGCCTCCTCTCTCTCTCGCCTCCTCTCTCTCTCGCCTCCTCTCTCCCTCTCTCTCTCTCGCCTCCCCTCTCCCACTTTCTCTCGTGCCTCCTCTCTCTCTCGCCTCCTCTCTCTCGCCTCCTCTCTCTCTCTGTCGCCTCCTCTCTCTCTCGCCTCCTCTCTCTCTCGCCTCCTCTCTCTCTCTCTCTCGCCTCCTCTCTCTCTCTCGCCTCCTCTCTCTCTCTCTCTCTCGCCTCCTCTCTCTCTCTCTCGCCTCCTCTCTCTCTCTCTCTCTCGCCTCCTCTCTCTCTCTCTCTCGACTCCTCTCCCTCTTTCTCTCGCGTCCTCTCTCTCTCTTTCTCTCACCTCCTCTCTCTTTCTCTCTCTTGCCTCCTCTCTCCCTCGCGCCTCCTCTCTCTCTCGCTGTCTCTCTCTCTCTCTCTCTCGCCTCCTCTCTCTCTCCCTCTCTCTCTCGCCTCCTCTCTCTCTCTCGCCTAATCTCTCTCTCCCTCTCTCTCTCTCACCTCTCTCTCTCGCCTCCTCTCTCTCTCCCTCTCTCTCTCTCACCTCTCTCTCTCGCCTTCTCTCTCTCTCTCTCACCTCCTCTCACTCTCTCTCTCGCCTCCTCTCTCTCTCTCGCCTCCTCTCTCTCTCTCGCCTCCTCTCTCTCTCTCGCCTCCTCTCTCTCTCTCGCCTCTCTCTTTCTCTCTCTCTCGCCTCCTCTCTCTCTTTTTCTCTCTCTCTCTCTCACCTCCTCTTTCTCTCTCTCGCCTCTCTCTTTCTCTCTCTCACCTCCTCTCTCTTTCTCTCTTTCGCCTCCTCTCTCTTTCGCCTCCTCTCTCTTTCGCCTCCTCTCTCTTTCGCCTCCTCTCTCTCTCACCTCCTCTCTCTCTCTCTCTCTCTCTCTTGCCTCCTCTCTCTCTCTCTCTCTCTCTCTCTTGCCTCCTCTCTCTCTCGCCTCCTCTCTCTCTCTCGCCTCCTCTCTCTCTCGCTTCCTCTCTCTCTCTCTCTCGCCTCCTCTCCCTCTCTCGCCTCCTCTCTCTCTCGCCTCCTCTCTCTCTCGCCTCCTCTCTCTCTCGCCTCCTCTCTCTCTCGCCTCCTCTCTCTCTCGCCTCCTCTCTCTCTCGCCTCCTCTCTCCCTCTCTCTCTCTCGCCTCCCCTCTCCCACTTTCTCTCGTGCCTCCTCTCTCTCTCGCCTCCTCTCTCTCGCCTCCTCTCTCTCTCTGTCGCCTCCTCTCTCTCTCGCCTCCTCTCTCTCTCGCCTCCTCTCTCTCTCGCCTCCTCTCTCTCTCGCCTCCTCTCTCTCTCTCTCTCGCCTCCTCTCTCTCTCTCTCGCCTCCTCTCTCTCTCTCTCTCTCGCCTCCTCTCTCTCTCTCTCGCCTCCTCTCTCTCTCTCTCTCTCGCCTCCTCTCTCTCTCTCTCTCGACTCCTCTCCCTCTTTCTCTCGCGTCCTCTCTCTCTCTTTCTCTCACCTCCTCTCTCTTTCTCTCTCTTGCCTCCTCTCTCCCTCGCGCCTCCTCTCTCTCTCGCTGTCTCTCTCTCTCTCTCTCTCGCCTCCTCTCTCTCTCCCTCTCTCTCTCGCCTCCTCTCTCTCTCTCGCCTAATCTCTCTCTCCCTCTCTCTCTCTCACCTCTCTCTCTCGCCTCCTCTCTCTCTCCCTCTCTCTCTCTCACCTCTCTCTCTCGCCTTCTCTCTCTCTCTCTCACCTCCTCTCACTCTCTCTCTCGCCTCCTCTCTCTCTCTCGCCTCCTCTCTCTCTCTCGCCTCCTCTCTCTCTCTCGCCTCCTCTCTCTCTCTCGCCTCCTCTCTCTCTCTCGCCTCCTCTCTCTCTCTCTCGCCTCCTCTCTCTCTCTCGCCTCCTCTCTCTCTCTCGCCTCCTCTCTCTCGCCTCCTCTCTCTCTCTCGCCTCCTCTCTCTCTCTCGCCTCCTCTCTCTCTCTCGCCTCCTCTCTCTCTCTCGCCTCCTCTCTCTCTCTCGCCTCCTCTCTCTCTCTCTCGCCTCTTCTCTCTCTCTAGCCTCCTCTCTCTCTCTCTCTCTCGCCTCCTCTCACTCTCTCTCTCTCTCTCTCTCTCTCTTGCCTCCTCTCTCTCTCTCTCTCTCTCTCTCTCTCTCTCTCTCTCTCTCTCTCTCTCTCTCTCTCTCTCTCTCTCTCTCTGTCTCTTGCCTCCTCTGTCTTCTTCTCTCCCATGGTCTGTCTCCTGAACTTGTGCTTTGGACTCTACAGTGACCAGCATTATGGAATGTGTGCTACTGCAGCCTTGTCCTGGTAGAGCTGTGTACCAAAGGCTGTAGTCTGTGCTGACATGGGGAGGGGACAGTCTTGATTGTGTACATACTGTAGATAGTGTAACATAGGAAAGAAAGCAGATTAATATGTTCTATGAGCTATGCAATGTGTCTTTGCGCTGTTTCTGAGGATGAGGGGCTGGTTACTTACTGTGATGTGTTTAGTGATCCTTTCAAGAAGTGCCTCATTGGCCATTTCCTCCCTGCTTCGTTCAATCAGTAGAAAGCAGTCGGCTTACGCTAAACAACTCAGCTCTGAGCTCCTCCTGTCTGTGAGTTAACAGTGAATATCCCAGCTCCTACTGACTGTGAGTTAACAGTGAATATCCCAGCTCCTCCTGACTGTGAGTTAACAGTGAATATCCCAGTTCCTCCTGTCTGTGAGTTAACTGAATGTCCCAGCTCCTCCTGACTGTGAGTTAACAGTGAATATTCCAGCTCCTCCTGTCTGTGAGTTAACAGTGAATATCCCAGCTCCTCCTGTCTGTGAGTTAACAGTGAATATCCCAGCTCCTCCTGACTGTGAGTTAACAGTGAATATCCCAGTTCCTCCTGACTGTGAGTTAACTGAATGTCCCAGCTCCTCCTGACTGTGAGTTAACAGTGAATATCCCAGCTCCTCCTGTCTGTGAGTTAACAGTGAATATCCCAACTCCTCCTGTCTGTGAGTTAACAGTGAATATCCCAACTCCTCCTGACTGTGAGTTAACGGTGAATATCCCAGCTCCTCCTGACTGTGAGTTAACAGTGAATATCCCAACTCCTCCTGACTGTGAGTTAACTGAATGTCCCAGCTCCTCCTGACTGAGTTAACAGTGAATATCCCAGCTCCTCCTGACTGTGAGTTAACAGTGAATATCCCAGCTCCTCCTGTCTGTGAGTTAACAGTGAATATCCCAGCTCCTCCTGACTGTGAGTTAACAGTGAATATCCCAGCTCCTCCTGACTGTGAGTTAACAGTGAATATCCCAGCTCCTCCTGACTGTGAGTTAACAGTGAATATCCCAGTTCCTCCTGTCTGTGAGTTAACTGAATGTCCCAGCTCCTCCTGACTGTGAGTTAACAGTGAATATTCCAGCTCCTCCTGTCTGTGAGTTAACAGTGAATATCCCAGCTCCTCCTGACTGTGAGTTAACAGTGAATATCCCAGTTCCTCCTGTCTGTGAGTTAACTGAATGTCCCAGCTCCTCCTGTCTGTGAGTTAACAGTGAATATCCCAGCTCCTCCTGACTGTGAGTTAACTGAATGTCCCAGCTCCTCCTGACTGTGAGTTAACAGTGAATATCCCAGCTCCTCCTGTCTGTGAGTTAACAGTGAATATCCCAACTCCTCCTGTCTGTGAGTTAACAGTGAATATCCCAGCTCCTCCTGTCTGTGAGTTAACAGTGAATATCCCAACTCCTCCTGACTGTGAGTTAACAGTGGATATCCCAGTTCCTCCTGTCTGTGAGTTAACAGTGAATATCCCAACTCCTCCTGACTGTGAGTTAACGGTGAATATCCCAGCTCCTCCTGACTGTGAGTTAACAGTGAATATCCCAACTCCTCCTGACTGTGAGTTAACTGAATGTCCCAGCTCCTCCTGACTGAGTTAACAGTGAATATCCCAGCTCCTCCTGACTGTGAGTTAACAGTGGATATCCCAGCTCCTCCTGTCTGTGAGTGAACAGTGAGGATCCCAGCTCCTCCTGTCTGTGAGTTAACAGTGAATATCCCAGCTCCTCCTGACTGTGAGTTAACAGTGAATGTCCCAGCTCCTCCTGTCAGTGAGTTAACAGTGAATATTCCAGCTCCTCCTGACTGTGCGTTAACAGTGAATATTCCAGCTCCTCCTGTCAGTGAGTTAACAGTGAATATTCCAGCTCCTCCTGTCTGTGAGTTAAGAGTGAATATTCCAGCTCCTCCTGACTGTGAGTTAACATTGAATATCCCAGCTCTTCCTGTCTGTGAGTTAACAGTGAATATCCCAGCTCTTCCTGTCTATGAGTTAAGTGAATATCCCAGCTCCTCCTGTCTGTGAGTTAACAGTGAGGGTCCCAGCTCTTCCTGTCTGTGAGTTTACAGTGAATATCCCAGCTCCTCCTGTTTGTGAGTTAACAGTGAATATCCCAGCTCCTCCTGACTGTGAGTTAACAGTGAATGTCCCAGCTCCTCCTGACTGTGAGTTAACAGTGAATGTCCCAGCTCCTCCTGTCTGTGAGTTAACAGTGAATATCCCAGCTCCTCCTGACTGTGAGTTAATAGTGAGGATCCCAGCACCTCCTGTCTGTGAGTTAACTGTGAATATCCCAGCTCCTCCTGTCTGTGAGTTAACAGTGAGTGTCGCAGCTCCTCCTGACTGTGAGTCAACAGTGAATATCCCAGCTCCTCCTGTCTGTGAGTTAACAGTGAATATCCCAACTCCTCCTGACTGTGAGTAAAGAGTGAATATTCCAGCTCCTCCTGACTGTGAGTTAACATTGAATATCCCAGCTCCTACTGTCTGTGAGTTAACAGTGAATATCCCAGCTCCTCCTGTCTGTGAGTTAACATTGAATATCCCAGCTCCTCCTGTCTGTGAGTTAACAGGGAGGATCCCAGCTCCTCCTGTCTGTGAGTTAACAGTGAATATCCCACGTCCTCCTGTCTGTGAGTGAACTGTGAATATCCCAGCTCCTCCTGTCTGTGAGTTAACAGTGAGTGTCCCAGCTCCTCCTGACTGTGAGTTAACAGTGAATATCCCAGCTCCTCCTGACGGTGAGTTAATAATGAGGATCCCAGCACCTTCTGTTTGTGAGTTAACAGTGAATATTACAGCTCCTCCTGACTGTGAGTTAACCGTGAATATCCCAGATCCTCCTGACTGTGAGTTAACAGTGAATATCCCAACTCCTCCTGTTTGTGAGTTAACAGTGAATATCCCAGCTCCTCCTGACTGTGAGTTAATAGTGAGGATCCCAGCACCTCCTGTCTGTGAGTTAACAGTGTATATCCCAGCTCCTCCTGACTGTGAGTTGACAGTGAATATCCCAGCTCCTCCTGACTGTGAGTTAACAGTGAATATCCCAGCTCCTCCTGACTGTGAGTTAACAGTGAATATCCCAACTCCTCCTTTCTGTGAGTTAACAGTGAGGATCCCAGCTCCTCCTGACTGTGTGTTAACTGTGAATATCCCAACTCCTCCTGACTGTGTGCTAACTGAATGTCCCACTCCTACAGACTGTGAGTTAACAGTGAATATCCCAGCTCCTCCTGACTGAGAGTGAACAGTGAATATCCCAGCTCCTCCTGACTGTGAGTTAACAGTGAGGATCCCAGCTCCTCCTGACTGTGAGTTAACAGTGAGGATCCCAGCTCCTCCTGAATTTGTGTTAACAGTGAGTATCCCAGCTCCTCCTGACTTTGTGTTAACAGTGAGTATCCCAGCTCCTCCTGACTGTGAGTTAACAGTGAGGAACCCAGGTCCTCCTGACTTTGTGTTAACAGTGAGTATCCCAGCTCCTCCTGACTGTGAGTTAACAGTGAGGAACCCAGGTCCTCCTGACTTTGTGTTAACAGTGAGTATCCCAGCTCCTCCTGACTTTGTGTTAACAGTGAGTATCCCAGCTCCTCCTGACTGTGAGTTAACAGTGAGGATCCCAGCTCCTCCTGACTTTGTGTTAACAGTGAGTATCCCAGCTCCTCCTGACTGTGAGTTAACAGTGAGGAACCCAGGTCCTCCTGACTGTGAGTTAACAGTGAATATCCCAGCTCCTCCTGTCTGTGAGTTAATAGTGAGGCTCCCAACTGCTCCTGTCTGTGAGTTAAGTGAATATCCCAGCTCTACCTGACTGTGAGTTAACAGTGAATATCCCAGCTCCTCCTGTCTGTGATTTAACCGTGAATATCCCAGCTCCTCCTGACTGTGTGTTAACTGAATGTCCCCGCTCCTCCTGTCTGTGAGTTAAACGTGACGATCCCAGCTCCTCCTGTCTGTGAGTTAACAGTGAATATCCCAGCTCCCCGCGTCTGTGAGTTAACAGTGAATATCCCAGCTCCTCCTGACTGTGTGTTAACTGAATGTCCCCGCTCCTCCTGTCTGTGAGTTAAACGTGACGATCCCAGCTCCTCCTGTCTGTGAGTTAACAGTGAATATCCCAGCTCCCCGCGTCTGTGAGTTAACAGTGAATATCCCAGCTCCTCCTGTCTGTGAGTTAACAGTGAATATCCCAGCTCCTCCTGTCTGTGAGTTAACAGTGAGTGTCCCAGCTCCTCCTGACTGTGAGTTAACATTGAGTGTCCCAGCTCCTCCTGTCTGTGAGTTAACAGTGAGGATCCCAGCTCCTCCTGACTGTGTTAACCGTGAATATCCCAGCTCCTCCTGACTTTGAGTTAATAGTGAATATCCCAACTCCTCCTGACTGTGAGTTAACAGTGAATATCCCAACTCCTCCTGTCTGTGAGTTAACAGTGAATATCCCAGCTCCTCCTGTCTGTGAGTTATCAGTGAATATCCCAGCTCCTCCTCTCTGTGAGTTAATAGTGAAGATCCCAGCTCCTCCTGACTGTGAGTTAACAGTGAGGAACCCAGCTCCTCCTGTCTGTGAGTTATCAGTGAATATCCCAACTCCTCCTGACTGTGAGTTAACAGTGAGGATCCCAGCTCCTCCTGACTTTGTGTTAACAGTGAGTATCATAGCTCCTCCTGACTGTGAGTTAACAGTGAGGAACCCAGGTCCTCCTGTCTGTGAGTTAACAGTGAATATCCCAGCTTCTCTTGTCTGTGAGTTAACAGTGAGGCTCCCAACTGCTCCCGTCTGTGTGTTAACAGTGAATATCCCAGCTCCTCCTCTCTGTGAGTTAACAGTGAGGATCCCAGCTCCTCCTGACTGTGAGTTAACAGTGAGGAACCCAGATCCTCCTGACTGTGAGTTATCAGTGAGGATCCCAGCTCCTCCTGACTTTGTGTTAACAGTGAGTATCCCAGCTCCTCCTGACTGTGAGTTAACAGTGAGGAACCCAGGTCCTCCTGTCTGTGAGTTAACAGTGAATATCCCAGCTTCTCTTGTCTGTGAGTTAACAGTGAGGCTCCCAACTGCTCCTGTCTGTGAGTTCACAGTGAATATCCCAACTCCTCCTGTCTGTGAGTTAACAGTGACCCAGCTCCTCCTGTCTGTGAGTTAACAGTGAATATCCCAGCTCCTCCTGTCTGTGAGTTAACAGTGAATATCCCAGCTCATCCTGTCTGTGAGTTAACAGTGAATATCCCAGCTCCTCCTGACTGTGAGTTCACAGTGAGGATCCCAGCTCCTCCTGTCTGTGAGTTAACAGTGAATATCCCAGCTCATCCTGTCTGTGAGTTAACAGTGTATATCCCAGCTCCTCCTGACTGTGAGTTCACAGTGAGGATCCCAGCTCCTCCTGACTGTGAGTTAACAGTGAATATCCCAGCTCCTCCTGTCTGTGAGTTCACAGTGAATGTCCCAACTCCTCCTGACTGTGAGTTAACAGTGAATATCCCAGCTCCTCCTATCTGTGAGTTAACAGTGAGGATCCCAGCTCCTCCTGACTGTGAGTTAACAGTGAGGATCCCAGCTCCTCCTGTCTGTGAGTTAACAGTGAATATCCCAGCTCCTCCTGTCTGTGAGTGAACTGTGAATATCCCTGCTCCTCCTGTCTGTGAGTTAACAGTGACCCAGCTCCTCCTGTCTGTGAGTTAACAGTGAATATCCCAGCTCCTCCTGTCTGTGAGTTAACAGTGAATATCCCAGCTCCTCCTATCTGTGAGTTAACAGTGAGGATCCCAGCTCCTCCTGACTGTGAGTTAACAGTGAGGATCCCAGCTCCTATCGACTGTGAGTTAACAGTGAATATCCCAGCTCCTCCTGACTGTGAGTTAACAGTGAATATCCCAGCTGCTCCTATCTGTGTGTTAACAGTGAGGATCCCAGCTCCTCCTGTCTGTGAGTTAACAGTGAATATCCCAGCTCCTCCTGACTGTGAGTTAACAGTGAGGGTCCCAGCTCCTCCTGACTGTAACTACTGTCTCATTGTGGCTGACTAGGCCAGCAGTACTTCAGCTGAGGGATTGTTTTCTGTGTGGTATCCCAGACAATGAATGTACCTGTGAAGCCTGCTGTCAGTGCCTTATACACCATTTCACACAGACGCCAACACAGGCAGGCAGACTGACACTTAGGGACAGACACACTCTCCGTCCCCTCTCTCTCACCTTAGTGAGGCTCATTTGATAGTGACAAGAGTAGGAGCCCTGACTGATCTGTTTCTACCTACAACATCCTTGGAGGCTCAGCAGATTGCTTGCTTTGTATTCCCACTGTGGCCTGTTGTGTTCCACCAGGGACCTTGCTGTGAAGCCCCAAGCTGTTCCACTGTGTTCAGGACAGACCCAAACCCCCTTCCATCCCCAACAACCTGGCACTGTCTCATACTCGGAAGTTGTTGGATTCTCTCATCACAAACCCTCTCTTCCTCTCCCTCTCTCTCTCTCTCTCTCTCTCTCTTCTACTCTCTCTCCCCACCCTCTCTCCCCCTCTCTCTCTCCCTTCCCTCCCCCTCTCTCTCTTCTCCCCCCCCCCCCCTCCCCCACCCCCCTCTCTGGCCCCCTTTCTCTGTCTCTGCCCCCCCCCACACCTCTCCCTGCTCCCTTCTCTATTTATTGGTGCCCCCTTCCCAGTCTTGCTGCAGTCCCATCTCTTACTGCCCCCTCTCTGTTTATCTGCTGTTCTCTCCAGTTGCAGCGACTGCCCCTCTTTTCAGAATTCACCACCTAAGTCACCCCAGTAAATATCGAGGTATACAAAGTCGTTACTAAATGTTTCACAGCTTTCTCTGTCTGACATTTTGAACAATTTGCTGTGCTCTGCAGTGCCTTTGTGCTATGTAGCCTGTGTTCCTTATGTGCATATGAGTGAGAGGCATAGAGAGAGAGAGAGAGAGAGAGACACCGTGGGATTAGGCTTCGACTCAGTGCAGTTGTCTAACCTTTCAGCTATCTTGACTCACCCAGTCCTGGCTGCCTGGGTGAGGTGGCTGGACAATGGCTGTGAAGACTGGCACCTCCAGGAGAGGAGCACACTGGATTGAGTGCCTGTGCATCTTGCACAGGGAGCCATGGAGTTGGGTAGGGAGAATGGGGAGGCGTTTGTTTAAAAAGAAGTGGACAGCTGACTAAGCAAACTTTTTCATAACCATGTGATCTGACTTCACACTTCCTTTATTGTTACCTTGCACCCTGAACCTTGAAAGCTGCAATTCTGTCAACATGTGATGTATTTGGTTTTGAAGAGCTGGATTTTAGTGTGGAGAGATCACTGTTCCTGACAAGCAGGCTGAAAGATGCAGGGGACCCGCTTGAGGTGGGTGGTGGAGGGGAGCAATGTAACCGAGGGCTGATTACCACCTCCAAAAAGCTTAGCTGAGGGGAGGCAACCTGAGCCACATTCAACCCAACCTCCAACTTTTACCTGTTAGTAAAAAGCTGTCACTAGCACATGCTGATTCTGCCACTAGATGTCCCTAGTGTTCTCTGTAAATACTTTCCTTCAGAGAACTCTGACAATGTCTAATGCTGGCACAGATGGACTGCAGGATGGGTAGCCCTTTTGGGGGAAGCTTGATTCCAGTATTTTCTCACTGATGCTCCAACTCGCTGAATCGGTCATCATATCTTGACTGATCTTCTGGTGAATGGTGGACGCTGGCAGATCGACAGTCCATCTGCTGACACCTTTGGCTCCAGGGAGATCATGACCTTGGGGCAGGGTTGTGGCTCGGTGGGGTGGGCCTGGGTTTTAGCCTGTTTCACCTGCCTCACCCCAGCCCACAGAGTGAAGCGAGGCTCGAGAAACACACCCTTTGTTCCAAACCCTAACCATTCCACTCCTTCCTCAATGGCTGCAAAGCATTGAGGCTTCATTGTGACCCGGAGGTTGGGAATGATGTATCCTCGGGGGCCGGGTTCACAGTCTCATCCCCATCATAATTCCCTCAGCTCTGGTCAGTGTATAGCGACTTAACAAGGAGTAAGAATATACTGAGGTCACTACACCATGGATGAACGAGATTCTATGTGTGCGGTTTAAGAATGTGCTGTCACGAGATTTGTAGCTATACTCATCTGTCTGATGGTTCTCTTTTTTTGTATAACTTTTTTAAAAGATTATTTTTTTGTTAACATTACTGTTACATGTTTTAAAAAGATTACAGCAAATTTACATTTTGTTATCCTCTCATTCCTTCAACTGTATTTGGAAAGACGGGAGTTCATTCGTGTCTTCCAGCTCAAATATTTCAACACATTCCATCTACAACCCAGCATGGCTGCTGTTAGTGTGTGTGGCAGTCACTTTGGAGACAGCAAGATCCCACAAGCAACATGGAGATGAATGACCATTTAAAAGTATTGGTTGACCAGCAAATCATTCCTTAGATCGTGCTGTGAGGGAGCAGTTCAGCTGGCAAAACGGATGCAACCTTGATGGAACATTTTGCTCCAAATGTCAAAAAATAGCTGTGGACGCCCCCGCCCCCCCAGTCGAGACTGCAGGAGCCCGGAGAATGCTTGGGATTTTTTTAAGGTTCCTGCTTCAAGGAATGTTTAGAGGGGGATGTAGAAGAATCTACATTGGGTCCTTTGTTCGTGTGGATTCGCAACTCAAAAGCTAGCCAGTAGAGCTGTTTGTTCCAGCCATTTTGATCTGTGCTGTAGTACTCGCTGCTGTCGGTGTCAGTCGGCCTAGTGTTCTCACAAGTCTCCCCGTCATTGTCTGACAAGGAAAACCTCCTCTGGTTCTGTGAGGAGTTGATCTCATAGCTACGAGGCACAGTAGTAACATGTTAGCCCATTGAGTGAGGTGATCTGTACATAACTTGTCCAACATTGTTTTTAAATTTCTGTTCTCTCTTTCCACTGCTGCAGAAGAACGTGGCTGGTGACTGATGTGAAATTTGTGTGTAACCTCCAATATTTTTGGCATCTGAGTGAAAATTTCTCTGGTGAAATGTGACCCTTGTTCACTATCTACCTGCAATGGTAGTCTCCACCTACAGATTACCTCACTCAATAAAACTCTCTTGCAAAAGTGTTGCTAATTCGCAATTATTTACATATAAGTATTAATGTCTTAACTATCAAATCAAATGGACTTGAAAAGATCCTCCGGCTCTCTTTTTTTAAACTGTATCCAACTTGTGGATATTCCTTACTAAGTATTATAACTCCCAGGCCCTTAACAGTTCCAATCCAAATTTTATATCTACTTTAATTGTACTCATTTGACAAGTATCATAGTGTTTAATTCTATCCTGATCATTTTAAAGTCAGTTTCTGTCAGTCCCTTGGTGATGATGACCTTGAAGGATGTTGTGTCACTCTACTGGCCACATTGACCATTTCATATCGTTTGTGAGGTAGTTGAACATGACTGAGACCTGTTCAGTGCATTTCACTAAGTATCTCCCAGCCACTGAACCAGCCCACTTTTGAACTGATTTCCTGCCTCTTCTGTTAGTTACTTCGCAAGCAACACACCACACACATGTGGTGTCTCAATATCATGTCTCACACAGTCTTCTTTTTAAAAGATCTTGAAGTCTTTGTTTATCTCTCCAAGTAAGAACAACAGCAATTTGTATTTATATGACACCTTTAACACAGTAAAACATCCCAAGGCATTTAACAAGAGCATTATTAAACAAGATTTGATGTCAAGACACACAAGAAAATAATAGGACTGGTGACGAAAGGCCTGGTCAAAGAGGTAAGTTTTAAAGCAAGTAGTTTTTAAAGGAGGAGAAAGAGGTGGAGAGGTTTAGGGAGGGAATTCCAGAGCTTAGGGCCCAGGGCTGCAGACACGGCCGCCAATGGTGGAACGATTAAAATTCTCAAAAGGCCAGAATTGGAGGAGCACAGTGATCTCAGAGGGTTAAAAGGCTGGAAGAGGTAACAGAAGTAGGGGCATAGAGGGGCTTGAGAATTTTATACTCAAGATGTTGTTAACCAGGAGCCACTATGGGTCAGCAAGCACATGGGGCGAAGGGTGAATGGGATTTGGTGTGAGTTAGGACATAAGGGCAACAGAGTTTTGGATGAGCTGAGGTTTAGGGAGGGCGGACAAAGGTGTGCCAGCCAGGAGAGAATTAGAACAGTTAGGCTAGAGGCTACAAAGACATAGAAGAGGGCTTCAGCAGCACATGAGCTGAGGCAGAAGATGGAAAATTAGTTATAATAAAAATTGCTGGAAATACTCAGCAGGTTTGATAGCATCTGTGGAGAGAGAGAGAGAGTTAAACTTTCAGGTTGATAACCCTTCATCTGAATTGGGAAGAGTTGGGAATTGGGAACCAGGAGCTAATATCAGAGAGGAATACTAAGGTGCACAGAACACTGAGGGAGATAAGACTAGAATAAAGAATAGTAAGTTAATAGGTGGGGGTCAGAGTAGGACAGAGTAATTAACTCGAAATCTGTGTTACTGTGCATGGACGTGAACGCATGGAATGTGGTAAATAAAATTGTAGAGCTCCAGGTGCAGGTTGTCACCTGGAAATACAATGCTATGGCTATAACAGAGACCTGGCTCAAAGAAGGGGAGGACTGGATGATAAATATTCCTGGATACAAGGTGTTCAGGAAAGATAGGAAAGGAATGAAAGGGGTAAGGGTGAAGGTATTGTTCAAAGAAAGTATTGTGGTGCTGGAGAAAGAGGATGTCCTAGAGGGGTCAAGGACAGAATCAATTTGGCTAGAGCTAAGGAACAAGAGACAAAATTATATTGCTTGGTGTAGCCTATAGGCCACCAACAAGTGGGAGGGATGTAGAAGAACAAATTTGCAAGGAAATTGAGAGGTGCAAAAAAAAAGGGTAGTTATCATGGGGGGCCTTAACCAAATATTAAATATCTGATTGTAGTAAAGTAAAGGGCAGAGAGGGAGTTTCTAAAGTGTGTGTTCAGGAAAATTTTTTACAGCGGTTTTATTTCCAGCCCAGTGAGGAAGGAGGCACTGCTAGACCTGGTTCTTGGGAATGAGGTGGGCCAAGTAGATCAAGTGACAGTGGGAGAACGTTTAGGGGACAGTGATCACTGTATCATGAAGTTTAGGCTGACTATGAAAAAGGACGGTCCAGAGTAAGAATAATTAACTGGGGGAAAGCCAACTTCAATGAGATAAGAATGGATCTGGGCTGAATAAATTGGGGTCAAAGGTTGGCAGGAGAAACGATAGCCGGACAATGGGCTACCTTCAAAGAAGAGATGATTCGGGCATGGTCAAGACATATTCCCTCGAAAGGGAAAGTTAGGGCAAACAAATCCAGAGCTCCCTGGATGACAG
Source organism: Carcharodon carcharias (assembly GCF_017639515.1). Lineage (NCBI taxonomy): Eukaryota > Metazoa > Chordata > Chondrichthyes > Lamniformes > Lamnidae > Carcharodon > Carcharodon carcharias. The sequence continues at coordinate 3,667,771 of NC_054502.1, forward strand.
AAGAGATAGAAATTACAATAAAGAAGAAAAAGTAGAAAATACAATTGAGAACCAGGCTGAATATAGAAGGTTCAGAGAGAAGGTGAAAAAGCAAATGTGAGAAGCTGAGAGGGACTAAAAGAGACTGGCAGCCAACATAAAAGGTCATCGCAAAATCTTCTATAGGAATGTAAATTTAAAAGGGTGGTATTTAGGGTATCGATTAGGGACTAAAAAGGGGACTTAAACAATGAGGCGGAGGACATAGCTAAAATATTAAATGAATACTTTGCATCTGTCTTTACGAAGGTAGAGGATGCTTCACAGGTCATGGTAAAAGAGGAGGTAATTCAGACACTAGGAAGGTTAAAATTGATGAGGAATTGGATAGGCTGTCTATATTTAATGATAAGGCACCTGATGAGATGCAATGCATCCAAGGATACTGAGGGAAGTGAGAGTTGAAATGGTGGAGGCACTAACCATAACTTTTCAGTCTTCCTTAGACTCACAGATAGTCCCAGAGGACTGGAGAAATGCAAACGTTACACACTTGTTCAAAAAAGGGTGTAAAAATAAACCCAGCAATGACAAGCCTGTCAGTTTAAGTTCAGTGGTGGAGAAACTTCTAGAAACAGTAACCTAGGACAAAATTAATAGTCCCATGGACAAATGTAGATTAAGTAAGGAAAGCCAGCATGGATTTCTTAAGGGAGTTTTTTGATGAGATGACAGGAAGGATAGATGAGGGTAAAGCTGTGGATGTGGTGTACATGCACATGGACAGGAAAGGTGATACAGTGCCACATGACAGACGTGTGAGCAAAGTTATAGCTAATAGAATAAAAGGAACTGTAGCAACATGGATACTAGAATGGAAGTGTGACAGGAAACAGAGTAGTGGTTAAAGGATGTTTTTCAGGCTGGAGGAAAGTTTGTAGTGGAGTTCCCCAGGGGTCAATGTTGGACCCTTGCTTTTCTTGATATATGTTAATGATCTAGACCTTGGTGTACAGGGCACAATTTCAACGTTTGCGGATGCTACGAAACTCAGAAGCATTGGTCCAGCCTACATGTGACTCCAAATCCACAGTTATGTGGTTGACTCTTAAATACCCTCTGAAATGGCCTAGCAAGAAACATAGAAAATAGGAGCAGGAGTAGGTCATTCAGCCCTTCAAGCCTGCTCCGCCATTCAATCTGATCATGGCTGATCCTCTATCTCAACCCCACACTCCTCTCTCCCCATATCCCCTGATGCCTTTAGAGTCTAGAAATCTGTCTATTTTCCTCTTAAATATATTCAGTGACTTGGCCTCTACAGCTCTCTGTGGTGGAGAATTCCACAGGTTCTCCACACTTTGAGTGGAGAAGTTTCTTCTCATCTAAGTCCTAAATGGCCTCCCTCATGGTCCGAGATTGTGACCATGTTCTAGGCGCCCCCCAGCCAGAGGAAACATCATCCCTGCATCCAGTCTGTCCAGCCCTGTCAGAATTTTTTTATGTTTCAATGAGACCCCCTCTCATTCTTCTAAACCCCAGTGAATACAGGCCTAGTCAGCCCAATCTCTCCTTATACGACAATCCTGCCATCCCAGGAATCAGTCTGGTAAGCCTTCCCTGCACTCCCTCTATGGCAAATATATCCTTTCTTAGGTAAGGAGACCAAACCTGTACACACTACTCCAGGTGTGGTCTCACCAAGGCCCTGTGCAGCTGAGGTAAGACCTCCTTGCCCTTGTATTCAAGTTCTCTTGCAATGATGGCCAACAATCTAAAACATACATATTAGCCTCTGGTGTGTGAGAAATGGGAGCCCCACAAGAGAAAATGAAAAGTCCTAATGTGAAGCTGTCTAAAGTCTTGTTATAATTCAGGGATAATACGTGTGTTTTAGGCTGTGCGATCATCCTGACCATGAAACGGGATTCCCGTTGGTCATTTTCTATTCATTTTACAGAGATTCTGGGTTTAGATTTCTTTCTGTCTCTCTCTAGCTTTGTTTCTATGTTTATTTCTTTGCTTTGCGCTATTGGAGTCTTGAAGAAATAATGGAAAGTGGATGGAAAGCCTGTTTATGAGATAAACCACAGCAGGGGAAGTGAGCTGCAGAAGGGGCAGGGAAAGACTTTACACATAGAACCATAGAACACTACAGCACAGAAAACTGGCCATTCAGCCCTTCTAGTTTGTGCCAAAATATTAGTCCCATTGACCTGCACCTAGTCCATAACCCTCCAGACCTCTCCCATCCATGTATCTATCCAATTTATTCTTAAAACTTAAGAGTGAGCCCGCATTTACCACGTCAGATAGTAGCTCGTTCCACACTCTCGGCACTCTCTGGGCGAAGAAGTTTCCCCTGTTCTCCCTAAATCTTTCCCCTTTCACCCTAAAGCCATGTCCTCTCGTGTTTATCTCTCCTAATCTAAGTGGAAAGAGCCTACTCGCATTTACTCTGTCTATACCCCTCATAATTTTGTAAACTTCTATCAAATCTCCCCTCATTCTTCTACGCTCCAATGAATAAAATCCTAACCTTTTTAATCTTTCCCTGTAACTCAACTCCTTAAGACCCAGCAACATCCTAGTAAACCTTCTCTGCACTCTCTCAATCTTACAGATATCCTTCCTGTAGTTAGTTGACCAGAACTACACACAATACTCCAAAGTTGGCCTCACCAATGTCTTATACAATCTCACCATAACATCCCAACTCCTATACTCAATACTTTGATTTATGAAGGCCAGTATACCAAAAGCTTTCTTTACAACCTTGTCTACCTGTGACGCCACTATCAGGGAATTATGTATCTGAACTCCCAGATCCCTTTGTTCCTCCGCTCTCCTCAGTGCCCTACCATTTACTATGTATGTCCTCCCTTGGTTTGACCTTCCAAAATGTAACACCTCACACTTTTCCGCATTAAATTCCATCTGCCATTTTCTGGCCCATTTTTCCAGTTGGTGCAGATCCCTCTACAAGCTCTGAAAACCTTCCTCACTGTCCACAACGCTTCCAATCTTAGTGTCATCAGCAAACTTGCTGATCCAATTCATTACATTATCATCCAAATCATTGATACAGATAACAAACAACAATGGTCCCAGCACAGATCCCTGAGGCACACCACTAGTCACAGACCTGCAGTCTGAGAAGCAATCATCCACTACCACTCTCTGTCTTCTCCCACACAATCAATTTCGAATCCAGAGTTTGAGAAGGAGGAATCACAGAGGGGGCTGTTGAAGGGGGAGATTAAACAGAGGGGGTGGGAGGCTGCTGTTGATTTCGGAGGGGGGTAACTAGAATGAACATGGGGACAGAGTGCTTGTACATGTTTGAAATAGTCAGGGTTCCCAGCTGCATTTTTTAAATGCTGACTGTAAATGATTGAATAGCTGACTAATGATATTATACAGAAGTCCAGAGAGATACCGGGTGGGTTGGGAGGTGGGAGGGTGGTGCTGGAAGGAGTGCAGGGACTGTTTTGGTGGTGGGTTGGGTATTATATGGGGGTTTGAGAGAGAATGTTGGGAGTGGGCAAATGCGGGGTTAAAAATGGCACGTGGAATTTGTTGGCCATGAAAGAAATGGCAGCGAAAAGATGATGCGGAGATGGAATAATCGCCTGGTGATAATCACAGAGACGAAAAGAATGAGGGCTGGATAGTTGCAGGAGGAAAAACAAACGAGTCTAGATTTAGAAAGAGTATTTTGTGGCCTATGTTGCTTGCGTTGAGTAAGGTTTAATAAAGAATCTTGTTGAACAAAAAACATGAAATCTATTGTTGGAACCGTGAATCAGGGGAGAGCGCGAACGCAGTCCCCCACTACCACAAATTTTGCAGTCGAGTATCCCGCATTTGGGGACATCGCAGGCGTCAGCACACCCGAAGTGCAATGGGATAGCCTCGTCCTGGGAGAACCTCCTTCATGATCAAGGTTTCTCCCCTGCCAGGTAAGTATGCCTGAAGACTCTCACACGCTGCCAGCCGACATCAAGCACTACCTCTCATAGTCACAGGCACTCGTTTTTAAAAATCATGTCACCCTTTTCATAATATTTTTTCTATTAAGCAGGTCAGTTTTCCCTCACATATTGTAGAACATGCTTAACTATCCCTCGCGATGGAGAAAAGGCAGTTGATATAGTGCCCTATGTTAATATTTGCATATTGCCTTAAAAGGAAAGAAACTACCTTCCGCGAAGGCTGGCTGCAATTTAGGCAATCACCATCAGGGGCGCTGTTGCCTCACTATAAGACACTGGTTCAGCCTCAGCTGGAGTATTGTGTCCCGTTCTGGGCACCACATTATAGGAAGGACGTGATCCCATTGGAGAAGGTGCGGGGGAGGTTTGCCAGAGTGGTTCCAGGGATGAGGCACTTGAGTTATGAGGATGGTTTGGAGACGTTGGGACTGTTCTTCTGGAGAGGAGAGGGTGAAGAGGAGATTTGATTGAGGTGTTCAAAATCATGAGGGGGCTCAATAGAGTAAATAGGGAGAAACTCAGCGAGGGAACGAGAGGGCACAGATTTAAAGTGATTTGCAAAAGAAGTAAATGTGATGTGAGAAAAAACCTTTTTACACAGCGACTGGTTCGAGTCGGGAATGCACTGCCTGGAAGTGTGGTGGAGGCAGGTTCAACTGAGGCATTCAAGAGGGCAATAGATGATTATTTATATAGAAACAATGTGCAGGGTTATGGAGAAAAGGCAAGAGAGTGGCACCAAGTTACAATGCTCAGAGAGCCGGTGCAGACATGATGGGCCAAATGGCCTCCTTCTGCACCGTAACAATTCTGTGAATTCTGTCAGCACTGAGGGTATGCCGCAGTGTCGGAGGAACAGCACTGAGGGAGTGCTGCACTGTCGGAGGAACTGGACTGAGGGAGTGCTGCAGTGTCGGAGGAACTGCACTGAGGGAGCGCCGCACTGTCAGAGGGTCAGTGCTGAGGGAGCACCGCACTGTCAGAGGGTCAGTGCTGAGGGAGCGCTGCACTGTCGGAGGGTCAGTGCTAAGGGAGTGCGGTGCTGTCAGAGGGTCAGTGCTGAGGGAGCGCTGCACTGTCGGAGGGTCAGTACTGAGGGAGCGCCGCACTGTCGGAGGGTCAGTGCTAAGGGAGTGCGGTGCTGTCAGAGGGTCAGTATGGAGGGAGTGCAGCATTGTCAGAGGGTCAGTACTGAGGGAGTGCTGCACTGTCGGAGGAACTGCACTGAGCGAGTGCTACACTGTCGGAGGAACTGCACTGAGAGAGTGCCGCAGTGTCGGAGGGTCATGCTGGGGGAGTGCTGCATGGTCGGAGGGTCAGTGCTGAGGGAGCACCACACTGTCGGAGGGTCAGTGCTGAGGGAGTGCTACACTGTCAGAGGGTTGGTACGGAGGGATTGCCGCACTGTCAGAGGGTCAGTACTGAGGGAGCGTCGCTCTGTCGGAGGGTCAGTGCTAAGGGAGTGTGGCGCTGTCAGCGGGTTGGTACGGAGGGAGTGCAGCATTGTCAGAGCGTCAGTCCTGTGTGAGTGTGACACAGTTGTAGGTACCATCTTTCAGATGTGATCTTAAATTGAGATCCCCATCGATCCTGTCATTGTGGATTTAAAAGATCCAGTAAAGAGGAGCAGGGAAGATTTCCCCGCAGCCCTTAACCTCACATCACTAACAAAACAATGATTTGGGTCATTGTGGGATCTTTCTGTGTGCAAATCGCCTGGCGTGCTTCCTACATTATTAACATCGACTGCTCTTCAGAAAAACCCTTCACTGGCTCTGAAGTGATCTGAGACACCCTGAGGTGGGTGGTTGGGATCAGAAGCTGTTTCGTTTGTTAAATTTCCACTGACTACCTTGTTTCTGATTCTGAGTTGACAGTTCTTAAAATAAACATTTTGTTGCAGCACCCCACAACACATTCAGTAACCTGGAGTCCAAGAGACGATGCAATGGGATGGAAAGGCTCTGGCGGCATGGTACAGGTGAGAGCAGAGTACAAAGGTGCTGAGTGAGTGAGACAGTGTAAAAACACATTAACAGTGATGAGAGAGCCATCAAGAAGGAGCATTTGGGTGACAGTAACAGTGACGTCTGACCAGGAGATGGCTTGATGCTCTCCTGTTGACAGACACTGGCCTGGACTGTAATGCTCCCAATGATGAGGAGCCTGAATGGTCACAGGGATGAGGCACTGGATTGTAACAGTCTCAGTGACAAGGGGACTGGACTAAATAGTTACCCAACTCTGGGGAAGCAGCCTGGCCTTAGGCTGAACAAGCATCCAATGCATGATCTCTTGGTGTTGAAGATTTTTTGATGTCTCCTGCTCTGTTACAGCCTATGCTGACCCCGAGCTGGATGTACAAGACTGTCAGACACATGAACATCACCTCCTTCCTGATGTTGATGAAGCAGCTGGCGATGGTGAGGAACAGCAATAACAGTCTGAGAGACGACCGTCTCAATTTACTCTTACCTTCTCTCTCTCTCTCTCTCTCTCTCTCTCTCTCTTTCTCCCTTCTCCATTCCCTCCCCGAGGGGGACTGGACACACCCTCTAAACCCCCTCTCCCGGGATGAAGAACTGTAGCTATGAGGATAGGTTGGAGAGGTTGGGACTGTTTTCCTTGGAGAAGAGAAGGCTGAGAGGAGATTTGATCGAGGTATTCAAAATCCTGAGGGGCGTGGACAGGGAGAATAATGAGAATCTGTTCCCATTCAACAGAACATCAACAACTAGAGGGCGCAGATTCAAAATGATTGGCAAAAGGAGTTAATGTGGTGTGGGGAAAAGTTGTTTCACCCAGAGAGTGGTTTGAGCCTGGAACACACTTCCTGAGAGGGTGGTGGAGGCAGGTTCGATCGAGGTTTTCAAAAGGAAGTTGGATTGCTACCTGCAAGGAGAGAATGTGCAAAGTCACGGGGATAAGGCCGGAGGGGGGGTGGAATAGGGGGAATGCTCTATCAGAGAGCCAGTGCAGACTCGTTGGGCCAAAAGGCCTCCTTCTGCACTGTAAAGAAACTATGAAACTATGACATACCATTTACTTTCTTAACTGTATACTGTACCTACATGCTTGCTTTCAGTGATTGGTGTACAAGGACACCCAGGTCCCTTTGTCCATCAACATTTCCCAGTCTATCACCATTTAAATAATACTCGGCCATTCTGTTTTTCCTACCAAAGTGGATAACTTCACACTCATCCACGTTATACTGCACTTGCCAACTGACTGAACTTGTCTAAATCGCCTTGAAGCCTCTTAACATCCTTCTCACCACTACCATTCCCACCTCGTTTTTCGGAAGATTCCAATCATGAGATAATTTCTCTGTGCACTCCAATAAACCCCATCATTTTTAAATATTTTGTTTAGATCACCCTTTGAAACTCAAAATACAAATGTAAGCAACATGTCATAATTAAACTCCTAAGACGATGACCTGATCGAGGTGTACAAGATTACAAGGGGCATGGATGGGGTGGATAGGGAGCAGCTGTTCCCCTTAGTTGAAGGGTCAGTCACGAGGGGGCATAAGTTCAAGGTGAGGGGCAGGAGGTTTAGGGGGGATGTGAGGAAAAACTTTTTTACCCAGAGGGAGGTGAGGGTCTGGAATGCGCTGCCTGGGAGGGAGGTGGAGGCGGGTTGCCTCACATCCTTTAAAAAGTACCTGGATGAGCACTTGGCACATCATAACATTCAAGGCTATGGGCCAAGTGCTGGTAAATGGGATTACATAGGTAGGTCAGGTGTTTCTCATTCGGGGCAGACTCGATGGGCCGAAGGGCCTCTTCTGCACTGTGTAATTCTGTGATGTATCATTGTGAACTGCGAGGACAAGCGTCACACTTCAAAAGGACTGGGACAAGTTGGTGGAATGGACAGATGGGTGGCAGATGAAGTTCAATGCGGAGTGGTTCATTTTGGTAGGAAGAACATGGAGAGACAATATAAAATAAAGGGTACAATTCTAAAGTGGTTGCAGGAGTGCTGGGAACTGGGTGTATATATGCATTCATTGAAGGTGGGAGGACAGGTTGAGACCGTGTGGCTAATAAAACATACAGTATCCTGAGGTTTATTAACAGGGGCATTGAGTACAAGAGCAAGGGATGTTAAACTTGTATAAGTCACTAGTTGGGCCTCAGCTGGAGTATTGCATCCAGTTCTGGATGCTGAACTTTAGAAAAGATGTGAAGGCATTGGAGAGGGTGCAGAAAAGATTCATGAGAATGGTTCCAAGGATGAGGAACTTCAGTTGTGAATATAGATTGGAGAAGTTAGGACATTTTCCTTAGAGAAAAGAAGGCTGAGGGGAGAGTTGATAGAGGTATTCAAAATCATGAAGCGTTTGGACAGAGTAGACGGGGAGAAACTGATTCCACTGGTAAAAGGATCAATAACAAGAGGGCACAGATTCAAAGTGATTTGCAAAAGAAGCAATAGTGCTAAGAGAAACTTCTACACAGCAAGTGGTTGGGGTTTGGAACGCAGTGTCTGAGATTGTGGTGGAGGCAGTTTCGATTGAAGTATTCAAAAGGGAATTAGGGTGTTGCTTGAAAAGGAAGAAAGTGCAGGTTTATGTGGAGAAGGCGGCAGAATGGTGCTAGGGGAGTTGCTCATGCAGAGAGCTAGTACAGACATGGTGGGCTGAACACACTCCTGCATCATACCAATTCTGAGGGTAACAATCAGACAAGTAAAGAGACAAAAGATTTGTTCAGAAGAGGTGTGAATGACAGAATCATGACCGGTAGTTGTCTGACTGCAAAACAAGACAAGGCTAAGACCAAAACATGAGAAAAAGGGAAGCAAGAGATGAGAGGCCAGGGATTGAGTCTGAAATTGTTGAATTCAGAGGCTGTGCAATACTGAAACGAGAGATGAGCTACTATTCCTCCAGCTTACAGTGAGTTTCAATATAGGAAATTAATGCTGTGATAAAAGCAAAAAACTGCGGATGCTGGAAATCCAAAACACCTGGAAAAACTCAGCAGGTCAGGCAGCATCTGCGGAGAGGAACACAGTTAACATTTCGAGTCTGTATGACCCTTCTGTAGCTTGGCAGTGGCTAGCTGCTGGGCAGCACTGAGGGTGAGGGCAGTGACTCCTCCCGGCTGGTGGGTGACGCTGGGGGTGAAGATAGTGACTCCTCCCGGCCACTGGGGGTGAAGATAGTGACTCCTCCCGGCCACTGGGGGTGAGGATAGTGACTCCTCCCGGCCACTGGGGGTGAGGATAGTGACTCCACCCGGCCACTGGTGTAAAGATAGTGACTCCTCCCGGCCACTGGGGGTGAAGATAGTGACTCCACCCAGCCACTGGGGGTAAAGATAGTGACTCCTCCTGGCCACTGGGGGTGAAGATAGTGACTCCACCCAGCCACTGGGGGTGAAGATAGTGATTCCTCCCGGCCGCTGGGGGTGACGATAGTGACTCCTCCCGGCCACTGGGGGTGAGGATAGTGACTCCTCCCGGCCACTGGGGGTGAGGATAGTGACTCCTCCCGGCCACTGGGGGTGAGGATAGTGACACCTCCCAGCCACTGGGGGTGAAGTTAGTGACTCCTCCCGGCCACTGGGGGTGAAGATAGTGACTCCTCCCGGCTGCTGGGGGTGAGGATAGTGACTCCTCCCGGCTGCTGGGGGCGAAGATAGTGACTCCTCCTGGCTGCTGGGGGTGAGGATAGTGACTCCTCCCGGCCGCTGGGTGGCGCTGGGGTGAGGATAGTGACTCCTCCCAGCCACTTGGTGGCGCTGGAGGTGAGAATAGTGACTCCTCCTGGCCACTGGGTGGCGCTGGGGTTGAGTATAGTGAACAAAAACAAAAACAGAATTACCTGGAAAAACTCAGCAGGTCTGGCAGCATCGGCGGAGAAGAAAAGAGTTGATGTTTCGTGTCCTCATGACCCTTGGACAGAACTTGAGTATAGTGACCCGTCCCAGGAGCTGGAGGTGAGGATAGTGACTCCTCCTGGCCACTGGGTGGCGCTGGGTGAGGATAGTGACTCCTCCTGGCCACTGGGTGGCGCTGGGTGAGGATAGTGAATTCTCCTGGCCACTGGGTGGCTATGAAGTCAGGAAAGTAACTTCACTCGGCAGCTGCGGGTGAGAATAGTAACTCCTCCCGGCCGCTGGGGTTGAGGGTAGTGACTCCTCCCGGCTGGTGGGTGGCGCCGGGGGTAAGGATAGTGACTCCTCCCGGCCACTGGGGGTGAAGATAGTGACTCCTGCCGGCCGGTGGGTGGCGCTGTGGGTGAGGGTAGTGAGTCCTCCTGGCCAGTGGGTGGTGATGGGGGTAAGGATAGTGAGTCCTCCTGGCCAGTGGGTGCTGATGGGGGTAAGGATAGAGAGTCCTTCTGGTCAGTGGGTGGCGTCGGGGGTAAAGATAGTGGCTCCTCCCGGCCGCTGGGGGTGAAGATAGTGACTCCTCCCGACGGCTGGGGGTGAGGATAGTGACTCCTCCCGGCCGCTGGGGATGAGGATAGTGATTCCTCCCGGCCGCTGGGGATGAGGATAGTGACTCCTCCCGGCCGCTGGGTGGCGCTGGGTGAGGATAGTGACTCCTCCCGGCCGCTGGGTGACGCTGGGTGAGGATAGTGACTCCTCCCGGCCGCTGGGGGTGAGGATAATGACTCCTCCCGGACGGTGGATGGCGCTGGGGGTGGAGATAGTGACTCCTCCGGCTGGTTGGTGGCGCTGGGGGTGGGGATAGTGACTCCTCCCGGCAGTTGGGTGGCGCTGGGGATGAGGATAGTGAGCGCTCCCAGGAGCTGGAGGTGAGGATAGTGACTCCTCCTGGCCGGTGGGTGGCGCTGGGTGGTGAGGGTAGAGACTTCTCCCCGCCACTGGGGGTGAGGATAGTGACTCCTCCCGGCCGCTGGGGGTGAGGATAGTGACCCCTCCTGGCCACTGGGTGGTGGTGAAGTGAGGAAAGTAACTTCGCCCGGCAGCTGCGGGTGAGGATAGTGACTCGTCCCGGCTGGTGGGTGGCGCTGGAGGTGAGAATAGTGACTCCTCCCGGCTGGTGGGTGGTGCTGGCGGTGAGAACAGTGATTCCTCCCGGCCGCTGTAGGTGATGGTAGTGAGTCCTCCTGGCCAGTGGGTGGTGATGTGGGTGAGGATAGTGAGTCCTCCCGGCCGCTGGGGGTGAAGATAGTGACTCCTCCCGGCCGCTGGGTGGCATTGGGGTGAGGAGAGTGACTCCTCCCGGCCATTGAGTGGCGCTGGAGGTGAGAATAGTGACTCCTCCCAGCCACTGGGTGGCACTGGGGGTTGAGAGTAGAGAATTCTCCCCGCCACTGGGGGTGACGATTGGGACTCCTCCCGGCTGCTGGGGGGTGAGGATAGTGACTCCTCCCAGCCACTGGGTGGTGCTGGGTGTGGATAGTGACTTCTCCCGGCCACTGGGTGATGGTGAAGTGAGGAAAGTAACTTCACCCGGCAGCTGCGTGTGAGGATAGTGACTCCTCCTGGCTGATGGGTGGCGCTGGAGGTGAGGATAGTGACACCTCCCGGCCACTGGGTGGCGCTGGGGGTGAGGATAGTGACTCCTCCCGGCCACTAGGTGGCGCTGGGGGTGAAGATAGTGACTCCTCACGGCCGCTGTGTGGCGCTGGGGGCTGAGGATAGTGACTCCTCCCGGCCACTAGGTGGCGCTAGGGGTGAGGATAGAGACTTCTCCCCGACACTGGGGCTGAGGATAGTGACTCCTCCTGGCCGCTGGGTGGCGCTGGAGGTGAGCATAGTGACTCCTCCCAGGCAGTGGGTGGCGCTGGGGGTGAAGATAGTGACTCCTCCCGGCCGCTGGGTGTGAAGATAATGACTCCTCCCGGCCACTGGGGGTGAAGATAGTGACTCCTCCTGGCCGCTGGGGGTGTAGATAGTGACTCCTCCCGGCCACTGGGTGTGAGGATAATGACTCATCCCGGCCAGTGGGTGGCGCTGGGGATGAGGAGAGTGACTTCTCCCGGCAGCTGGGTGGGTGAAGTTAGTGACACCTCCCGACCACTGGGTGGCGCTGGGGGTGAGGATAGTGACTCCTCCCAGCCACTGGAGGTGAGGATAATGACTCCTCCTGGCCACTGGGTGGTGCTGGGGTTGAGGATAGTGACCCGTCCCAGGAGCTGGAGGTGAGGATAGTGACTCCTCCTGGCCGCTGGGTGGCGCTGGGTGAGGATAGTGACTTCTCCGGCTGGTGGGTGGCGCTGGAGGTGAGAATAGTGACTCCTCCCGACCACTGGGTGGCGCTGGGGGTGAGGATTGTGACTCCTCCCGGCCACTGGGGGTGAGGATAATGACTCATCCCAGCCGGTGGGTGGCGCTGGGGATGAGGAGAGTGACTCCTCCCGGCAGCTGGGTGGGTGAGGATAGTGACTCCTCCCGGCCACTGGGTGGCGCTGGGTGAGGATAGTGACTTCTCCGTCTGGTGGGTGGCGCTGGAGGTGAGGATAGTGACTCCTCCCGGCCACTGGGGGTGAGGATAGTGACTCCTCCCAGCCACTGGGTGGCCTTGGGGTGAGGATAGTGACTCCTCCCGACCACTGGGGGTGAGGATAATGACTCATCTCGGCCGGTGGGTGGCGCTGGGGATGAGGAGAGTGACTCCTCCCGGCTGCTGGGTGGGTGAGGATAGTGACTCCTCCCGGCCACTGGGTGGCGCTGGGGTTGAGTATAGTGACCCGTCCCAGGAGCTGGAGGTGAGGATAGTGACTCCTCCCGGCCACTGGGTGGCGCTGGGTGAGGATAGTGACTTCTCCGGCTGGTGGGTGGCGCTGGAGGTGAGGATAGTGACTCCTCCCGGCCACTGGGGGTGAGGATAGTGACTCCTCCCAGCCACTGGGTGGCCTTGGGGTGAGGATAGTGACTCCTCCCGACCACTGGGGGTGAGGATAATGACTCATCCCGGTCGGTGGGTGGCGCTGGGGATGAGGAGAGTGACTCTTCCCGGCTGCTGGGTGAATGAGGATAGTGACTCCTCCCGGCCACTGGGTGGCGCTGGGGTTGAGTATAGTGACCCGTCCCAGGAGCTGGAGGTGAGGATAGTGACTCCTCCTGGCCGCTGGGTGGCACTGGGTGAGGATAGTGACACCTTCTGGCCGCTGGGTGGCGCTGGGTGCGGATAGTGACTTCTCCGGCTGGTGGTGGCGCTGGAGGTGAGAATAGTGACTCCTCCCGGCCACTTGGTGGCGCTGGGTGTGAGGATAGTGACTCCTCCCGACCACTGGGGCTGAGGATAATGACTCACCCCGGCCGGTGGGTGGCGCTGGGGATGAGGAGAGTGACTCCTCCCAGCCGGATGGTGGCACTGGGGGTGAGGATAGTGACTCCTCCCGGCCACTGGGTGGCGCTGGGGTTGAGGATAGTGACCCTTCCCAGCCAATGGTTGGTGCTGGGGGTGAGGATAGTGACTCCTCCCAGCTGGTGGGTGGCGCTGGAGGTGAGGATAGTGACTCCTCCTGGCCACTGTGTGGCACAGGGGGGATGAGGATAGAGACTTCTCCCCGCCACTGGGGGTGATGACTGAGACTCCACCCCGCCACTGGGGGTGAGGATAGTGACTCCTCCCAGCCACTGGGTGGCACTGGGGGTTAAGGGTAGAGACTTCTCCCTGCCACTGGGGGTGACGATTGGGACTCCTCCCGGTTGCTGGGGGTGAGGATAGTGACTCCTCCCGGCCACTGGGTGGTGCTGGGTGTGGATAGTGACTTCTCCTGGCCACTGGGTGATGGTGAAGTGAGGAAAGTAACTTCACCCGGCAGCTGCGGGTGAGGATAGTGACTCCTCCTGGCTGATGGGTGGCGCTGGAGGTGAGGCTAGTGATTCCTCCCGGCCACTGGGTGGCACTGGGGGTGAGGATAGTGACTCCTCCCGGCCACTAGGTGGCGCTGGGGGTGAGGATAGTGACTCCTCCCGGCCGCTGTGTGGCGCTGGGGGGTGAGGATAGAGACTTCTCCCCGACACTGGGGCTGAGGATATTGACTCCTCCCGGGCAGTGGGTGGCGCTGGGGTTGAAGATAGTGACTCCTACCGGCTGCTGGATGTGAAGATAGTGACTCCTCCTGGCCGCTGGGGGTGTAGTGACTCCTCCCGGCCACTGCAGGTGAGGATAATGACTCATCCCGGCCAGTGGGTGGCGCTGGGGATGAGGAGAGTGACTCCTCCCGGCAGCTGGGTGGGTGAAGTTAGTGACAGCTCCCGACCACTGGGTGGCGCTGGGGGTGAGGATAGTGACTCCTCCCACCACTGGAGGTGAGGATAATGACTCATCCCGGCCGGTGGGTGGCGCTGGGGATGAGGAGAGTGACTCCTCCCGGCAGCTGGGTGGGTGAGGATAGTGACTCCTCCTGGCCACTGGGTGGCGCTAGGGTTGAGGATAGTGACCCGTCCCAGGAGCTGGAGGTGAGGATAGTGACTCCTCCTGGCCGCTGGGGGTGAGGGTGGTGACTCCTCCCGGCTGGTGGGTGGCGCTGGGGGTGAGGATAGTGACTCCTCCCAGCTGGTGGGTGGTACTGGAGGTGAGGATAGTGACTCCTCCTGGCCACTGGATGGCACTGGGTGAGGATAGTGACTCCTCCCGGCTGGTGGGTGGCGCTGGAGGTGAGAATAGTGACTCCTCCCGGCCGCTGGGGGTGAGGGTGGTGACTCCTCCCGGCTGGTGGGTGGCGCTGCGGGTGAGAATATTGACTCCTCCCGGCCGCTGGGGGTGAAGATAGTGACTCCTCCCGGCCGCTGTGGGTGAAGATAGTGACTCCTCCTGGCCACTGGGTGGCATTGGGGTGAGGATAGTGACTCCTCCCGGCCACTGGGTGGTGGTGAAGTGAGGAAAGTAACTTCGCCCGGCAGCTGCGGGTGATGATAGTGACTCCTCCCGGCCGCTGTGGGTGATGGTAGTGAGTCCTCCTGCCAGTGGGTAGTGATGGGGGTGAGGATAATGACTCCTCCCGGTCGCTGGGGGTGATAATAGTGAGTCCTCCCGGCTGCTGGGGGTGAGGAAAGTGACTCCTCCCGGCCACTGGGTGGCATTGGGGTGAGGAGAGTGACGCCTCCCGGCTGCTAGGGGTTAAGGATAATGACTCCTCCCGGCCACTGGAAGGCGCTAGGGGTGAAGATGGTGACTCCTCCTGGCCACTAGGGGTGAGGATAATGACTCCTCCCGGCAGGTGGGTGGCACTGGGGGTGAAGATATTGACTCCTCCCGGCCGCTGGGGGTGAAGATAGTGACTCCTCCCGGCTGCTGGAGGTGAAGATAGTGACACCTCCCGGCCACTGGGTGGCATTGGGGTGAGGATAGTGACTTCTCCCGGCCGTTGTGGGTGAGGATAATGACTCCTCCCGGCAGGTGGGTGGCGCTGGGGGTGAAGATAGTGACTCCTCCCGGCCGCTGGGGGTGAGGATAGTGACTCCTCCCAGCAGCTGGGGGTGAAGATAGTGACTCCACCCGGCCACTGGGGGTGAAGATAGTGACTCCTCCCAGCTGCTGGGGGTGAATATAGTGACTCCTCCCAGCCAATGGGTGGCATTGGGGTGAGGGTAGTGATTCCTCCCAGCCACTGGGTGGCATTGGGGTGAGGATAGTGACTTCTCCCAGCCGCTAGGGGTGAGGATAATGACTCCTCCCGGCAGGTGGGTGGCACTGGGGGTGAAGATATTGACTCCTCCCGGCCGCTGGGGGTGAAGATAGTGACTCCTCCCGGCTGCTGGAGGTGAAGATAGTGACACCTCCCGGCCACTGGGTGGCATTGGGGTGAGGATAGTGACTTCTCCCGGCCGTTGTGGGTGAGGATAATGACTCCTCCTGGCAGGTGGGTGGCGCTGGGGGTGAAGATAGTGACTCCTCCCGGCTGCTGGGGGTGAGGATAGTGACTCCTCCCAGCTGCTGGGGGTGAATATAGTGACTCCTCCCAGCCAATGGGTGGCATTGGGGTGAGGGTAGTGATTCCTCCCAGCCACTGGGTGGCATTGGGGTGAGGATAGTGACTTCTCCCGGCTGCTAGGGGTTAAGGATAATGACTCCTCCTGGCCACTCTGTGGCACTGGGGGGTGAGGGTAGAGACTTCTCCCCGCCACTGGGGTTGAGGATAGTGACTCCTCCTGGCCTCTGGGTGGCGGTGGGGTTGAGGATAGTGACTCTTCCCTGCCACTGGATGGCGCTGGGGTTGAGGATAGTGACTCCTTCTGGCCACTGGGTGGCGCTGGGGTTGAGGATAGTGAGTCCTCCTGGCCAGTGGGTGGTGATGGGGGTGAGGATAGTGACTCCTCCTGGCCGGTGGGTGGCACTGGGGGTGAGGATAGTGACTCCTCCCGGCCATTGTGGGTGAGGATAGTGACTGCTCCCAGCCGCTGGGTGGCACTGGGTGAGGATAGTGACTCCTCCCGGATGGTGGGGCTGAGGATAGTGATTCCTCCCGGCTGCTGGGGGTGAAGATAGTGACTCCTCCCGGCTGCTGGGGGTGAAGATAGTGACTCCTCCCGGCCACTGGGTGGCGCTGGGGTTGAGGATAGTGACCCGTCCCAGGAGCTAGAGGTTTGGATAGTGACGCCTCCTGGCCGCTGGGTGGCGCTGGGTGAGGATAGTGACTCCTCCTGGCTGCTGGCTGGCACTGGGTGAGGATAGTGACTTCTCCGGCTGGTGGGTGGCACTGGAGGTGAGAATAGTGACTCCTCCCGGCCACTGGGTGGCGCTGGGAGCGAGGATAGTGACTCTTCCCGGCCACTGGGGGTGAGGATAGTGACTCCTCCCAGCCACTGGATGCCGTTGGGGTGAGGATAGTGACTCCTCCGGACCACTGGGGGTGAGGACAATGACTCGTCCCGGCCGGTGGCTGGCGCTGGGGATGAGGAGAGTGACTCCTCCCGGCCATTGGGGTTGAGGATAGTGACTCCTCCTGGCCACTGGGTGGGGCTGGGGTTGAGGATAGTGACCCCTCCCACCCGGTGGTTGGAGCTGGGGGTGAGGATAGTGACTCCTCCTGGCCACTGGGTGGCACTGGGTGAGGATAGTGACTCCTCCCAGCTGGTGGGTGGCGCTGGAGGTGAGAATAGTGACTCCTCCCGGCCGCTGGGGGAGAGGGCGGTGACTCCTTCCGGCTGGTGGGTGGTGCTGGGGATGAGGATAGTGACTCCTCCCGGCCGCTGGGGGTGAGAATAGTGACTCCTCCCGGCCGCTGGGGGTGAGGATAGTGACTCCTCCCGGCCGCTGTGGGTAAGGATAGTGACTTCTCCCGGCCGCTGTGGGTGAGGGTAGTGAGTCCTCCTGGCCAGTGGGTGGAGATGGGGGTGAGGATAGAGAGTGCTTCTGGTCGGTGGGTGGCATTGGGGTTAAGGATAATGACTCCTCCCGGCCACTGGATGGCATTGGGGTGAGGAGAGTGACGCCTCCTGGCTGCTAGGGGTTAAGGATAATGACTCCTCCCGGCCACTGGAAGGCACTGGGGTGAGGATAGTGACATCTCCCGACCACTGGGGGTGAGGATAATGACTCCTCCCGGCAGGTGGGTGGCGCTGGGTGTGAGGATAGTGAATCCTCCTGGCCGCTGGGGGTGAAGACAGTGACGCCTCCCGGCCGCTGGTGGTGAGGATAATGACTCCTCCCAGCAGGTAGGTGGCGCTGGGGGTGAAGATAGTGACTCCTCCTGGCCAGTAGGTGTGAGGATAATGACTCCTCCCGGCAGGTGGGTGGCACTGGGGGTGAAGATATTGACTCCTCCCGGCTGCTGGGGGTGAAGAAAGTGACTCCTCCAGGCCACTGCGTGGCATTGGGGTGAGGATAGTGACTTCTCCCGGCCGTTGTGGGTGAGGATAATGACTCCTCCAGGCAGGTGGGTGGCGCTGGGGGTGAAGATAGTGACTCCTCCCGGCCGCTGGGGGTGAAGATAGTGACTCCTCCCAGCAGCTGGGGGTGAAGATAGTGACTCCTCCCGGCCGCTGGGGGTGAAGATAGTGACTCCTCCCATCTGCTGGGGGTGAATATAGTGACTCCTCCCAGCCAATGGGTGGCATTGGGGTGAGGGTAGTGATTCCTGCCAGCCACTGAGTGGCATTGGGGTGAGGATAGTGACTTCTCCCGTCTGCTAGGGGTTAAGGATAATGACTCCTCCTGGCCACTCTGTGGCACTGGGGGGTGAGGGTAGAGACTTCTCCCCGCCACTGGGGATGACGATTGAGACTCCACCCCGCCACTGGGGTTGAGGATAGTGACTCCTCCTGGCCTCTGGGTGGCGGTGGGGTTGAGGATAGTGACTCTTCCCTGCCACTGGATGGCACTGGGGTTGAGGATAGTGAGTCCTCCTGGCCAGTGGGTGGCTCTGGGGTTGAGGATAGTGAGTCCTCCTGGCCAGTGGGTGGCTCTGGGGTTGAGGATAGTGAGTCCTCCTGGCCAGTGGGTGGCACTGGGTGAGGATAGTGACTGCTCCCGGCTGCTGGGGCTGAGGATAGTGATTCCTCCCGGATGGTGGGGGTGAAGATAGTGACTCCTCCCGGCTGCTGGGGGTGAAGATAGTGACTCCTCCCGGCCACTGGGTGGCGCTGGGGTTGAGGATAGTGACCTGTCCCAGGAGCTGGAGGTGAGAATAGTGAATCCTCCCGGCCACTGGGTGCCATTGGGGTGAGGATAGTGACTCCTCCGGACCACTGGGGGTGAGGATAATGACTCATCCCGGCCGGTGGGTGGCGCTGGGGATGAGGAGAGTGACTCCTCCCGGCCATTGGGGTTGAGGATAGTAACTCCTCCCAGCCACTGGGTGGCGCTGGGGTTGAGGATAATGACCCCTCCCAGCCGGTGGTTGGCGCTGGGGGTGACGATAGTGACTCCTCCTAGCCGGTGGTTGGCGCTGGGGGTGAGGATAGTGACTCCTCCTGGCCACTGGGTGGCACTGGGTGAGGATAGTAACTCCTCCCGGCTGGTGGGTGGCGCTGGAGGTGAGAATAGTGACTCCTCCCGGCCGCTGGGGGTGAGGGCGGTGACTCCTTCCGGCTGGTGGGTGGCGCTGGGGGTGAGGATAGTGACTGCTCCCGGCCGCTGGGGGTGAGAATAGTGACTCCTCCCGGCCGCTGGGGGTGAAGATAGTGACTGCTCCCAGCCGCTGTGGGTGAGGATAGTGACTCCTCCCGGCCACTGGGTGGCATTGGGGTGAGGATAGTGACTTCACCCGGCCGCTGTGGGTGAGGGTAGTGAGTCCTCCTGGCCAGTGGGTGATGATGGGGGTGAGGATAGAGAGTCCTTCTGGTCGGTGGGTGGCATTGGGGTTAAGGATAATGACTCCTCCCGACCACTGGGTGGAGCTGGGGGTGAGGATAGTGACACCTCCCGACCACTGGGGGTGAGGATAATGACTCCTCCCGGCTGGTGGGTGGCGCTGGGGGTGAGGATAGTGACTCTTCCCAGCCACTGGGGGTGAGGGCGGTGACTCCTCCCGGCTGGTGGGTGGCGCTGCGGGTGAGAATATTGACTCCTCCCGGCCGCTGGGTGTGAAGATAGTGACTCCTCCCAGCCGCTGGGGGTGAGAATAGTGACTCCTCCCGGCCGCTGTGGGTGAGGGTAGTGAGTCCTCCTGGCCAGTGGGTGGTGATGGGGATGAGGATAGAGTCCTTCAGGTCGGTGGGTGGCACTGGGGGTGAGGTTAGTGACTCCTCCCTGCCACTGGGTGGCGCTGGGGGTGAGGATAGTGACTCCTCCCGGCCACTGGGTGGTGGTGAAGTGAGGAAAGTAACTTCGCCCGGCAGCTGCGGGTGAGGATAGTGACTCCTCCCGGCCGCTGTGGGTGATGGTAGTGAGTCCTCCTGCCAGTGGGTGGTGATGGGGGTGAGGATAGTGACTCTTCCCGGTCGCTGGGGGTGATGATAGTGACTCCTCCCGGCCGCTGGGGGTGAGGATAGTGACTCCTCCCGGCCACTGGGTGGCATTGGAGTGAGGAGAGTGACGCCTCCCGGCTGCTAGGGGTTAAGAATAATGACTCCTCCCGGCCTCTGGAAGGCGCTGGGGTGAGGATAGTGACATCTCCCGACCACTGGGGGGTGAGGATAATGACTACTCCCGGCAGGTGGGTGGCGCTGGGGGTGAAGATAGTGACTCCTCCCGGCCGCTGGGGGTGAGGATAGTGAATCCTCCTGGCCGCTGGGGGTGAAGATAGTGACTCCTCCCTGCTGCTGGTGGTGAGGATAATGACTCCTCCCGGCAGGTAGGTGGCGCTGGGGGTGAAGATCGTGACTCCTCCCGGCCGCTGGGGGTGAGGATAGTGACTCCTCCCAGCAGCTGGGGGTGAAGATATTGACTCCTCCCGGCCGCTGGGGGTGAAATAGTGTCTCCTCCCGACAGCTAGGTGGCGCTGGGGGTGAAGATAGTGACTCCTCCCGGCCGCTGGGGGTGAGGATAGTGACTCCTCCCAGCAGCTCGGGGTGAAGATATTGACTCCTCCCGGCCGCTGGGGGTGAAGATAGTGACTCCTCCCAGCTGCTGGGGGTGAATATAGTGACTCCTCCCAGCCAATGGGTGGCATTGGGGTGAGGGTAGTGATTCCTCCCAGCCACTGGGTGGCATTGGGGTGAGGATAGTGACTCCTCCTGGCTGCTAGGGGTTAAGGATAATGACTCCTCTTGGCCACTGTGTGGCACTGGGGGGTGAGGGTAGAGACTTCTCCCCGCCACTGGGGATGACGATTGAGACTCCACCCCGCCACTGGGGTTGAGGATAGTGACTCCTCCTGGCCTCTGGGTGGCGGTGGGGTTGAGGATAGTGACTCCTCCTGGCCACTGGGTGGCGCTGGGGTTGAGGATTGTGTGTCCTCTTGGCTAGTGGGTGGTGATGGGGGTGAGGATAGTGACTCCTCCTGGCCGGTGGGTGGCACTTGGGGTGAGGATAGTGACTCCTCCCGGCCGTTGTGGGTGAGGATAGTGACTCCTCCCAGCCACTGGGGGTGAAGATAGTGACTCCTCCCGGCTGCTGGGGGTGAAGATAGTGACTCCTCCCGGCCACTGGGTGGCGCTGGGGTTGAGGATAGTGACCCGTCCCAGGAGCTGGAGGTGAGGATAGTGACTCCTCCTGGCCGCTGGGTGGCGCTGGGTGAGGATAGTGACTCCTCCTGGCTGCTGGCTGGCGCTGGGTGAGGATAGTGACTTCTCCGGCTGGTGGGTGGCGCTGGAGGTGAGAATAGTGACTCCTCCCGGCCACAGGGTGGCGCTGGGGGTGAGGATAGTGACTACTCCCGGCCACTGGGGGTGAGGATAGTGACTCCTCCCAACCACTGGGGCTGAGGATAATGACTCATCCCGGCCGGTGGGTGGCGCTGGGGATGAGGAGAGTGACTCCTCCCGGCCATTGGGGTTGAGGACAGTGACTCCTCCTGGCCACTGTGTGGGGCTGGGGTTGAGGATAGTGACCCCTCCCAGCCGGTGGTTGGCGCTGGGGGTGAGGATAGTGACTCCTCCCAGCCGATGGTTGGCGCTGGGGGTGAGGATAGTGACTCCTCCTGGCCACTGGGTGGCACTGGGTGAGGATAGTGACTCCTCCCGGCTGGTGGGTGGTGCTGGAGGTGAGAATAGTGACTCCTCCCGGCCGCTGGGGGTGAGGGCGGTGACTCCTTCCGTCTGGTGGGTGGCGCTGGGGGTAAGGATAGTGACTCCTCCCGGCCGCTGGGGGTGAGAATAATGACTCCTCCCGGCCGCTGGGGGTGAAGATAGTGACTCCTCCCGGCCACTGGGTGGCATTGGGGTGAGGGTAGTGAGTCCTCCTGGCCAGTGGGTGGTGATGGGGGTGAGGATAGAGAGTCCTTCTGGTCGGTGGGTGGCATTGGGGTTAAGGATAATGACTCCTCCCGGCCACTGGGTGGAGCTGGGGGTGAGGATAGTGACACCTCCCGGCCACTGGGTGGTGGTGAAGTGAGGAAAGTAACTTCGCTCGGCTGCTAGGGGTTAAGGATAATGACTTATCCCGGCCACTGGAAGGCGCTGGGTTGAGGATAGTGACACCTCCCGACCACTGGGGGTGAGGATAATGACTCCTCCCGGCTGGTGGGTGGCGCTGGGGGTGAGGATAGTGACTCCTCCCGGCTGCTGGGGGTGAGGATATTGACTCCTCCCGGCCACTGAGTGGCATTGGGCTGAGGAGAGTGACGCCTCCCGGGTGCTAGGTGTTAAGGATAATGACACCTCCCGGCCACTGGAAGGCGCTGGGGTGAGGATAGTGACACCTCCCGACCACTGTGAGTGAGGATAATGACTCCTCCCGGCAGGTGGGTGGCACTGGGGGTGAAGATTGTGACTCCTCCCAGCCAATGGGTGGCATTGGGGTGAGGGTAGTGATTCCTCCCAGCCACTGCGTGGCATTGGGGTGAGGATATTGACTCCTCCCAGCCACTGGGTGGCATTGGGGTGAGGATAGTGACTTCTCCCAGCTGCTGGGGGTGAATATAGTGACTCCTCCCAGCCAATGGGTGGCATTGGGGTGAGGGTAGTGATTCCTCCCAGCCACTGGGTGGCATTGGGGTGAGGAGAGTGACTTCTCCCGGCTGCTAGGGGTTAAGGATAATGACTCCTCCTGGCCACTCTGTGGCACTGGGGGGTGAGGGTAGAGACTTCTCCCCGCCACTGGGGATGACGATTGAGACTCCACCCCACCACTGGGGTTGAGGATAGTGACTCCTCCTGGCCAGTGGGTGGCGCTGGGGTTGAGGATAGTGAGTCCGCCTGGCCGGTGGGTGGCACTGGGGGTGAGGATAGTGACTCCTCCTGGCCGTTGTGGGTGAGGATAGTGACTGCTCCCGGCCACTGGGTGGCACTGGGGTTGAGGATAGTGACCCGTCCCAGGAGCTGGAGGTGAGGATAGTGACTCCTCCTGGCCGCTGGGTGGCGCTGGGGTTGAGGATAGTGACCCGTCCCAGGAGCTGGAGGTGAGGATAGTGACTCCTCCTGGCCGCAGGGTGGCGCTGGGGTTGAGGATAGTGACCCGTCCCAGGAACTGGAGGTGAGGATAGCGACTGCTCCTGGCCATTGGGTGGCACTGGGGTTGAGGATATTGACCCGTCCCAGGAGCTGGAGGTGAGGATAGTGACTCCTCCTGGCCGCTGGCTGGCGCTGGGTGAGGATAGTGACTTCTCCGGCTGGTGGGTGGCGCTGGAGGTGAGAATAGTGACTCCTCCCGGCCACTGGGTGGCGCTGGGGGTGAGGATAGTGACTCCTCCCGGCCACTGGGGGTGAGGATAGTGACTCCTCCCGGCCACTGGGTGCCGTTGGGGTGAGGATAGTGACTCCTCCGGACCACTGGGGGTGAGGAGGATAATGACTCATCCCGGCCGGTGGGTGGCGCTGGGGATGAGGAGAGTGACTCCTCCCGGCCATTGGGGTTGAGGATAGTGACCCCTCCCAGCCGGTGGTTGGCACTGGGGGTGAGGATAGTGACTCCTCCTAGCCGGTGGTTGGCGCTGGGGGTGAGGATAGTGACTCCTCCTGGCCACTGGGTGGCACTGGGTGAGGATAGTGACTCCTCCCGGCTGGTGGGTGGCGCTGGAGGTGAGAATAGTGACTCCTCCCGGCCGCTGGGGGTGAGGGCAGTGACTCCTTCCGGCTGGTGGGTGGCGCTGGGGGTGAGGATAGTGACTCCTCCCGGCCGCTGGGGGTGAGAATAGTGACTCCTCCCGGCCGCTGTGGGTGAAGATAGTGACTCCTCCCAGCCGCTGTGGGTGAGGATAGTGACTTCTCCCGGCCACTGGGTGGCATTGGGGTGAGGATAGTGACTTCTCCCGGCCGCTATGGGTGAGGGTACTGAGTCCTCCTGGCCACTGGGTGGTGATGGGCGTGAGGATAGAAAGTCCTTCTGGTCGGTGGGTGGCATTGGGGTTAAGGATAATGACTCCTCCCGACCACTGGGTGGAGCTGGGGGTGAGGATAGTGACACCTCCCGACCACTGGGGGTGAGGATAATGACTCCTCCCGGCTGGTGGGTGGCGCTGGGGGTGAGGATAGTGACTCTTCCCGGCCACTGGGGGTGAGGGCGGTGACTCCTCCCGGCTGGTGGGTGGCGCTGCGGGTGAGAATATTGACTCCTCCCGGCCGCTGGGGGTGAAGATAGTGACTCCTCCTGGCCGCTAGGGGTGATAATAGTGACTCCTCCCGGCCGCTGTGGGTGAGGGTAGTGAGTCCTCCTGGCCAGTGGGTGGTGATGGGGATGAGGATAGAGTCGTTCAGGTCGGTGGGTGGCACTGGGGCTGAGGTTAGTGACTCCTCCCTGCCACTGGGTGGTGCTGGGGGTGAGGATAGTGACTCCTCCCGGCCACTGGGTGGTGGTGAAGTGAGGAAAGTAACTTCGCCCGGCAGCTGCGGGTGAGGATAGTGACTCCTCCCGGCCGCTGTGGGTGATGGTAGTGAGTCCTCCTGCCAGTGGGTGGTGATGGGGGTGAGGATAGTGACTCCTCCCGGCTGCTGGGGGTGAGGATAGTGACTCCTCCCGGCCACTGGGTGGCATTGGGGTGAGGAGAGTGACGCCTCCCGGCTGCTAGGGGTTAAGGATAATGACTCCTCCCGGCCACTGGAAGGCGCTGGGGTGAGGATAGTGACATCTCCCGACCACTGGGGGTGAGGATAATGACTCCTCCCGGCAGGTGGGTGGCGCTGGGGGTGAAGATAGTGACTCCTCCCGGCCGCTGGGGGTGAAGATAGTGACTCCTCCCAGCTGCTGGGGGTGAATATAGTGACTCCTCCCAGCCAATGGGTGGCATTGGGGTGAGGGTAGTGATTCCTCCCAGCCACTGGCTGGTATTGGGGTGAGGACAGTGACTCCTCCCAGCCACTGGGTGGCATTGGGGTGAGGATAGTGACTTCTCCCAGCTGCTGGGGTTAAGGATAACCTCCTGGCCACTGGGTGGCACTGGGTGAGGATAGTGACTCCACCCGGCTGGTGGGTGGCGCTGGAAGTGAGAATAGTGACTCCTCCCGGCCGCTGGGGTTGAGGGCGGTGACTCCTTCCGGCTGGTGGGTGGCGCTGGGGTTGAGGATAGTGACTCCTCCCTGCCGCTGGGGGTGAGGGTGGTGACTCCTTCCGGCTGGTGGGTGGCGCTGGGGATGAGGATAGTGACTCCTCCCGGCCACTGGGTGGTGGTGAAGTGAGGAAAGTAACTTCGCCCGGCTGCTAGGGGTTAAGGATAATGACTCCTCCCGGCCGCTGGAAGGCGCTGGGGTGAGGATAGTGACACCTCCCGACCACTGGGGGTGAGGATAATG
Source organism: Carcharodon carcharias (assembly GCF_017639515.1). Classification (NCBI taxonomy): domain Eukaryota; kingdom Metazoa; phylum Chordata; class Chondrichthyes; order Lamniformes; family Lamnidae; genus Carcharodon; species Carcharodon carcharias. Next base: position 3,692,954 of record NC_054502.1, read on the forward strand.
ACTCCTTCCGGCTGGTGGGTGGCGCTGGGGGTGAGGATAGTGACTTCTCCCGGCCGCTGTGGGTGATGGTAGTGAGTCCTCCTGGCCAGTGGATGGTGATGGGGGTGAGGATAGTGACTCCTCCTGGTCGCTGGGGGTGAAGATAGTGATCCTCCCGGCCGCTGGGGGTGAAGATAGTGACTCCTCCCGGCCACCGGGTGGCATTGGGGTGAGGAGAGTGACTCCTCCCGGTTGTTAGGGGTTAAGGATAATGACTCCTCCCGGCCACTGGATGGCGCTGGGGTGAGGATAGTGACATCTCCCGACCACTGGGGTTGAGGATAATGACTCCTCCTGGCAGGTGGGTGGCGCTGGGGGTGAAGATAGTGACTCCTCCCGGAAGCTGGGGGTGAAGATAGTGACTCCTCCCGGCTGCTGAGGCTGAAGACAGTGACTCCTCCGAGCCGCTGGGGGCGAGGATAGTGACTCCTCCCAGCTGCTGGGGGTGAAGATAGTGACTCCTCCCAGCTGCTGGGGGTGAGGATAGTGACTCCTCCCAGCCACTGGGTGGCATTGGGGTGAGGCTAGTGACTTCTCCCGGCTGCTAGGGGTTAAGGATAATGACTCCTCCTGGCCACTGTGTGGCACTGGGGGGTGAGGTTAGAGACTTCTCCCCACCATTGGGATTGACGATTGAAACTCCACCCCGCCACTGGGGTTGAGGATAGTGACTTCTCCCGGCCACTGGGGTTGAGGATAGTGACCCCTCCCAGGAGCTGGAGGTGAGGATAGTGACTCCTCCCGGCCGGTGGGTGGCGCTGGGGTAAGGATAGTGAATCCTCCCGGCCGGTGGGTGGCGCTGGGGTAAGGATAGTGACTCCTCCAGGCCACTGTGTGGCACCGGGGTTGAGGATAGTGACCCCTCCCTGGAGCTGGAGGTGAGGATAGTGACTCCTCCTGGCCACTGTGTGGCACTGTGGGTAAGGGTAGAGAGTTCTCCCCGGCACTGGAGGTGACGATTGAGACTCCACCCCTCCGCTACAGGTGACAATTGAGACTTCTCCCCTCCACTGGCGGTGAGGATAGTGACTCCTCCTGGCCACTGGATGGCGGTGAAGTGAGGAAAGTAACTTCTCCTGGCAGCTGCGGGTGAGAATAGTGACTCCTCCCGGCTGGTGGGTGGCACTGGAGGTGAGAATACTGACTCATCCCAGCTGGTGGGTGGCGCTGGGGGTGAGAATAGTGACTCCTCCTGGCCACTGGGTGGTGATGGGAGTGAGGATAGAGAGTCCTTCTGGTCGGTAGGTGGTGATGGGGGTGAGGATAGTGACTCCTCCTGGTCGGTGGGTGGCACTGGGGGTGAGGATAGTGACGCCTCTCAGCCACTGGGGGTGAAGATAGTGACTGCTCCCGGCTGTTGGGGGTGAAGATAGTGACTCCTCCCGGCCACTGGCTGTCGCTGGGGTTGAGGATAGTGACCCATCCCAGGAACTGGAGGTGAGGATAGTGATTCCTCCCGGCAGCTGGGGGTGAAGATAATGACTCCTCCTGGCCACTGGCTGGCGCTGGGTGAGGATAGTGACTCCTCCTGGCCGGTGGGTGGCACTGGGGGTGAGGATAGTGACTCCTCCCGGCCACTGGGAGTGAAGATAGTGACTGCTCCCGGCTGTTGGGGGTGAAGATAGTGACTCATCCCGGCCACTGGGTGGCGCCGGGGATGAGGATAGTGACCCATCCCAGGAACTGGAGGTGAGGATAGTGATTCCTCCCGGCAGCTGGGGGTGAAGATAATGACTCCTCCTGGCCACTGGGTGGCGCTGGGGTTGAGGATAGTGACCTGTCCCAGGAGCTGGAGGTGAGGATAGTGACTCCTCCTGGTCACTGGCTGGCGCTGGGTGAGGATAGTGACTTCTCCGGCTGGTGGGTGGTGCTGGGGCTGAGGATAGTGACTCCTCCCGGCCACTGGGTGGCATTGGGGTGAGGATAGTGACTCCTCCCGACCACTGGGGGTGAGGATAATGACTCATCCCGGCCGGTGGGTGGCGCCGGGGATGAGGAGAGTGACTCCTCCTGGCCACTGGGGGTGAGGATAATAACTCATCCCGGCCAGTGGGTGGCGCTGGGGATGAGGAGAGTGACTCCTCCCAGCCGGATGGTGGCACCGGGTGTGAGGATAGTGACTCCTCCCGGCCACTGGGTGGCGCTGGGGTTGAGGATAGTGACCCCACCCAGCCGGTGGTTGGTGCTGGGGGTGAGGATATTGACTCCTCCTGGCCACTGGGTGGCACTGGGTGAGGATAGTGACTCCTCCCGGCTGGTGGGTGGCGCTGGAGGTGAGAATAGTAACTCCTCCCGGCCGCTGGGGGTGAGAATAGTGACTCCTCCCGGCCGCTGGGGGTGAAGATAGTGACTCCTCCCGGCCGCTGGGGGTGTGAATAGTGACTCCTCCCGGCCACTGGGTGGCATTGGGGTGAGGATAGTGACTTCTCCCGGCCGCTGTGGGTGAGGGTACTGAGTCCTCCTGGCCACTGGGTGATGATGGGGGTGAGGATAGAGAGTTGTTCCGGTCAGTGGGTGGCATTGGGGTTAAGGATAATGACTCCTCCTGGCCACTGGGTGGAGCTGGGGGTGAGGATAGTGACTCCTCCCGGCCACTAGGTGGTGGTGAAGTGAGGAAAGTAACTTCGCCCAGCTGCTAGGGGTTAAGGATAATGACTCCTCCTGGCCACTGGAAGGCGCTGGGGTGAGGATAGTGACACCTCCCGACCACTGGGGGTGAGGATAATGACTCCTCCCGGCCGCTGTGGGTGATGGTAGTGAATCCTCCTGGCCAGTGGGTGGTGATGGGGGTGAGGATAGTGACTCCTCCCGGTCGCTGGGTGTGAAGATAGTGACTCCTCCCGGCCGCTGGGGGTGAAGATAGTGACTCCTCCCGGCTGCTAGGGGTTAAGGATAATGACTCCTCTCGGCCACGATGGCGCTGGGGTGAGGATAGTGACATCTCCCGACCACTGGGGGTGAGGATAATGACTCCTCCCGGCAGGTGGGTGGCGCTGTGGGTGAAGATAGTGACTCCTCCCGGCTGCTGGGGGTGAGGATAGTGACTCCTTCCGGTAGCTGGGGGTGAAGATAGTGACTCCTCCCAGCCGCTGGGGCTGAAGACAGTGACTCCTCCCAGCCGCTGGGGGTGAGGATAGTGACTCCTCCCAGCTGTTGGGGGTGAAGATAGTGACTCCTCCCAGCTGCTGGGGGTGAGGGTAGTGACTCCTCCCAGCCACTGGGTGGCATTGGGGTGAGGATAGTGACTCCTCCCAAGCACTGGGTGGCATTGGGGTGATGATAGTGACTTCTCCCGGCTACTAGGGGTTAAGGATAATGACTCCTCCTAGCCACTGTGTGGCACTGGGGGGTGAGGTTAGAGACTTCTCCCCACCAATGGGGATGACGATTGAGACTCCACCCCGCCACTGGGGTTGAGGATAGTGACACCTCCCAGGAGCTGGAGTTGAGGATAGTGACTCCTCCCGGCCACTGGATGGCGCTGGGGTTGAGGATAGTGACCCCTCCCTGGAGCTGGAGGTGAGGATAGTGACTCCTCCTGGCCACTGGGTGGCGCTGGGGTTGAGGATAGTGAGTCCTCCTGGCCAGTGGGGGGTGCTGGGGGTGAGGATAGTGACTCCTCCTGGCCGGTGGGTGGCACTGGGGGTGAGGATAGTGACTCCTCCCAGCCACTGGGGGTGAAGAGAGTGACTGCTCCTGGCTGCTGAGTGTGAAGATAGTGACTCCTCCGGGCCACTGGGTGGCGCTGGGGTTGAGGATAGTGACCCGTCCCAGGAACTGGAGGTGAGGATAGTGACTCCTCCTGGCCGCTGGCTGGCGCTGGGTGAGGATAGTGACTTCTCCGGCTGGTGGGTGGCGCTGGGGGTGAGGATAGTGACTCCTCCCGGCCACTGGGGGTGAGGATAATGACTCATCCCGGCCGGTGCGTGGCGCCGGGGATGAGGAGAGTGACTCCTCCCGGCAGGTCGGTGGCGATGGGGGTGAAGATAGTGACTCCTCCCGGCTGCTGGGGGCGAGGATAGTGACTCCTCCCGGCAGCTGGGGGTGAAGATAGTGACTCCTCCCGGCTGCTGGGGGTGAGGGTAGTGACACCTCCCAGCTGCTGGGGGTGAGGGTAGTGACTCCTCCCAGCCACTGGGTGGCATTGGGGTGATGATAGTGACTTCTCCTGGCTGCTCGGGGTTAAGGATAATGACTCCTCCTGCCCACTGTGTGGCATTGGGGGTGAGGGTAGAGACTTCTCCCCGCCATTGTTGATGATGATTGAGACTCCACCCCGCCACTGGGGTTGAGGATAGTGACCCCTCCCTGGAGCTGGAGGTGAGGATAGTGACTCCTCCTGGCCACTGTGTGGCATTGGGGGGTGAGGGTAGAGACTTCTCCCCGCCACTGGGGGTGACGATTGAGACTCCACCCCACCGCTACGGGTGACAATTGAGACTTCTCCCCGCCACTGGGGGTGAGGATAGTGACTCCTCCTGGCCACTGGATGGCGGTGAAGTGAGGAAAGTAATTTCGCCCAGCAGCTGCGGGTGAGAATAGTGACTCCTCCCGGCTGGTGGGTGGCGCTGGCGGTGAGAATAGTGACTCCTCCCGGCTGGTGGGTGGCGCTGGCGGTGAGAATAGTGACTCCTCCCAGCTGGTGGGTGGTGCTGGGGGTGAGAATAGTGACTCCTCCTGGCCAGTGGGTGGTGATGGGGGTGAGGATCGAGAGTCCTTCTGGTTGGTGGGTGTCACCAGGGTGAGGATAGTGACTCTTCCCTGCCACTGGGTGGCGCTGGGGTTGAGGATAGTGACTCCTCCTGGCCACTGGGTGGCGCTGGGGTTGAGGATAGTGAGTGCTCCTGGCCAGTGGGTGGTGATTGGGGTGAGGATAGTGACTCCTCCTGGCCGGTGGGTGGCACTGGGGGTGAGGATAGTGATTCCTCCCGGCCGCTGTGGGTGAGGATAGTGACTCCTCCCAGCCACTGGGGGTGAAGATAGTGACTCCTCCCGGCTGCTGGGGGTGAAGATAGTGACTCCTCCCAGCCACTGGGTGGCATTGGTTTGAGGATAGTGACTTCTCCCGGCTGCTAGGGGTTAAGGATAATGACTCCTCCCGGCCACTGGGTGGCATTGGGTTGAGGATAGTGACTTCTCCCGGCTGCTAGGGGTTAAGGATAATGACTCCTCCCGGCCACTGGGTGGCGCTGGTGTGAGAATAGTGACTACTCCCGAACACTGGGGGTGAGGATAATGACTCATCTCGGCCGGTGGGTGGCGCTGGGGATGAGGATAGTGACTCCTCCTGGCAGCTGGGTGGGTGAGGATAGTGACTCCTCCCGACCACTGGGTGGTGCTGGGGTTGAAGGTATTGACCCGTCCCAGGAGCTGGACGTGAGAATAGTGATTCCTCCTGGCCACTGTGTGGCACTGGGGGGTGAGGGTAAAGACTTCTCCCCGCCACTGGGGGTGACGTTTGAGACTCCACCCCGCCATTCAGGGTGAGGATAGTGATTCCTCCCCGCCACTGGGGGTGAGGGTAGTGGTCCTCCAGGCCGGTGGGTGGCGCTGGGGGTGAGAATAGTGACTTCGCCCGGCAGCTGCGGGTGAGGATAGTGACTCCTCACGTCCGGTGGGTGGCGCAGGGGTTAAGGATAGTGACTCCTCCCGGCCGCTGTGGGTGAGGATAGAGAGTCCTCCTAGGGTGGGTGGTGACGGGGCTGAGGGCAGTGAGTCCTCCCGGCCGGTGGGTGGCGCTGGCTGTGAGGATAGTGACTCCTCCCGTCTGGTGGGTGGCGCTGGAGGTAAGAATAGTGACTCCTTCCGGCCGCTGTGGGTGAGGGTAGTGAGTCCTTCTGGCCGGGAGGTGGTGCCGGGGTTGAGGATAGTGACTCCTCCAGGCCACTTGGTTGTGGTGGAGTGAGGAAAGTAACTTCGCCCGGCAGTTGGGGGTGAGGATAGTGACTCTTCACGTCCATTGGGTGGCACTGGGGGTGAGGAGAGTGACTCATCCTGGCTTGTGGATGGCGCAGGGGGTGAGAATAGTAACTCCTCCTGGCCTGTGGGTGGTGCTGGTAGTGAGGATAATAACTCCTCTCGGCTGGTGGGTGGCGCTGGTGGAGAGAATAGTGACTCCTCCCTGCCGATGAGTGGCGGCGGGGTGAGGAGAGTGACTTCTCCTGGCCTGTGGGTGGCTCTGGGGGTGAGGATAGTGACTCCTCACAGCCGGTGAATGGAGCTTGGGGTGAAGAGAGTGACTGCTCCCGGTCGGTAGGTGGCGGTGGAGGTAAGGACAGTGATCCCTCCTGGCCGGTGGATGCAGCTGGGGGTGAGGATAGTGAGACCTCCCGGCCGGTAGGTGGCGCTCGGGGTGTGGGTAGTGAGTCCTCCCAGCCAGTGGGTGGCGCAGGGGGGGTCGGATAGGGAGCCCTCCCGGCCGGTGGGTGGCGCAGGGGGTGAGAAGAGTGACTTCTCCCGGCTGTTGGGGAAACTGGGGGTGATGATAGTGACTATTCCCGGCCGGTGGGTGGCGATGGGGGTTAGAGTAGAGAGTTCCCCCTGAAGGTGGCTGGGGATGGGGGAGAACATAGTGACTCCTCCTGGCCGCTGTGGTGAGGATAGTGACTCAATCCGTTCGGTGGGTAGCGCATGGAGTGAGGATAGTGAGTCCTCCTATCCGGTAGGTGACGCTGGAGGTGAGAGTAGTGACTCAGAATGTCCCGCGGGAGGCCCTGGTGGGGGGGGGGGGGGGGGGGGGGGTGGGGAGTGGGTGGGTTGAGGATAGTGAGTCCTCCCGGCCGATAGGTGGCGAAGGGGGCGAGGATAAAGAGTAAACCAGGCCGAGAAGTAGGGAAGGGGAGAGGGTAGACAGACCTCCCGGCCGCGCGGGGGCGCTGCGGGTGAGGATAGTAACGCCTCCTCGCCGGTGAGTGGCGCTGGCGGTCAGAGTAGTGACACCTCCCGGCCGGTGGGTGGCGCCATGCCGGGCTCCCCCCGCCCCCGTCCCCAATCAGCCGGTCCACAGCCGCTATTCCCCGGGAAGCGGACGGTTATAGTCCTCGGGGCCGCGGGAAACAGGCGGAGGAACGAGTGGAGGGATGGAGTTTGTGGTAAGGAGCGCGGCCTGGGCGGCGGGGAGTAGGAAACATTGGGGCGGGAAGAGGGGAAATAAACAAGCCAGGCTCTGGGCAGGGTCCCCTCCTCTCCTGAAGGTGCTGACTCTCACTGGGGTACAGGTCCCCCTCCTCTCCTGAAGGTGCTGACTCTCACTGGGGTACAGGTCCCCCTCCTCTCCTGAAGGTGCTGACTCTCACTGGGGTACAGGTCCCCTCCTCTCCTGAAGGTGCTGACTCTCACTGGGGTACAGGTCCCCTCCTCTCCTGAAGGTGCTGACTCTCACTGGGGTACAGGTCCCCCTCTAATCCTGAAGGTGCTGACTCTCACTGGGGTACAGGTCCCCTCCTCTCCTGAAGGTGCTGACTCTCACTGGGGTACAGGTCCCCTCCTCTCCTGAAGGTGCTGACTCTCACTGGGGTACAGGTCCCCTCCTCTCCTGAAGGTGCTGACTCTCACTGGGGTACAGGTCCCCCTCCTCTCCTGAAGGTGCTGACTCTCACTGGGGTACAGGTCCCCCTCCTCTCCTGAAGGTGCTGACTCTCACTGGGGTACAGGTCCCCCTCCTCTCCTGAAGGTGCTGACTCTCACTGGGGTACAGGTCCCCTCCTCTCCTGAAGGTGCTGACTCTCACTGGGGTACAGGTCCCCCTCCTCTCCTGAAGGTGCTGACTCTCACTGGGGTACAGGTCCCCCTCCTCTCCTGAAGGTGCTGACTCTCACTGGGGTACAGGTCCCCTCCTCTCCTGAAGGTGCTGACTCTCACTGGGGTACAGGTCCCCCTCCTCTCCTGAAGGTGCTGACTCTCACTGGGGTACAGGTCCCCCTCCTCTCCTGAAGGTGCTGACTCTCACTGGGGTACAGGTCCGCCTCCTCTCCTGAAGGTGCTGACTCTCACTGGGGTACAGGGTCCCCCTCCTCTCCTGAAGGTGCTGACTCTCACTGGGGTACAGGTCCCCTCCTCTCCTGAAGGTGCTGACTCTCACTGGGGTACAGGTCTCCCTCCTCTCCTGAAGGTGCTGACTCTCACTGGGGTACAGGTCCCCTCCTCTCCTGAAGGTGCTGACTCTCACTGGGGTACAGGTCTCCCTCCTCTCCTGAAGGTGCTGACTCTCACTGGGGTACAGGTCCCCCTCCTCTCCTGAAGGTGCTGACTCTCACTGGGGTACAGGTCCCCTCCTCTCCTGAAGGTGCTGACTCTCACTGGGGTACAGGTCCCCTCCTCTCCTGAAGGTGCTGACTCTCACTGGGGTACAGGTCTCCCTCCTCTCCTGAAGGTGCTGACTCTCACTGGGGTACAGGTCTCCCTCCTCTCCTGAAGGTGCTGACTCTCACTGGGATACAGGTCTCCCTCCTCTCCTGAAGGTGCTGACTCTCACTGGGGTACAGGTCCCCCTCCTCTCCTGAAGGTGCTGACTCTCACTGGGGTACAGGTCCCCTCCTCTCCTGAAGGTGCTGACTCTCACTGGGGTACAGGTCCCCCTCCTCTCCTGAAGGTGCTGACTCTCACTGGGGTACAGGGTCCCCCTCCTCTCCTGAAGGTGCTGACTCTCACTGGGGTACAGGTCCCCTCCTCTCCTGAAGGTGCTGACTCTCACTGGGGTACAGGTCCCCTCCTCTCCTGAAGGTGCTGACTCTCACTGGGGTACAGGTCCCATCCTCTCATGAAGGTGCTGACTCTCACTGGGGTACAGGTCCCCTCCTCTTCTGGAGGTGCTGACTCTCACTGGGGTATAGGTCCCCCTCCTCTCCTGAAGGTGCTGACTCTCACTGGGGTACAGGTCCCCTCCTCTCCTGAAGGTGCTGACTCTCACTGGGGTACAGGTCCCCTCCTCTCCTGAAGGTGCTGACTCTCACTGGGGTACAGGTCCCCCTCCTCTCCTGAAGGTGCTGACTCTAACTGGGGTACAGGTCCCCCTCCTCTCCTGAAGGTGCTGACTCTCACTGGGGTACAGGTCCCCCTCCTCTCCTGAAGGTGCTGACTCTCACTGGGGTACAGGTCCCCCTCCTCTCCTGAAGGTGCTGACTCTCACTGGGGTACAGGTCCCCTCCTCTCCTGAAGGTGCTGACTCTCACTGGGGTACAGGTCCCCTCCTCTCCTGAAGGTGCTGACTCTCACTGGGGTACAGGTCCCCTCCTCTCCTGAAGGTGCTGACTCTCACTGGGGTACGGGTCCCTCTCCTCTCCTGAAGGTGCTGACTCTCACTGGGGTACAGGTCCCCCTCCTCTCCTGAAGGTGCTGACTCTCACTGGGGTACAGGTCCCCCTCCTCTCCTGAAGGTGCTGACTCTCACTGGGGTACAGGTCCCCCTCCTCTCCTGAAGGTGCTGACTCTCACTGGGATACAGGTCTCCCTCCTCTCCTGAAGGTGCTGACTCTCACTGGGGTACAGGGTCTCCCTCCTCTCCTGAAGGTGCTGACTCTCACTGGGATACAGGTCTCCCTCCTCTCCTGAAGGTGCTGACTCTCACTGGGGTACAGGTCCCCCTCCTCTCCTGAAGGCGCTGACTCTCACTGGGGTACAGGGTCCCCTCCTCTCCTGAAGGTGCTGACTCTCACTGGGGTACAGGTCCCCTCCTCTCCTGAAGGTGCTGACTCTCACTGGGGTACAGGTCCCCTCCTCTCCTGAAGGTGCTGACTCTCACTGGGGTACAGGTCCCCCTCCTCTCCTGAAGGTGCTGTTTCTCACTGGGGTACAGGTCCCCTCCTCTCCTAAAGGTGCTGACTCTCACTGGGGTATAGGTCCCCTCCTCTCCTGAAGGTGCTGACTCTCACTGGGGTACAGGTCCCCCTCCTCTCCTGAAGGTGCTGACTCTCACTGGGGTACAGGTCCCCTCCTCTCCTGAAGGTGCTGACTCTCACTGGGGTACAGGACCCCCTCCTCTCCTGAAGGTGCTGACTCTCACTGGGGTATGGGGTCCCACTCCAATCCTGAAGGTGCTGACTCTCACTGGGGTACAGGTCCCCCTCCTCTCCTGAAGGTGCTGACTCTCACTGGGGTACAGGTCCCCCTCCTCTCCTGAAGGTGCTGACTCTCACTGGGGTACGGGGTCCCCCTCCTCTCCTGAAGGTGCTGAAACTCAATCGGGTACAGGGTCAGCCTCCAATCCTGAAGGTGCTGACTCTCACTGGGGTACAGGTCCCCTCCTCTCCTGAAGGTGCTGACTCTCACTGGGGTACAGGTCCCCCTCCTCTCCTGAAGGTGCTGACTCTCACTGGGGTACAGGTCCCCCTCCTCTCCTGAAGGTGCTGACTCTCACTGGGGTACAGGTCCCCCTCCTCTCCTGAAGGTGCTGACTCTCACTGCGGTACAGGTCCCACTCCTCTCCTGAAGGTGCTGACTCTCACTGGGGTACAGGGTCCCCTCCTCTCCTGAAGGTGCTGACTCTCACTGGGGTACAGGTCCCCCTCCTCTCCTGAAGGTGCTGACTCTCACTGGGGTACAGGTCCCCCTCCTCTCCTGAAGGTGCTGACTCTCACTGGGGTACAGGTCCCCCTCCTCTCCTGAAGGTGCTGACTCTCACTGGGGTACAGGTCCCCTCCTCTCCTGAAGGTGCTGATTCTCACTGGGGTACAGGTCCCCCTCCTCTCTTGAAGGTGCTGACTCTCACTGGGGTACAGGGTCCCTCACCTCTCCTGGAGGTGCTGACTCTAATTGGGGTACAGGTCCCCTCCTCTCCTGAAGGTGCTGACTCTCACTGGAGTACAGGTCCCCCTCCTCTCCTGAAGGTGCTGACTCTCACTGGAGTACAGGTCCCCCTCCTCTCCTGAAGGTGCTGACTCTAGTTGGGGTACGGGTCCCCCTCTTCTCCTGAAGGCGCTGACTTTCTCTGGGATACTGGGTCCCCCTCCTCTCCTGAAGGTGCTGACTCTCACTGGTGTAAAGGGTCCCCCTCCTCTCCTGAAGGTGCTGACTCTCACTGGGGTACAGGTCCCCCTCCTCTCCTGAAGGTGCTGACTCTCACTGGGCTACAGGTCCCCTCCTCTCCTGAAGGTGCTGACTCTCACTGGGGTACAGGTCCCCTCCTCTCCTGAAGGTGCTGACTCTCACTGGGGTACGGGGTCCCCCTCCTCTCCTGAAGGTGCTGACTCTCACTGGGGTACAGGTCCCCTCCTCTCCTGAAGGTGCTGACTCTCACTGGGGTACGGGTCCCCCTCCTCTCCTGAAGGTGCTGACTCTCACTGGGGTACAGGTCCCCTCCTCTCCTGAAGGTGCTGACTCTCACTGGGGTACAGGTCCCCCTCCTCGCCTGAAGGTGCTGACTCTCACTGGGGTACAGGTCCCCTCCTCTCCTGAAGGTGCTGATTCTCACTGGGGTACAGGTCTCCCTCCTCTCCTGAAGGTGCTGACTCTCACTGGGGTACAGGTCCCCTCCTCTCCTGAAGGTGCTGACTCTCACTGGGGTACAGGTCTCCCTCCTCTCCTGAAGGTGCTGACTCTCACTGGGGTACAGGGTCTCCCTCCTCTCCTGAAGGTGCTGACTCTCACTGGGATACAGGTCCCCTCCTCTCCTGAAGGTGCTGACTCTCACTGGGGTACAGGTCCCCCTCCTCTCCTGAAGGTGCTGACTCTCACTGGGGTACAGGTCCCCCTCCTCTCCTGAAGGTGCTGACTCTCACTGGGGTACAGGTCCCCCTCCTCTCCTGAAGGTGCTGACTCTCACTGGGGTACAGGTCCCCCTCCTCTCCTGAAGGTGCTGACTCTCACTGGGGTACAGGTCCCCTCCTCTCCTGAAGGTGCTGACTCTCACTGGGGTACAGGTCCCCCTCCTCTCCTGAAGGTGCTGACTCTCACTGGGGTACAGGGTCCCCCTCCTCTCCTGAAGGTGCTGACTCTCACTGGGGTACAGGGTCCCCCTCCTCTCCTGAAGGTGCTGACTCTCACTGGGGTACAGGTCCCCCTCCTCTCCTGAAGGTGCTGACTCTCACTGGGGTACAGGTCCCCTCCTCTCCTGAAGGTGCTGACTCTCACTGGGGTACAGGTCCCCTCCTCTCCTGAAGGTGCTGACTCTCACTGGGGTACAGGTCCCCTCCTCTCCTGAAGGTGCTGACTCTCACTGGAGTACAGGTCCCCCTCCTCTCCTGAAGGTGCTGACTCTCACTGGGGTACAGGTCCCCCTCCTCTCCTGAAGGTGCTGACTCTCACTGGGGTACAGGTCCACCTCCTCTCCTGAAGGTCCTGCCTTTCACTGGGGTACAGGTCCCCTCCTCTCCTGAAGGTGCTGACTCTCACTGGGCTACAGGTCCCCTCCTCTCCTGAAGGTGCTGGCTATCTGTGGGGTACATGTACTCTCCTCTCCTGAAGGTGCTGACTCTCACTGGGGTACAGGTCCCCCTCCTCTCCTGAAGGTGCTGACTCTCACTGGGGTACAGGTCCCCCTCCTCTCCTGAAGGTGCTGACTCTCACTGGGGTACAGGTCCCCTCCTCTCCTGAAGGTGCTGACTCTCACTGGGGTACAGGTCCCCCTTCTCTCCTGAAGGTGCTGACTCTCACTGGGTACAGGTCTCCCTCCTCTCCTGAAGGTGCTGACTCTCACTGGGGTACAGGTCTCCCTCCTCTCCTGAAGGTGCTGACTCTCACTGGGGTACAGGTCTCCCTCCTCTCCTGAAGGTGCTGACTCTCACTGGGGTACAGGTCCCCTCCTCTCCTGAAGGTGCTGACTCTCACTGGGGTACAGGTCCCCTCCTCTCCTGAAGGTGCTGACTCTCACTGGGGTACAGGTCCCCCTTCTCTCCTGAAGGTGCTGACTCTCACTGGGCTACAGGGTCCCCTCCTCTCCTGAAGGTGCTGACTCTCACTGGGGTACAGGTCCCCTCCTCTCCTGAAGGTGCTGACTCTCACTGGGGTACAGGTCCCCCTCCTCTCCTGAAGGTGCTGACTCTCACTGGGGTACAGGTCCCCTCCTCTCCTGAAGGTGCTGACTCTCACTGGGGTACAGGTCCCCCTCCTCTCCTGAAGGTGCTGACTCTCACTGGGGTACAGGTCCCCTCCTCTCCTGAAGGTGCTGACTCTCACTGGGGTACAGGTCCCCTCCTCTCCTGAAGGTGCTGACTCTCACTGGGGTACAGGTCCCCCTCCTCTCCTGAAGGTGCTGACTCTCACTGGGGTACAGGTCCCCTCCTCTCCTGAAGGTGCTGACTCTCACTGGGGTACAGTTCCCCTCCTCTCCTGAAGGTGCTGACTCTCACTGGGGTACAGGTCCCCTCCTCTCCTGAAGGTGCTGACTCTCACAGGGGTACAGGTCCCCCTCCTCTCCTGAAGGTGCTGACTCTCACTGGGGTACAGGTCCCCCTCCTCTCCTGAAGGTGCTGACTCTCACTGGGGTACAGGTCCCCCTCCTCTCCTGAAGGTGCTGACTCTCACTGGGGTACAGGTCCCCCTCCTCTCCTGAAGGTGCTGACTCTCACTGGGGTACAGGTCCCCCTCCTCTCCTGAAGGTGCTGATTCTCACTGGGGTACAGGTCTCCCTCCTCTCCTGAAGGTGCTGACTCTCACTGGGTTACAGGGACCCCTCCTCTCCTGAAGGTGCTGACTCTCACTGGGGTACAGGTCCCCCTCCTCTCCTGAAGGTGCTGACTCTCACTGGGGTACAGGGTCCCCCTCCTCTCCTGAAGGTGCTGACTCTCACTGGGGTACAGGTCCCAATCATCCCCTGAAGGTGCTGACTCTCACTGGGGTACAGGTCCCACTCCTCTCCTGAAGGTGCTGACTCTCACTGGGGTACAGGTCCCCCTCCTCTCCTGAAGGTGCTGACTCTCACTGGGGTACAGGTCCCCCTCCTCTCCTGAAGGTGCTGACTCTCACTGGGGTACAGGTCCCCTCCTCTCCTGAAGGTGCTGACTCTCACTGGGGTACAGGGTCCCCCTCCTCTCCTGAAGGTGCTGACTCTCACTGGGGTACAGGTCCCCCTCCTCTCCTGAAGGTGCTGACGCTCACTGGGGTACAGGGTCCCCATCCTCTCCTGAAGGTGCTGACTCTCACTGGGGTACAGGTCCCCCTCCTCTCCTGAAGGTGCTGACGCTCACTGGGGTACAGGGTCCCCTCCTCTCCTGAAGGTGCTGACTCTCACTGGGGTACAGGTCCCCCTCCTCTCCTGAAGGTGCTGACGCTCACTGGGGTACAGGGTCCCCATCCTCTCCTGAAGGTGCTGACTCTCACTGGGGTACAGATCTCCCTCCTCTCCTGAAGGTGCTGACGCTCACTGGGGTACAGGGTCCCCATCCTCTCCTGAAGGTGCTGACTCTCACTGGGGTACAGGTCCCCCTCCTCTCCTGAAGGTGCTGACTCTCACTGGGGTACAGGTCCCCCTCCTCTCCTGAAGGTGCTGACTCTCACTGGGGTACAGGACCCCTCCTCTCCTGAAGGTGCTGACTCTCACTGGGGTACAGGTCCCCTCCTCTCCTGAAGGTGCTGACTCTCACTGGGGTACAGGTCCCCCTCCTCTCCTGAAGGTGCTGACTCTCACTGGGATACAGGTCCCCCTCCTCTCCTGAAGGTGCTGACTCTCACTGGGGTACGGGGTCCCCTCCTCTCCTGAAGGTGCTGACTCTCACTGGGGTACGGGGTCCCCCTCCTCTCCTGAAGGTGCTGACTCTCACTGGGGTACAAGTCCCCTCCTCTCCTGAAGGTGCTGACTCTCACTGGGGTACGGGTCCCCCTCCTCTCCTGAAGGTGTTGATTCCCACCTGGGTACATGTCCTCTCCTCTCCTGAAGATGCTGACTCTCACTGGGGTACAGGTCCCCTCCTCGCACAAAGGTGCTGACTCTCACTGGGGTGCAGGTCACCTGCTCTCATGATGGTGCTGACTCTCACTGGGGTACATGTTCTATCCTCTCCTGAAGGTGCTGACTCTCACTGGGGTACAGGTCCCCTCCTCTCCTGAAGGTGCTGACTCTCACTGGGGTACAGGTCTCCCTCCTCTCCTGAAGGTGCTGACTCTCACTGGGGTACAGGGTCTCCCTCCTCTCCTGAAGGTGCTGACTCTCACTGGGATACAGGTCTCCCTCCTCTCCTGAAGGTGCTGACTCTCACTGGGGTACAGGTCCCCCTCCTCTCCTGAAGGTGCTGACTCTCACTGGGGTACAGGTCCCCTCCTCTCCTGAAGGTGCTGACTCTCACTGGGGTACAGGTCCCCCTCCTCTCCTGAAGGCGCTGACTCTCACTGGGGTACAGGGTCCCCTCCTCTCCTGAAGGTGCTGACTCTCACTGGGGTACAGGTCCCCCTCCTCTCCTGAAGGTGCTGACTCTCACTGGGGTACAGGTCCCCTCCTCTCCTGAAGGTGCTGACTCTCACTGGGGTACAGGTCCCCCTCCTCTCCTGAAGGTGCTGATTCTCACTGGGGTACAGGTCCCCTCCTCTCCTGAAGGTGCTGACTCTCACTGGGGTATAGGTCCCCTCCTCTCCTGAAGGTGCTGACTCTCACTGGGGTACAGGTCCCCTCCTCTCCTGAAGGTGCTGACTCTCACTGGGGTACAGGTCCCCTCCTCTCCTGAAGGTGCTGACTCTCACTGGGGTACAGGTCCCCCTCCTCTCCTGAAGGTGCTGACTCTCACTGGGGTACAGGTCCCCCTCCTCTCCTGAAGGTGCTGACTCTCACTGGGGTACAGGTCCCCTCCTCTCCTGAAGGTGCTGACTCTCACTGGGGTACAGGTCCCCCTCCTCTCCTGAAGGTGCTGACTCTCACTGGGGTACAGGTCCCCTCCTCTCCTGAAGGTGCTGACTCTCACTGGGGGACAGGTCCCCTCCTCTCCAGAAGGTGCTGACTCTCACTGGGGTACAGGTCCCCTCCTCTCCTGAAGGTGCTGACTCTCACTGGGGTACGGGGTCCCCTTCCTCTCCTGAAGGTGCTGACTCTCACTGGGGTACAGGTCCCCCTCCTCTCCTGAAGGTGCTGACTCTCACTGGGGTACAGGACCCCTCCTCTCCTGAAGGTGCTGACTCTCACTGGGGTACAGGTCCCCCTCCTCTCCTGAAGGTGCTGACTCTCACTGGGATACAGGTCTCCCTCCTCTCCTGAAGGTGCTGACTCTCACTGGTGTACAGTGTCTCCCTCCTCTCCTGAAGGTGCTGACTCTCACTGGGATACAGGTCTCCCTCCTCTCCTGAAGGTGCTGACTCTCACTGGGGTACAGGTCCCCCTCCTCTCCTGAAGGTGCTGACTCTCACTGGGGTACATGTCCCCTCCTCTCCTGAAGGTGCTGACTCTCACTGGGGTACAGGTCCCCCTCCTCTCCTGAAGGCGCTGACTCTCACTGGGGTACAGGGTCCCCTCCTCTCCTGAAGGTGCTGACTCTCACTGGGGTACAGGTCCCCTCCTCTCCTGAAGGTGCTGACTCTCACTGGGGTACAGGTCCCCTCCTCTCCTGAAGGTGCTGACTCTCACTGGGGTACAGGTCCCCCTCCTCTCCTGAAGGTGCTGATTCTCACTGGGGTACAGGTCCCTCCTCTCCTAAAGGTGCTGACTCTCACTGGGGTATAGGTCCCCTCCTCTCTTGAAGGTGCTGACTCTCACTGGGGTACAGGTCCCCTCCTCTCCTGAAGGTGCTGACTCTCACTGGGGTACAGGTCCCCTCCTCTCCTGAAGGTGCTGACTCTCACTGGGGTACAGGTCCCCCTCCTCTCCTGAAGGTGCTGACTCTCACTGGGGTACAGGTCCCCCTCCTCTCCTGAAGGTGCTGACTCTCACTGGGGTACAGGTCCCCCTCCTCTCCTGAAGGTGCTGACTCTCACTGGGGTACAGGTCCCCCTCCTCTCCTGAAGGTGCTGACTCTCACTGGGGTACAGGTCCCCTCCTCTCCTGAAGGTGCTGACTCTCACTGGGGTACAGGTCCCCCTCCTCTCCTGAAGGTGCTGACTCTCACTGGGGTACAGGTCCCCTCCTCTCCTGAAGGTGCTGACTCTCACTGGGGTACAGGTCCCCTCCTCTCCTGAAGGTGCTGACTCTCACTGGGGTACAGGTCCCCTCCTCTCCTGAAGGTGCTGACTCTCACTGGGGTACAGGTCCCCCTCCTCTCCTGAAGGTGCTGACTCTCACTGGGGTACAGGTCCCCTCCTCTCCTGAAGGTGCTGACTCTCACTGGGGTACAGGTCCCCTCCTCTCCTGAAGGTGCTGACTCTCACTGGGGTACAGGTCCCCTCCTCTCCTGAAGGTGCTGACTCTCACTGGGGTACAGGTCCCCTCCTCTCCTGAAGGTGCTGACTCTCACTGGGGTACAGGTCCCCTCCTCTCCTGAAGGTGCTGACTCTCACTGGGGTACAGGTCCCCTCCTCTCCTGAAGGTGCTGACTCTCACTGGGGTACAGGTCCCCTCCTCTCCTGAAGGTGCTGACTCTCACTGGGGTACAGGTCCCCTCCTCTCCTGAAGGTGCTGACTCTCACTGGGGTACAGGTCCCCCTCCTCTCCTGAAGGTGCTGACTCTCACTGGGGTACAGGTCCCCTCCTCTCCTGAAGGTGCTGACTCTCACTGGGGTACAGGTCCCCCTCCTCTCCTGAAGGTGCTGACTCTCACTGGGGTACAGGTCCCCTCCTCTCCTGAAGGTGCTGACTCTCACTGGGGTACAGGTCCCCCTCCTCTCCTGAAGGTGCTGACTCTCACTGGGGTACAGGTCCCCTCCTCTCCTGAAGGTGCTGACTCTCACTGGGGTACAGGTCCCCTCCTCTCCTGAAGGTGCTGACTCTCACTGGGGTACAGGTCCCCTCCTCTCCTGAAGGTGCTGACTCTCACTGGGGTACAGGTCCCCCTCCTCTCCTGAAGGTGCTGACTCTCACTGGGGTACAGGTCCCCCTCCTCTCCTGAAGGTGCTGACTCTCACTGGGGTACAGGTCCCCCTCCTCTCCTGAAGGTGCTGACTCTCACTGGGGTACAGGTCCCCCTCCTCTCCTGAAGGTGCTGACTCTCACTGGGGTACAGGTCCCCTCCTCTCCTGAAGGTGCTGACTCTCACTGGGGTACAGGTCCCCTCCTCTCCTGAAGGTGCTGACTCTCACTGGGGTACAGGTCCCCCTCCTCTCCTGAAGGTGCTGACTCTCACTGGGGTACAGGTCCCCTCCTCTCCTGAAGGTGCTGACTCTCACTGGGGTACAGGTCCCCCTCCTCTCCTGAAGGTGCTGACTCTCACTGGGGTACAGGTCCCCCTCCTCTCCTGAAGGTGCTGACTCTCACTGGGGTACAGGTCCCCTCCTCTCCTGAAGGTGCTGACTCTCACTGGGGTACAGGTCCCCTCCTCTCCTGAAGGTGCTGACTCTCACTGGGGTACAGGTCCCCCTCCTCTCCTGAAGGTGCTGACTCTCACTGGGGTACAGGTCCCCCTCCTCTCCTGAAGGTGCTGACTCTCACTGGGGTACAGGTCCCCTCCTCTCCTGAAGGTGCTGACTCTCACTGGGGTACAGGTCCCCCTCCTCTCCTGAAGGTGCTGACTCTCACTGGGGTACAGGTCCCCCTCCTCTCCTGAAGGTGCTGACTCTCACTGGGGTACAGGTCCCCTCCTCTCCTGAAGGTGCTGACTCTCACTGGGGTACAGGTCCCCTCCTCTCCTGAAGGTGCTGACTCTCACTGGGGTACAGGTCCCCTCCTCTCCTGAAGGTGCTGACTCTCACTGGGGTACAGGTCCCCCTCCTCTCCTGAAGGTGCTGACTCTCACTGGGGTACAGGTCCCCCTCCTCTCCTGAAGGTGCTGACTCTCACTGGGGTACAGGTCCCCCTCCTCTCCTGAAGGTGCTGACTCTCACTGGGGTACAGGTCCCCCTCCTCTCCTGAAGGTGCTGACTCTCACTGGGGTACAGGTCCCCTCCTCTCCTGAAGGTGCTGACTCTCACTGGGGTACAGGTCCCCCTCCTCTCCTGAAGGTGCTGACTCTCACTGGGGTACAGGTCCCCCTCCTCTCCTGAAGGTGCTGACTCTCACTGGGGTACAGGTCCCCCTCCTCTCCTGAAGGTGCTGACTCTCACTGGGGTACAGGTCCCCCTCCTCTCCTGAAGGTGCTGACTCTCACTGGGGTACAGGTCCCCTCCTCTCCTGAAGGTGCTGACTCTCACTGGGGTACAGGTCCCCCTCCTCTCCTGAAGGTGCTGACTCTCACTGGGGTACAGGTCCCCCTCCTCTCCTGAAGGTGCTGACTCTCACTGGGGTACAGGTCCCCCTCCTCTCCTGAAGGTGCTGACTCTCACTGGGGTACAGGTCCCCTCCTCTCCTGAAGGTGCTGACTCTCACTGGGGTACAGGTCCCCTCCTCTCCTGAAGGTGCTGACTCTCACTGGGGTACAGGTCCCCTCCTCTCCTGAAGGTGCTGACTCTCACTGGGGTACAGGTCCCCTCCTCTCCTGAAGGTGCTGACTCTCACTGGGGTACAGGTCCCCCTCCTCTCCTGAAGGTGCTGACTCTCACTGGGGTACAGGTCCCCCTCCTCTCCTGAAGGTGCTGACTCTCACTGGGGTACAGGTCCCCTCCTCTCCTGAAGGTGCTGACTCTCACTGGGGTACAGGTCCCCCTCCTCTCCTGAAGGTGCTGACTCTCACTGGGGTACAGGTCCCCCTCCTCTCCTGAAGGTGCTGACTCTCACTGGGGTACAGGTCCCCTCCTCTCCTGAAGGTGCTGACTCTCACTGGGGTACAGGTCCCCTCCTCTCCTGAAGGTGCTGACTCTCACTGGGGTACAGGTCCCCCTCCTCTCCTGAAGGTGCTGACTCTCACTGGGGTACAGGTCCCCTCCTCTCCTGAAGGTGCTGACTCTCACTGGGGTACAGGTCCCCCTCCTCTCCTGAAGGTGCTGACTCTCACTGGGGTACAGGTCCCCCTCCTCTCCTGAAGGTGCTGACTCTCACTGGGGTACAGGTCCCCTCCTCTCCTGAAGGTGCTGACTCTCACTGGGGTACAGGTCCCCCTCCTCTCCTGAAGGTGCTGACTCTCACTGGGGTACAGGTCCCCCTCCTCTCCTGAAGGTGCTGACTCTCACTGGGGTACAGGTCCCCTCCTCTCCTGAAGGTGCTGACTCTCACTGGGGTACAGGTCCCCCTCCTCTCCTGAAGGTGCTGACTCTCACTGGGGTACAGGTCCCCCTCCTCTCCTGAAGGTGCTGACTCTCACTGGGGTACAGGTCCCCTCCTCTCCTGAAGGTGCTGACTCTCACTGGGGTACAGGTCCCCCTCCTCTCCTGAAGGTGCTGACTCTCACTGGGGTACAGGTCCCCCTCCTCTCCTGAAGGTGCTGACTCTCACTGGGGTACAGGTCCCCTCCTCTCCTGAAGGTGCTGACTCTCACTGGGGTACAGGTCCCCTCCTCTCCTGAAGGTGCTGACTCTCACTGGGGTACAGGTCCCCCTCCTCTCCTGAAGGTGCTGACTCTCACTGGGGTACAGGTCCCCTCCTCTCCTGAAGGTGCTGACTCTCACTGGGGTACAGGTCCCCCTCCTCTCCTGAAGGTGCTGACTCTCACTGGGGTACAGGTCCCCTCCTCTCCTGAAGGTGCTGACTCTCACTGGGGTACAGGTCCCCCTCCTCTCCTGAAGGTGCTGACTCTCACTGGGGTACAGGTCCCCCTCCTCTCCTGAAGGTGCTGACTCTCACTGGGGTACAGGTCCCCCTCCTCTCCTGAAGGTGCTGACTCTCACTGGGGTACAGGTCCCCCTCCTCTCCTGAAGGTGCTGACTCTCACTGGGGTACAGGTCCCCCTCCTCTCCTGAAGGTGCTGACTCTCACTGGGGTACAGGTCCCCTCCTCTCCTGAAGGTGCTGACTCTCACTGGGGTACAGGTCCCCTCCTCTCCTGAAGGTGCTGACTCTCACTGGGGTACAGGTCCCCCTCCTCTCCTGAAGGTGCTGACTCTCACTGGGGTACAGGTCCCCCTCCTCTCCTGAAGGTGCTGACTCTCACTGGGGTACAGGTCCCCTCCTCTCCTGAAGGTGCTGACTCTCACTGGGGTACAGGTCCCCCTCCTCTCCTGAAGGTGCTGACTCTCACTGGGGTACAGGTCCCCTCCTCTCCTGAAGGTGCTGACTCTCACTGGGGTACAGGTCCCCTCCTCTCCTGAAGGTGCTGACTCTCACTGGGGTACAGGTCCCCTCCTCTCCTGAAGGTGCTGACTCTCACTGGGGTACAGGTCCCCCTCCTCTCCTGAAGGTGCTGACTCTCACTGGGGTACAGGTCCCCCTCCTCTCCTGAAGGTGCTGACTCTCACTGGGGTACAGGTCCCCTCCTCTCCTGAAGGTGCTGACTCTCACTGGGGTACAGGTCCCCCTCCTCTCCTGAAGGTGCTGACTCTCACTGGGGTACAGGTCCCCTCCTCTCCTGAAGGTGCTGACTCTCACTGGGGTACAGGTCCCCCTCCTCTCCTGAAGGTGCTGACTCTCACTGGGGTACAGGTCCCCCTCCTCTCCTGAAGGTGCTGACTCTCACTGGGGTACAGGTCCCCTCCTCTCCTGAAGGTGCTGACTCTCACTGGGGTACAGGTCCCCCTCCTCTCCTGAAGGTGCTGACTCTCACTGGGGTACAGGTCCCCCTCCTCTCCTGAAGGTGCTGACTCTCACTGGGGTACAGGTCCCCCTCCTCTCCTGAAGGTGCTGACTCTCACTGGGGTACAGGTCCCCTCCTCTCCTGAAGGTGCTGACTCTCACTGGGGTACAGGTCCCCCTCCTCTCCTGAAGGTGCTGACTCTCACTGGGGTACAGGTCCCCCTCCTCTCCTGAAGGTGCTGACTCTCACTGGGGTACAGGTCCCCTCCTCTCCTGAAGGTGCTGACTCTCACTGGGGTACAGGTCCCCTCCTCTCCTGAAGGTGCTGACTCTCACTGGGGTACAGGTCCCCCTCCTCTCCTGAAGGTGCTGACTCTCACTGGGGTACAGGTCCCCCTCCTCTCCTGAAGGTGCTGACTCTCACTGGGGTACAGGTCCCCCTCCTCTCCTGAAGGTGCTGACTCTCACTGGGGTACAGGTCCCCTCCTCTCCTGAAGGTGCTGACTCTCACTGGGGTACAGGTCCCCTCCTCTCCTGAAGGTGCTGACTCTCACTGGGGTACAGGTCCCCCTCCTCTCCTGAAGGTGCTGACTCTCACTGGGGTACAGGTCCCCCTCCTCTCCTGAAGGTGCTGACTCTCACTGGGGTACAGGTCCCCTCCTCTCCTGAAGGTGCTGACTCTCACTGGGGTACAGGTCCCCTCCTCTCCTGAAGGTGCTGACTCTCACTGGGGTACAGGTCCCCTCCTCTCCTGAAGGTGCTGACTCTCACTGGGGTACAGGTCCCCCTCCTCTCCTGAAGGTGCTGACTCTCACTGGGGTACAGGTCCCCTCCTCTCCTGAAGGTGCTGACTCTCACTGGGGTACAGGTCCCCCTCCTCTCCTGAAGGTGCTGACTCTCACTGGGGTACAGGTCCCCTCCTCTCCTGAAGGTGCTGACTCTCACTGGGGTACAGGTCCCCTCCTCTCCTGAAGGTGCTGACTCTCACTGGGGTACAGGTCCCCTCCTCTCCTGAAGGTGCTGACTCTCACTGGGGTACAGGTCCCCCTCCTCTCCTGAAGGTGCTGACTCTCACTG
The DNA here is from genome assembly GCF_017639515.1 of Carcharodon carcharias. Taxonomy (NCBI): domain Eukaryota; kingdom Metazoa; phylum Chordata; class Chondrichthyes; order Lamniformes; family Lamnidae; genus Carcharodon; species Carcharodon carcharias. Next base: position 3,715,610 of record NC_054502.1, read on the forward strand.
GGGTACAGGTCCCCTCCTCTCCTGAAGGTGCTGACTCTCACTGGGGTACAGGTCCCCTCCTCTCCTGAAGGTGCTGACTCTCACTGGGGTACAGGTCCCCCTCCTCTCCTGAAGGTGCTGACTCTCACTGGGGTACAGGTCCCCCTCCTCTCCTGAAGGTGCTGACTCTCACTGGGGTACAGGTCCCCCTCCTCTCCTGAAGGTGCTGACTCTCACTGGGGTACAGGTCCCCCTCCTCTCCTGAAGGTGCTGACTCTCACTGGGGTACAGGTCCCCTCCTCTCCTGAAGGTGCTGACTCTCACTGGGGTACAGGTCCCCCTCCTCTCCTGAAGGTGCTGACTCTCACTGGGGTACAGGTCCCCCTCCTCTCCTGAAGGTGCTGACTCTCACTGGGGTACAGGTCCCCCTCCTCTCCTGAAGGTGCTGACTCTCACTGGGGTACAGGTCCCCCTCCTCTCCTGAAGGTGCTGACTCTCACTGGGGTACAGGTCCCCTCCTCTCCTGAAGGTGCTGACTCTCACTGGGGTACAGGTCCCCTCCTCTCCTGAAGGTGCTGACTCTCACTGGGGTACAGGTCCCCCTCCTCTCCTGAAGGTGCTGACTCTCACTGGGGTACAGGTCCCCTCCTCTCCTGAAGGTGCTGACTCTCACTGGGGTACAGGTCCCCCTCCTCTCCTGAAGGTGCTGACTCTCACTGGGGTACAGGTCCCCCTCCTCTCCTGAAGGTGCTGACTCTCACTGGGGTACAGGTCCCCTCCTCTCCTGAAGGTGCTGACTCTCACTGGGGTACAGGTCCCCTCCTCTCCTGAAGGTGCTGACTCTCACTGGGGTACAGGTCCCCTCCTCTCCTGAAGGTGCTGACTCTCACTGGGGTACAGGTCCCCTCCTCTCCTGAAGGTGCTGACTCTCACTGGGGTACAGGTCCCCTCCTCTCCTGAAGGTGCTGACTCTCACTGGGGTACAGGTCCCCTCCTCTCCTGAAGGTGCTGACTCTCACTGGGGTACAGGTCCCCCTCCTCTCCTGAAGGTGCTGACTCTCACTGGGGTACAGGTCCCCTCCTCTCCTGAAGGTGCTGACTCTCACTGGGGTACAGGTCCCCTCCTCTCCTGAAGGTGCTGACTCTCACTGGGGTACAGGTCCCCCTCCTCTCCTGAAGGTGCTGACTCTCACTGGGGTACAGGTCCCCTCCTCTCCTGAAGGTGCTGACTCTCACTGGGGTACAGGTCCCCCTCCTCTCCTGAAGGTGCTGACTCTCACTGGGGTACAGGTCCCCCTCCTCTCCTGAAGGTGCTGACTCTCACTGGGGTACAGGTCCCCCTCCTCTCCTGAAGGTGCTGACTCTCACTGGGGTACAGGTCCCCCTCCTCTCCTGAAGGTGCTGACTCTCACTGGGGTACAGGTCCCCTCCTCTCCTGAAGGTGCTGACTCTCACTGGGGTACAGGTCCCCCTCCTCTCCTGAAGGTGCTGACTCTCACTGGGGTACAGGTCCCCCTCCTCTCCTGAAGGTGCTGACTCTCACTGGGGTACAGGTCCCCTCCTCTCCTGAAGGTGCTGACTCTCACTGGGGTACAGGTCCCCCTCCTCTCCTGAAGGTGCTGACTCTCACTGGGGTACAGGTCCCCTCCTCTCCTGAAGGTGCTGACTCTCACTGGGGTACAGGTCCCCTCCTCTCCTGAAGGTGCTGACTCTCACTGGGGTACAGGTCCCCTCCTCTCCTGAAGGTGCTGACTCTCACTGGGGTACAGGTGCTCTCCTCTCCTGAAGGTGCTGACTCTCACTGGGGTACAGGTCCCCCTCCTCTCCTGAAGGTGCTGACTCTCACTGGGGTACAGGTCCCCTCCTCTCCTGAAGGTGCTGACTCTCACTGGGGTACAGGTCCCCCTCCTCTCCTGAAGGTGCTGACTCTCACTGGGGTACAGGTCCCCCTCCTCTCCTGAAGGTGCTGACTCTCACTGGGGTACAGGTCCCCCTCCTCTCCTGAAGGTGCTGACTCTCACTGGGGTACAGGTCCCCCTCCTCTCCTGAAGGTGCTGACTCTCACTGGGGTACAGGTCCCCCTCCTCTCCTGAAGGTGCTGACTCTCACTGGGGTACAGGTCCCCCTCCTCTCCTGAAGGTGCTGACTCTCACTGGGGTACAGGTCCCCCTCCTCTCCTGAAGGTGCTGACTCTCACTGGGGTACAGGTCCCCCTCCTCTCCTGAAGGTGCTGACTCTCACTGGGGTACAGGTCCCCCTCCTCTCCTGAAGGTGCTGACTCTCACTGGGGTACAGGTCCCCTCCTCTCCTGAAGGTGCTGACTCTCACTGGGGTACAGGTCCCCCTCCTCCCCTGAAGGTGCTGACTCTCACTGGGATACAGGTCCCCTCCTCTCCTGAAGGCGCTGACTCTCATTGGGGTCCAGGTCTTCCCCTTTCCTGAAGGTGCTGACTCTCACTGGGGTACATGTGCTCTCCTCTCCTCAAGGTGCTGACTCTCACTGTGGTACAGGTCCCCCTCCTCTCCTGAAGGTGCTGACTCTCACTGGGGTACAGGTCCCCCTCCTCTCCTGAAGGTGCTGACTCTCACTGGGTACAGGTCCCCTCCTCTCCTGAAGGTGCTGACTCTCACTGGGGTACAGGTCCCCCTCCTCTCCTGAAGGTGCTGACTCTCACTGGGGTACAGGTCCCCCTCCTCTCCTGAAGGTGCTGACTCTCACTGGGGTACAGGTCCCCCTCCTCTCCTGAAGGTGCTGACTCTCACTGGGGTACAGGTCCCCTCCTCTCCTGAAGGTGCTGACTCTCACTGGGGTACAGGTCCCCCTCCTCTCCTGAAGGTGCTGACTCTCACTGGGGTACAGGTCCCCCTCCTCTCCTGAAGGTGCTGACTCTCACTGGGGTACAGGTCCCCTCCTCTCCTGAAGGTGCTGACTCTCACTGGGGTACAGGTCCCCCTCCTCTCCTGAAGGTGCTGACTCTCACTGGGGTACAGGTCCCCCTCCTCTCCTGAAGGTGCTGACTCTCACTGGGGTACAGGTCCCCCTCCTCTCCTGAAGGTGCTGACTCTCACTGGGGTACAGGTCCCCCTCCTCTCCTGAAGGTGCTGACTCTCACTGGGGTACAGGTCCCCTCCTCTCCTGAAGGTGCTGACTCTCACTGGGGTACAGGTCCCCCTCCTCTCCTGAAGGTGCTGACTCTCACTGGGGTACAGGTCCCCCTCCTCTCCTGAAGGTGCTGACTCTCACTGGGGTACAGGTCCCCTCCTCTCCTGAAGGTGCTGACTCTCACTGGGGTACAGGTCCCCCTCCTCTCCTGAAGGTGCTGACTCTCACTGGGGTACAGGTCCCCCTCCTCTCCTGAAGGTGCTGACTCTCACTGGGGTACAGGTCCCCCTCCTCTCCTGAAGGTGCTGACTCTCACTGGGGTACAGGTCCCCTCCTCTCCTGAAGGTGCTGACTCTCACTGGGGTACAGGTCCCCTCCTCTCCTGAAGGTGCTGACTCTCACTGGGGTACAGGTCCCCCTCCTCTCCTGAAGGTGCTGACTCTCACTGGGGTACAGGTCCCCCTCCTCTCCTGAAGGTGCTGACTCTCACTGGGGTACAGGTCCCCCTCCTCTCCTGAAGGTGCTGACTCTCACTGGGGTACAGGTCCCCCTCCTCTCCTGAAGGTGCTGACTCTCACTGGGGTACAGGTCCCCTCCTCTCCTGAAGGTGCTGACTCTCACTGGGGTACAGGTCCCCTCCTCTCCTGAAGGTGCTGACTCTCACTGGGGTACAGGTCCCCCTCCTCTCCTGAAGGTGCTGACTCTCACTGGGGTACAGGTCCCCCTCCTCTCCTGAAGGTGCTGACTCTCACTGGGGTACAGGTCCCCTCCTCTCCTGAAGGTGCTGACTCTCACTGGGGTACAGGTCCCCCTCCTCTCCTGAAGGTGCTGACTCTCACTGGGGTACAGGTCCCCTCCTCTCCTGAAGGTGCTGACTCTCACTGGGGTACAGGTCCCCTCCTCTCCTGAAGGTGCTGACTCTCACTGGGGTACAGGGTCCCCCTCCTCTCCTGAAGGTGCTGACTCTCACTGGGGTACAGGTCCCCCTCCTCTCCTGAAGGTGCTGACTCTCACTGGGGTACAGGTCCCCTCCTCTCCTGAAGGTGCTGACTCTCACTGGGGTACAGGTCCCCCTCCTCTCCTGAAGGTGCTGACTCTCACTGGGGTACAGGTCCCCTCCTCTCCTGAAGGTGCTGACTCTCACTGGGGTACAGGTCCCCTCTCTCTCCTGAAGGTGCTGACTCTCACTGGGGTACAGGTCCCCCTCCTCTCCTGAAGGTGCTGACTCTCACTGGGGTACAGGTCCCCTCCTCTCCTGAAGGTGCTGACTCTCACTGGGGTACAGGTCCCCTCCTCTCCTGAAGGTGCTGACTCTCACTGGGGTACAGGTCCCCCTCCTCTCCTGAAGGTGCTGACTCTCACTGGGGTACAGGTCCCCTCCTCTCCTGAAGGTGCTGACTCTCACTGGGGTACAGGTCCCCTCCTCTCCTGAAGGTGCTGACTCTCACTGGGGTACAGGTCCCCTCCTCTCCTGAAGGTGCTGACTCTCACTGGGGTACAGGTCCCCTCCTCTCCTGAAGGTGCTGACTCTCACTGGGGTACAGGTCCCCCTCCTCTCCTGAAGGTGCTGACTCTCACTGGGGTACAGGTCCCCCTCCTCTCCTGAAGGTGCTGACTCTCACTGGGGTACAGGTCCCCCTCCTCTCCTGAAGGTGCTGACTCTCACTGGGGTACAGGTCCCCTCCTCTCCTGAAGGTGCTGACTCTCACTGGGGTACAGGTCCCCTCCTCTCCTGAAGGTGCTGACTCTCACTGGGGTACAGGTCCCCTCCTCTCCTGAAGGTGCTGACTCTCACTGGGGTACAGGTCCCCTCCTCTCCTGAAGGTGCTGACTCTCACTGGGGTACAGGTCCCCTCCTCTCCTGAAGGTGCTGACTCTCACTGGGGTACAGGTCCCCCTCCTCTCCTGAAGGTGCTGACTCTCACTGGGGTACAGGTCCCCCTCCTCTCCTGAAGGTGCTGACTCTCACTGGGGTACAGGTCCCCCTCCTCTCCTGAAGGTGCTGACTCTCACTGGGGTACAGGTCCCCTCCTCTCCTGAAGGTGCTGACTCTCACTGGGGTACAGGTCCCCTCCTCTCCCTAAGGTGCTGACTCTCACTGGGGTACAGGTCCCCTCCTCTCCTGAAGGTGCTGACACACACTGGGGTACATGTTCTCTCCTCTCCTTAAAGTGCTTACGATCACTGGGGTGCAGGTCCCCTCCTCTCCTGAAGGTGCTGGCTCTCCCTGGGTACATGTCCCCTCCTCTCCTGAAGGTGCTGACTCTCACTGGGGTACATGACACCTCCTCTCCTGAAGGTGCTGACTCTCACTGGGGTGGAGGTGCTCCCCTCTCCTGAAGGTGCTGACTCTCACTGGGGTACAGGTCCCCCTCCTCTCCTGAAGGTGCTGACTCTCACTGGGGTACAGGTCCCCTCCTCTCCTGAAGGTGCTGACTCTCACTGGGGTACAGGTCCCCTCCTCTCCTGAAGGTGCTGACTCTCACTGGGGTACAGGTCCCCCTCCTCTCCTGAAGGTGCTGACTCTCACTGGGGTACAGGTCCCCTCCTCTCCTGAAGGTGCTGACTCTCACTGGGGTACAGGTCCCCTCCTCTCCTGAAGGTGCTGACTCTCACTGGGGTACAGGTCCCCTCCTCTCCTGAAGGTGCTGACTCTCACTGGGGTACAGGTCCCCCTCCTCTCCTGAAGGTGCTGACTCTCACTGGGGTACAGGTCCCCTCCTCTCCTGAAGGTGCTGACTCTCACTGGGGTACAGGTCCCCTCCTCTCCTGAAGGTGCTGACTCTCACTGGGGTACAGGTCCCCCTCCTCTCCTGAAGGTGCTGACTCTCACTGGGGTACAGGTCCCCTCCTCTCCTGAAGGTGCTGACTCTCACTGGGGTACAGGTCCCCTCCTCTCCTGAAGGTGCTGACTCTCACTGGGGTACAGGTCCCCTCCTCTCCTGAAGGTGCTGACTCTCACTGGGGTACAGGTCCCCTCCTCTCCTGAAGGTGCTGACTCTCACTGGGGTACAGGTCCCCCTCCTCTCCTGAAGGTGCTGACTCTCACTGGGGTACAGGTCCCCCTCCTCTCCTGAAGGTGCTGACTCTCACTGGGGTACAGGTCCCCTCCTCTCCTGAAGGTGCTGACTCTCACTGGGGTACAGGTCCCCCTCCTCTCCTGAAGGTGCTGACTCTCACTGGGGTACAGGTCCCCCTCCTCTCCTGAAGGTGCTGACTCTCACTGGGGTACAGGTCCCCTCCTCTCCTGAAGGTGCTGACTCTCACTGGGGTACAGGTCCCCTCCTCTCCTGAAGGTGCTGACTCTCACTGGGGTACAGGTCCCCTCCTCTCCTGAAGGTGCTGACTCTCACTGGGGTACAGGTCCCCCTCCTCTCCTGAAGGTGCTGACTCTCACTGGGGTACAGGTCCCCCTCCTCTCCTGAAGGTGCTGACTCTCACTGGGGTACAGGTCCCCTCCTCTCCTGAAGGTGCTGACTCTCACTGGGGTACAGGTCCCCCTCCTCTCCTGAAGGTGCTGACTCTCACTGGGGTACAGGTCCCCTCCTCTCCTGAAGGTGCTGACTCTCACTGGGGTACAGGTCCCCTCCTCTCCTGAAGGTGCTGACTCTCACTGGGGTACAGGTCCCCCTCCTCTCCTGAAGGTGCTGACTCTCACTGGGGTACAGGTCCCCCTCCTCTCCTGAAGGTGCTGACTCTCACTGGGGTACAGGTCCCCTCCTCTCCTGAAGGTGCTGACTCTCACTGGGGTACAGGTCCCCCTCCTCTCCTGAAGGTGCTGACTCTCACTGGGGTACAGGTCCCCTCCTCTCCTGAAGGTGCTGACTCTCACTGGGGTACAGGTCCCTCCTCTCCTGAAGGTGCTGACTCTCACTGGGGTACAGGTCCCCTCCTCTCCTGAAGGTGCTGACTCTCACTGGGGTACAGGTCCCCCTCCTCTCCTGAAGGTGCTGACTCTCACTGGGGTACAGGTCCCCTCCTCTCCTGAAGGTGCTGACTCTCACTGGGGTACAGGTCCCCTCCTCTCCTGAAGGTGCTGACTCTCACTGGGGTACAGGTCCCTCCTCTCCTGAAGGTGCTGACTCTCACTGGGGTACAGGTCCCCTCCTCTCCTGAAGGTGCTGACTCTCACTGGGGTACAGGTCCCCTCCTCTCCTGAAGGTGCTGACTCTCACTGGGGTACAGGTCCCCCTCCTCTCCTGAAGGTGCTGACTCTCACTGGGGTACAGGTCCCCTCCTCTCCTGAAGGTGCTGACTCTCACTGGGGTACAGGTCCCCCTCCTCTCCTGAAGGTGCTGACTCTCACTGGGGTACAGGTCCCCTCCTCTCCTGAAGGTGCTGACTCTCACTGGGGTACAGGTCCCCTCCTCTCCTGAAGGTGCTGACTCTCACTGGGGTACAGGTCCCCCTCCTCTCCTGAAGGTGCTGACTCTCACTGGGGTACAGGTCCCCTCCTCTCCTGAAGGTGCTGACTCTCACTGGGGTACAGGTCCCCCTCCTCTCCTGAAGGTGCTGACTCTCACTGGGGTACAGGTCCCCTCCTCTCCTGAAGGTGCTGACTCTCACTGGGGTACAGGTCCCCCCTCCTCTCCTGAAGGTGCTGACTCTCACTGGGGTACAGGTCCCCCTCCTCTCCTGAAGGTGCTGACTCTCACTGGGGTACAGGTCCCCCTCCTCTCCTGAAGGTGCTGACTCTCACTGGGGTACAGGTCCCCTCCTCTCCTGAAGGTGCTGACTCTCACTGGGGTACAGGTCCCCTCCTCTCCTGAAGGTGCTGACTCTCACTGGGGTACAGGTCCCCCTCCTCTCCTGAAGGTGCTGACTCTCACTGGGGTACAGGTCCCCCTCCTCTCCTGAAGGTGCTGACTCTCATTGGGGTACAGGTCCCCCTCCTCTCCTGAAGGTGCTGACTCTCACTGGGGTACAGGTCCCCTCTTCTCCTGAAGGTGCTGACTCTCACTGGGGTACAGGTCCTCCTCTCTCCTGAAGGTGCTGACTCTCACTGGGGTACAGGTCCCCTCCTCTCCTGAAGGTGCTGACTCTCATTGGGGTACAGGTCCTCCCCTCTCCTGAAGGTGCTGACTCTCACTGGGGTACAGGTCCCCTCCTCTCCTGAAGGTGCTGACTCTCACTGGGGTACAGGTCCCCCTCCTCTCCTGAAGGTGCTGACTCTCACTGGGGTACAGGTCCCCTCCTCTCCTGAAGGTGCTGACTCTCACTGGGGTACAGGTCCCCTCCTCTCCTGAAGGTGCTGACTCTCACTGGGGTACAGGTCCCCTCCTCTCCTGAAGGTGCTGACTCTCACTGGGGTACAGGTCCCCTCCTCTCCTGAAGGTGCTGACTCTCACTGGGGTACAGGTCCCCTCCTCTCCTGAAGGTGCTGACTCTCACTGGGGTACAGGTCCCCTCCTCTCCTGAAGGTGCTGACTCTCACTGGGGTACAGGTCCCCCTCCTCTCCTGAAGGTGCTGACTCTCACTGGGGTACAGGTCCCCTCCTCTCCTGAAGGTGCTGACTCTCACTGGGGTACAGGTCCCCTCCTCTCCTGAAGGTGCTGACTCTCACTGGGGTACAGGTCCCCTCCTCTCCTGAAGGTGCTGACTCTCACTGGGGTACAGGTCCCCTCCTCTCCTGAAGGTGCTGACTCTCACTGGGGTACAGGTCCCCTCCTCTCCTGAAGGTGCTGACTCTCACTGGGGTACAGGTCCCCTCCTCTCCTGAAGGTGCTGACTCTCACTGGGGTACAGGTCCCCTCCTCTCCTGAAGGTGCTGACTCTCACTGGGGTACAGGTCCCCTCCTCTCCTGAAGGTGCTGACTCTCACTGGGGTACAGGTCCCCCTCCTCTCCTGAAGGTGCTGACTCTCACTGGGGTACAGGTCCTCTGCTCCACTGAAGGTGCTGGCTCTCAATGGGGTACAGGATCCATCTTTTCATGAAGGTGCTGACTGTCATTGGGGTACAGGTCCTCCTCTCCTGAAGGTGCTGACTTTCACTGGGGTACAGGTCCCCCTCCTCTCCTGAAGGTGCTGTCCCTCACTGGGGTACAGGTCCCCTCTTCTCCTGAAGGTGCTGACTCTCACTGGGGTACAGGTCTCCTCCTCTCCTGAAGGCACTGTCTCTCATTGGGGTACAGGTCCCCTCCTCTCCTGAAGGTGCTGACTCTCACTGGGGTACAGGTCCCCTCCTCTCCTGAAGGTGCTGACTCTCACTGGGGTACAGGTGCTGTCCCCCCGTGAAGGTGCTGACTCTCACTGGGGTACAGGTCCTCCCCTCTCCTGAAGGTGCTGACTCTCACTGGGGTACAGGTCCCCTCCTCTCCTGAAGGTGCTGACTCTCACTGGGGTACATGTCCTCTCCTCTCCTGAAGGTGCTGACTCTCACTGGGGTACAGGTCCCCTCCTCTCCTGAAGGTGCTGACTCTCACTGGGGTACAGGTCCCCCTCCTCTCCTGAAGGTGCTGACTCTCACTGGGGTACAGGTCCCCTCCTCTACTGAAGGTGCTGACTCTCACTGGGGTACAGGTCCCCTCCTCTCCTGAAGGTGCTGACTCTCACTGGGGTACATGTCCTCTCCTCTCCTGAAGGTGCTGACTCTCACTGGGGTACAGGTCCCCTCCTCTCCTGAAGGTGCTGACTCTCACTGGGGTACAGGTCCCCTCCTCTCCCGAAGGTGCTGAATCTCACTAGGGTACAGGTCCCCTCCTCTCCTGAAGGAGCTGACACTCACTGGGGTACAGGTCCCCCTCCTCTCCTGAAGGTGCTGACTCTCACTGGGGTACAGGTCCCCCTCCTCTCCTGAAGGTGCTGACTCTCACTGGGGTACAGGTCCCCTCCTCTCCTGAAGGTGCTGACTCTCACTGGGGTACGGGTTTCCCTCCTCTCCTGAAGGTGCTGACTCTCACTGGGGTACAGGTCCCCTCCTCTCCTGAAGGTGTTGAATCTCACTGGGGTACAGGTCGTCTCCTCTCCTGAAGGAGCTGACGCTCACTGGGGTACAGGTCCCCTCCTCTCCCAAAGGTGCTGATTCTCACTGGGGGACATGTACTCTCCTCTCCTGAAGGCGCTGACTCTCATTGGGGTACAGGTCCTCCTCCTGAAGGTGCTGACTCTCACTGGGGTACAGGTCCCTCCTCTCCTGAAGGTGCTGACTCTCACTGGGGTACAGGTCCCCCTCCTCTCCTGAAGGTGCTGACTCTCACTGGGGTACAGGTCCCCTCCTCTCCTGAAGGTGCTGACTCTCACTGGGGTACAGGTCCCCTCCTCTCCTGAAGGTGCTGACTCTCACTGGGGTACAGGTCCCCTCCTCTCCTGAAGGTGCTGACTCTCACTGGGGTACAGGTCCCCTCCTCTCCTGAAGGTGCTGACTCTCACTGGGGTACAGGTCCCCTCCTCTCCTGAAGGTGCTGACTCTCACTGGGGTACAGGTCCCCTCCTCTCCTGAAGGTGCTGACTCTCACTGGGGTACAGGTCCCCCTCCTCTCCTGAAGGTGCTGACTCTCACTGGGGTACAGGTCCCCTCCTCTCCTGAAGGTGCTGACTCTCACTGGGGTACAGGTCCCCTCCTCTCCTGAAGGTGCTGACTCTCACTGGGGTACAGGTCCCTCTCTCTCCTGAAGGTGCTGACTCTCACTGGGGTACAGGTCCCCCTCCTCTCCTGAAGGTGCTGACTCTCACTGGGGTACAGGTTCCCCTTCTCTTGAAGGTGCTGACTCTCACTGGGGTACAGGTCCCCCTCCTCTCCTGAAGGTGCTGACTCTCACTGGGGTGCAGGTCCCCCTCCTCTCCTGAAGGTGCTGACTCTCACAGGGGTACAGGTCCCCTCCTCTCCTGAAGGTGCTGACTCTCACTGTGGTACAGGTCCCCCTCCTCTCCTGAAGGTGCTGACTCTCACTGGGGTACAGGTCCCTCCTCTCCTGAAGGTGCTGACTCTCACTGGGGTACAGGTCCCCTCCTCTCCTGAAGGTGCTGACTCTCACTGGGGTACAGGTCCCCTCCTCTCCTGAAGGTGCTGACTCTCACTGGGGTACAGGTCCCCTCCTCTCCTGAAGGTGCTGACTCTCACTGGGGTACAGGTCCCCTCCTCTCCTGAAGGTGCTGACTCTCACTGGGGTACAGGTCCCTCCTCTCCTGAAGGTGCTGACTCTCACTGGGGTACAGGTCCCTCCTCTCCTGAAGGTGCTGACTCTCACTGGGGTACAGGTCCCCTCCTCTCCTGAAGGTGCTGACTCTCACTGGGGTACAGGTCCCCTCCTCTCCTGAAGGTGCTGACTCTCACTGGGGTACAGGTCCCCTCCTCTCCTGAAGGTGCTGACTCTCACTGGGGTACAGGTCCCCTCCTCTCCTGAAGGTGCTGACTCTCACTGGGGTACAGGTCCCCTCCTCTCCTGAAGGTGCTGACTCTCACTGGGGTACAGGTCCCCCTCCTCTCCTGAAGGTGCTGACTCTCACTGGGGTACAGGTCCCCTCCTCTCCTGAAGGTGCTGACTCTCACTGGGGTACAGGTCCCCTCCTCTCCTGAAGGTGCTGACTCTCACTGGGGTACAGGTCCCCTCCTCTCCTGAAGGTGCTGACTCTCACTGGGGTAGGGTCCCCTCCTCTCCTGAAGGTGCTGACTCTCACTGGGGTACAGGTCCCCTCCTCTCCTGAAGGTGCTGACTCTCACTGGGGTACAGGTCCCCTCCTCTCCTGAAGGTGCTGACTCTCACTGGGGTACAGGTCCCCTCCTCTCCTGAAGGTGCTGACTCTCACTGGGGTACAGGTCCTCTCCTCTACTGAAAGTGCTGAGTCTCACTGAGGTACAGGTCTCCTCTCCTCTCCTGAAGGTGCTGGTTCTCACTGGGGGACATGACCTCCCCTCTCCAGAAGGTGCTGACACTCACTGGGGTACAGGTCCCCTCCTCTCCTGAAGGTGCTGACTCTCACTGGGGTACAGGTCCCCTCCTCTCCTGAAGGTGCTGACTCTCACTGGGGTACAGGTCCCCTCCTCTCCTGAAGGTGCTGACTCTCACTGGGGTACAGGTCCCCTCCTCTCCAGAAGGTGCTGACACTCACTGGGGTACAGGTCCCCTCCTCTCCTGAAGGTGCTGAATCCCACTGGGGTACAGGTGCTCTCCTCTCCTGAAGGCGCTGACTCTCATTGGGGTACAGGTCCTCTCTTCTTCTGAAGGTGCTGACTCTCACTGGGGTACAGGTCCCCTCATCTCCTGAAGGTGCTGACTCTCACTGGGGTACAGGTCCCCCTCCTCTCCTGAAGGTGCTGACTCTCACTGGGGTACAGGTCCCCTCCTCTGCTGTAGGTGCTGACTCTCACTAGGGTACAGGTACCTCTCTCTTCCTGAAGGTGCTGACTGTCACTTGGGTACAGGTCCCCCTCCTCTCCTGAAGGTGCTGACTCTCACTGGGGTACAGGTCCCCCTCCTCTCCTGTAGGTGCTGACTCTCACTGGGTTACAGGTCCCCCTCCTCTCCTGAAGGTGCTGACTCTCACTGGGGTACAGGTCCCCTCCTCTCCTGAAGGTGCTGACTCTCACTGGGGTACAGGTCCCCTCCTCTCCTGAAGGTGCTGACTCTCACTGGGGTACAGGTCCCCTCCTCTCCTGAAGGTGCTGACTCTCACTGGGGTACAGGTCCCTCCTCTCCTGAAGGTGCTGACTCTCACTGGGGTACAGGTCCCCCTCCTCTCCTGAAGGTGCTGACTCTCACTGGGCTACAGGGTCCCCTCCTCTCCTGAAGGTGCTGACTCTCACTGGGGTACGGTACAGGTCCCTCCTCTCCTGAAGGTGCTGACTCTCACTGGGGTACAGGTCCCCTCCTCTCCTGAAGGTGCTGACTCTCACTGGGGTACAGGTCCCCCTCCTCTCCTGAAGGTGCTGACTCTCACTGGGGTACAGGTCCCCTCCTCTCCTGAAGGTGCTGACTCTCACTGGGGTACAGGTCCCCTCCTCTCCTGAAGGTGCTGACTCTCACTGGGGTACAGGTCCCCCTCCTCTCCTGAAGGTGCTGACTCTCACTGGGGTACAGGTCACCCTCCTCTCCTGAAGGTGCTGACTCTCACTGGGGTACAGGTCCCCTCCTCTCCTGAAGGTGCTGACTCTCACTGGGGTACAGGTCCCCCTCCTCTCATGAACGTGCTGACTCTCACTGGGGTACAGGTCCCCCTACTCTCCTGAAGGTGCTGACTCTCACTAGGGTACAGGTACCTCTCTGTTCCTGAAGGTGCTGACTGTCACTTGGGTACAGGTCCCCCTCCTCTCCTGAAGGTGCTGACTCTCACTGGGGTACAGGTCCCTCTTTGTTCCTGAAGGTGCTGACTCTCACTGGGGTACAGGTCCCCTCCTCTCCTGAAGGTGCTGACTCTCACTGGGGTACAGGTCCCCCTCCTCTCCTGAAGGTGCTGACTCTCACTGGGGTACAGGTACCTCTTTGTTCCTGAAGGTGCTGACTCTCACTGGGGTACAGGTCCCCTCCTCTCCTGAAGGTGCTGACTCTCACTGGGGTACAGGTCCCCTCCTCTCCTGAAGGTGCTGACTCTCACTGGGGTACAGGTCCCCTCCTCTCCTGAAGGTGCTGACTCTCACTGGGGGACAGGTCCCCCTCTTCCTGAAGGTGCTGACTCTCACTGGGGTACAGGGTCCCCCTCTCTCCTGAAGGTGCTGACTCTCACTGGGGTACAGGTCCCCTCCTCTCCTGAAGGTGCTGACTCTCACTGGGGTACAGGTCCCCTCCTCTCCTGAAGGTGCTGACTCTCACTGGGGTACAGGTCCCCCTCCTCTCCTGAAGGTGCTGACTCTCACTGGGGTACAGGTCCCCTCCTCTCCTGAAGGTGCTGACTCTCACTGGGGTACAGGTCCCCTCCTCTCTTGAAGGTGCTGACTCTCACTGGGGTACAGGTCCCCTCCTGCTCTGAAGGTGCTGACTCTCACTGGGGTACAGGTCCCCTCCTCTCCTGAAGGTGCTGACTCTCACTGGGGTACAGGACCGCTCTTCTCATGAAGGTGCTGACTGTCATTGGGGTACAGGTCCTCCTCTCTCCTGAAGGTGCTGACTCTCACTGGGGTACAGGTCCCCTCCTCTTCAGAAGGTGCTGACTCTCACTGGGGGACATGCCCTCTCCTATGCTGAAGGTGCTGACTCTCAGTGGGGTACAGGTCTCCTCCTCTCCTGAAGGTGCTGACTCTCACTGGGGAACAGTTCCCCTCCTCTCCCGAAAGTGCTGAATCTCATTGGGTACAGGGCCCCTACTCTCCTGAAGGCGCTGACTCTCATTGGGGTACAGGTCCTCCCCTCTCCTGAAGGTGCTGACTCTCACTGGGGTACAGGTCCCTCCTCTCCTGAAGGTGCTGACTCTCACTGGGGTACAGGTCCCCCTCCTCTCCTGAAGGTGCTGACTCTCACTGGGGTACAGGTCCCCTCCTCTCCTGAAGGTGCTGACTCTCACTGGGGTACAGGTCCCCCTCCTCTCCTGAAGGTGCTGACTCTCACTGGGGTACAGGTCCCCTCCTCTCCTGAAGGTGCTGACTCTCACTGGGGTACAGGTCCCCTCCTCTCCTGAAGGTGCTGACTCTCACTGGGGTACAGGTCCCCTCCTCTCCTGAAGGTGCTGACTCTCACTGGGTTACATGTTCTCTCCTCTCCTGAAGGTGCTGACTCTCACTGGGGTACAGGTCCCCTCCTCTCCTGAAGGTGCTGACTCTCACTGGGGTCCAGGTCCTCCCCTCTCCTGAAGGTGCTGACTCTCACTGGGGTACATCTACTCCCCTCTCCTGAAGGTGCTGACTCTCACTGGGGTACAGGTCCCCCTCCTCTCCTGAAGGTGCTGACTCTCACTGGGGTACAGGTCCCTCTCCTCTCCTGAAGGTGCTGACTCTCACTGGGGTACAGGTCCCCTCCTCTCCTGAAGGTGCTGACTCTCACTGGGTACAGGTCCCCCTCCTCTCCTGAAGGTGCTGACTCTCACTGGGGTACAGGTCCCCCTCTCTCCTGAAGGTGCTGACTCTCACTGGGGTACAGGTCCCCCTCCTCTCCTGAAGGTGCTGACTCTCACTGGGGTACAGGTCCCCCTCCTCTCCTGAAGGTGCTGACTCTCACTGGGGTACAGGTCCCCTCCTCTCCTGAAGGTGCTGACTCTCACTGGGGTACAGGTCCCCCTCCTCTCCTGAAGGTGCTGACTCTCACTGGGTACAGGTCCCCTCCTCTCCTGAAGGTGCTGACTCTCACTGGGGCACAGGTCCACCTCCTCTCCTGAAGGTGCTGACTCTCACTGGGGTACAGGTCCCCCTCCTCTCCTGTAGGTGCTGACTCTCACTGGGGTACAGGTCCCCCTCCTCTCCTGAAGGTGCTGACTCTCACTGGGGTACAGGTCCCCCTCCTCTCCTGAAGGTGCTGACTCTCACTGGGGTACAGGTCCCCCTCCTCTCCTGAAGGTGCTGACTCTCACTGGGGTACAGGTCCCCTCCTCTCCTGAAGGTGCTGACTCTCACTGGGGTACAGGTCCCCTCCTCTCCTGAAGGTGCTGACTCTCACTGGGGTACAGGTCCCCTCCTCTCCTGAAGGTGCTGACTCTCACTGGGGTACAGGTCCCCTCCTCTCCTGAAGGTGCTGACTCTCACTGGGGTACAGGTCCCCCTCCTCCTGAAGGTGCTGACTCTCACTGGGGTACAGGTCCCCCTCCTCTCCTGAAGGTGCTGACTCTCACTGGGGTACAGGGTCCCCCTCTCTCCTGAAGGTGCTGACTCTCACTGGGGTACAGGTCCCCTCCTCTCCTGAAGGTGCTGACTCTCACTGGGGTACAGGTCCCCTCCTCTCCTGAAGGTGCTGACTCTCACTGGGGTACAGGTCCCCTCCTCTCCTGAAGGTGCTGACTCTCACTGGGGTACAGGTCCCCCTCCTCTCCTGAAGGTGCTGACTCTCACTGGGTACAGGTCCCCTCCTCTCCTGAAGGTGCTGACTCTCACTGGGGTACAGGTCCCCTCCTCTCCTGAAGGTGCTGACTCTCACTGGGGTACAGGTCCCCTCCTCTCCTGAAGGTGCTGACTCTCACTGGGGTACAGGTCCCCTCCTCTCCTGAAGGTGCTGACTCTCACTGGGGTACAGGTCCCCTCCTCTCCTGAAGGTGCTGACTCTCACTGGGGTACAGGTCCCCCTCCTCTCCTGAAGGTGCTGACTCTCACTGGGGTACAGGTCCCCCTCCTCTCCTGAAGGTGCTGACTCTCACTGGGGTACAGGTCCCCTCCTCTCCTGAAGGTGCTGACTCTCACTGGGGTACAGGTCCCCCTCCTCTCCTGAAGGTGCTGACTCTCACTGGGGTACAGGTCCCCTCCTCTCCTGAAGGTGCTGACTCTCACTGGGGTACAGGTCCCCCTCCTCTCCTGAAGGTGCTGACTCTCACTGGGGTACAGGTCCCCCTCCTCTCCTGAAGGTGCTGACTCTCACTGGGGTACAGGTCCCCTCCTCTCCTGAAGGTGCTGACTCTCACTGGGGTACAGGTCCCCTCCTCTCCTGAAGGTGCTGACTCTCACTGGGGTACAGGTCCCCCTCCTCTCCTGAAGGTGCTGACTCTCACTGGGGTACAGGTCCCCTCCTCTCCTGAAGGTGCTGACTCTCACTGGGGTACAGGTCCCCCTCCTCTCCTGAAGGTGCTGACTCTCACTGGGGTACAGGTCCCCTCCTCTCCTGAAGGTGCTGACTCTCACTGGGGTACAGGTCCCCTCCTCTCCTGAAGGTGCTGACTCTCACTGGGGTACAGGTCCCCTCCTCTCCTGAAGGTGCTGACTCTCACTGGGGTACAGGTCCCCCTCCTCTCCTGAAGGTGCTGACTCTCACTGGGGTACAGGTCCCCCTCCTCTCCTGAAGGTGCTGACTCTCACTGGGGTACAGGTCCCCCTCCTCTCCTGAAGGTGCTGACTCTCCCAGGGGTACAGATTCCCTCCTCTCCTGAAGGTGCTGACTCTCACTGGGGTACAGGTCCCCCTCCTCTCCAAAAGGTGCTGACTCTCACTGGGGTACAGATCGTCTCCTCTCCTGAAGGTGCTGACTCTCACTGGGGTACAGGTCCCCTCCTCTCCTGAAGGTGCTGACTCTCACTGGGGTACATGTTCTCTCCTCTCCTGAAGGTGCTGACTCTCACTGGGGTACAGGTCCCCTCCTCTCCTGAAGGTGCTGACTCTCACTGGGGTACAGGTCCCCTCCTCTCCTAAATGTTCTGACTCTCACTGGGGTACAGGTCCTGCTCTCTCCTGAAGGTGCTGACTCTCACTGGGGTACAGGTCCCCCTCCTCTCCTGAAGGTGTTGACTCTCACTGGGGTACAGGGACACCCTCCTCTCCTGAAGGTGCTGACTCTCACTGGGGTACAGGGTCCCCCTCTCTCCTGAAGGTGCTGACTCTCACTGGGTACAGGTCCCCTCCTCTCCTGAAGGTGCTGACTCTCACTGGGGTACAGGTCCCTCCTCTCCTGAAGGTGCTGACTCTCACTGGGGTACAGGTCCCCCTCCTCTCCTGAAGGTGCTGACTCTCACTGGGGTACAGGTCCCCTCCTCTCCTGAAGGTGCTGACTCTCACTGGGGTACAGGTCCCCTCCTCTCCTGAAGGTGCTGACTCTCACTGGGGTACAGGTCCCCCTCCTCTCCTGAAGGTGCTGACTCTCACTGGGGTACAGGTCCTCCCCTCTCCTGAAGGTGCTGACTCTCACTGGGGTACATGTCCTCTCCTCTCCTGAAGGTGCTGATTTTCACTGGGGTACAGGTCTCCTTCGCTCCTGAAGGTGCTCACACTCACTGGGGTGCAGTTCCCCTCCTCTCCTGAAGTTGATGACTCTCACTGGGGTACAGGTCCCCTCTTCTCCTGAAGGTGCTGACTCTCACTGGGGTACAGGTCCCCCTCCTCTGCTGAAGGTGTTGATTCCCACTGGGGTACATGTCCCCCTCCTCTCCTGAAGGTGCTGACTCTCACTGGGGTACAGGTCCCCCTCCTCTCCTGAAGGTGCTGACTCTCACTGGGGTACAGGTCCCCCTCCTCTCCTGAAGGTGCTGACTCTCACTGGGGTACAGGTCCCCCTCCTCTCCTGAAGGTGCTGACTCTCACTGGGGTACAGGGTCCCCTCCTCTCCTGAAGGTGCTGACTCTCACTGGGGTACAGGTCCCCTCCTCTCCTGAAGGTGCTGACTCTCACTGGGGTACAGGTCCCCCTCTCTCCTGAAGGTGCTGACTCTCACTGGGGTACAGGTCCCCCTCCTCTCCTGAAGGTGCTGACTCTCACTGGGGTACAGGTCCCCTCCTCTCCTGAAGGTGCTGACTCTCACTGGGGTACAGGTCCCCCTCCTCTCCTGAAGGTGCTGACTCTCACTGGGGTACAGGTCCCCCTCCTCTCCTGAAGGTGCTGACTCTCACTGGGGTACAGGTCCCCCTCCTCTCCTGAAGGTGCTGACTCTCACTGGGGTACAGGTCCCTCCTCTCCTGAAGGTGCTGACTCTCACTGGGGTACAGGTCCCCTCCTCTCCTGAAGGTGCTGACTCTCACTGGGGTACAGGTCCCCTCCTCTCCTGAAGGTGCTGACTCTCACTGGGGTACAGGTCCCCTCCTCTCCTGAAGGTGCTGACTCTCACTGGGGTACAGGTCCCCTCCTCTCCTGAAGGTGCTGACTCTCACTGGGGTACAGGTCCCCCTCCTCTCCTGAAGGTGCTGACTCTCACTGGGGTACAGGTCCCCTCCTCTCCTGAAGGTGCTGACTCTCACTGGGGTACAGGTCCCCTCCTCTCCTGAAGGTGCTGACTCTCACTGGGGTACAGGTCCCCCTCCTCTCCTGAAGGTGCTGACTCTCACTGGGGTACAGGTCCCCTCCTCTCCTGAAGGTGCTGACTCTCACTGGGGTACAGGTCCCCCTCCTCTCCTGAAGGTGCTGACTCTCACTGGGGTACAGGTCCCCCTCCTCTCCTGAAGGTGCTGACTCTCACTGGGGTACAGGTCCCCTCCTCTCCTGAAGGTGCTGACTCTCACTGGGGTACAGGTCCCCCTCCTCTCCTGAAGGTGCTGACTCTCACTGGGGTACAGGTCCCCTCCTCTCCTGAAGGTGCTGACTCTCACTGGGGTACAGGTCCCCCTCCTCTCCTGAAGGTGCTGACTCTCACTGGGGTACAGGTCCCCTCCTCTCCTGAAGGTGCTGACTCTCACTGGGGTACAGGTCCCCCTCCTCTCCTGAAGGTGCTGACTCTCACTGGGGTACAGGTCCCCTCCTCTCCTGAAGGTGCTGACTCTCACTAGGGTACAGGTCCCCCTCCTCTCCTGAAGGTGCTGACTCTCACTGGGGTACAGGTCCTCCCCTCTCCTGAAGGTGCTGACTCTCACTGGGGTACACATCCCCTCCTCTCCCGAAGGTGCTGACTCTCACTGGGGTACAGGTCCCCTCCTCTCCTGAAGGCGCTGACTCTCACTGGGGTCCAGGTCCTCCCCTCTCCTGAAGGTGCTGACTCTCACTGGAGTAGTGGACCCCTCTTCTCATGAGGGTGCTGACTGTCATTGGGGTACAGGTCCTCCTCTCTCCTGAAGGTGCTGACTTTCAAAGGGGTACAGGTGTTCTCCTCTCCTGAAGGTGCTGACTCTCACTGGGGTACAGGTCCCCCTCCTCTCCAGAAGGTGCTGAATCTCACTGGGGTACAGGTCACCCTCCTCTCCTGAAGGTGCTGACTCTCACTGGGGTACAGGTCCCCCTCCTCTACTGAAGGTGCTGAATCTCACTGGGGTACAGGGTCCCTACTCTAATGAAGGTGCTGACTCTCACTGGGGTACAGGTCCCCCTCCTCTCCTGAAGGTGCTGACTCTCACTGGGGTACAGGTCCCCCTCCTCTCCTGAAGGTGCTGACTCTCACTGGGGTACAGGTCCCCTCCTCCTCTGAAGGTGCTGACTCTCACTGGGGTACAGGTCCTCCCGTCTCCTGAAGGTGCTGACTCTCACTGGCTACAGGTCCCCTCCTCTCCTGAAGGTGCTGACTCTCACTGGGGGACATGTCCAATGCTCTCCTGAAGGTGCTGACTCTCACTGGGGTACAGGTCCCCTCCTCTCCTGAACGTGCTGACTCTCACTGGGGTACAGGTCCCCCTCCTCTCCTGAAGGTGCTGACTCTCACTGGGGTACAGGTCCCCTCCTCTCCTGAAGGTGCTGACTCTCACTGGGGTACAGGTCTTCCCCTCTCCTGAAGGTGCTGACTCTCACTGGGGTACAGGTCCCCCTCCTCTCCTGAAGGTGCTGACTCTCACTGGGGTACAGGTCCCCTCCTCTCCTGAAGGTGCTGACTCTCACTGGGGTACAGGTCCCCTCCTCTCCTGAAGGTGCTGACTCTCACTGGGGTACAGGTCCCCTCCTCTCCTGAAGGTGCTGACTCTCACTGGGGTACAGGTCCCCTCCTCTCCTGAAG
Organism: Carcharodon carcharias; assembly: GCF_017639515.1. Taxonomy (NCBI): domain Eukaryota; kingdom Metazoa; phylum Chordata; class Chondrichthyes; order Lamniformes; family Lamnidae; genus Carcharodon; species Carcharodon carcharias. Next base: position 3,736,096 of record NC_054502.1, read on the forward strand.
GTGCTGACTCTCACTGGGGTACAGGTCCCCCTCCTCTCCTGAAGGTGCTGACTCTCACTGGGGTACAGGTCCCCTCCTCTCCTGAAGGTGCTGACTCTCACTGGGGTACAGGTCCCCTCCTCTCCTGAAGGTGCTGACTCTCACTGGGGTACAGGTTCCCCTCCTCTCCTGAAGGTGCTGACTCTCACTGGGGTACAGGTCCCCCTCCTCTCCTGAAGGTGCTGACTCTCACTGGGGTACAGGTCCCCCTCCTCTCCTGAAGGTGCTGACTCTCACTGGGGTACAGGTCCCCCTCCTCTACTGAAGGTGCTGACTCTCTCTGGGGTACAGGTCCCCCTCCTCTCCTGAAGGTGCTGACTCTCACTGGGGTACAGGTCCCCTCCTCTCCTGAAGGTGCTGACTCTCACTGGGGTACAGGTCCCTCTCCTCTCCTGAAGGTGCTGACTCTCACTGGGGTACAGGTCCCCTCCTCTCCTGAAGGTGCTGACTCTCACTGGGGTACAGGTCCCCCTCCTCTCCTGAAGGTGCTGACTCTCACTGGGGTACAGGTCCCCTCCTCTCCTGAAGGTGCTGACTCTCACTGGGGTACAGGTCCCTCCTCTCCTGAAGGTGCTGACTCTCACTGGGGTACAGGTCCCCTCCTCTCCTGAAGGTGCTGACTCTCACTGGGGTACAGGTCCCCTCCTCTCCTGAAGGTGCTGACTCTCACTGGGGTACAGGTCCCCTCCTCTCCTGAAGGTGCTGACTCTCACTGGGGTACAGGTCCCCCTCCTCTCCTGAAGGTGCTGACTCTCACTGGGGTACAGGTCCCCTCCTCTCCTGAAGGTGCTGACTCTCACTGGGGTACAGGTCCCCTCCTCTCCTGAAGGTGCTGACTCTCACTGGGGTACAGGTCCCCTCCTCTCCTGAAGGTGCTGACTCTCACTGGGGTACAGGTCCCCTCCTTCCTGAAGGTGCTGACTCTCACTGGGGTACAGGTCCCTCCTCTCCTGAAGGTGCTGACTCTCACTGGGGTACAGGTCCCCCTCTCTCCTGAAGGTGCTGCTGACTCTCACTGGGGTACAGGTCCCCTCCTCTCCTGAAGGTGCTGACTCTCACTGGGGTACAGGTCCCCCTCCTCTCCTGAAGGTGCTGACTCTCACTGGGGTACAGGTCCTCCTCTCTCCTGAAGGTGCTGACTCTCACTGGGGTACAGGTCCCCTCCTCTCCTGAAGGTGCTGACTCTCACTGGGGTACAGGTCCCCTCCTCTCCTGAAGGTGCTGACTCTCACTGGGGTACAGGTCCCCTCCTCTCCTGAAGGTGCTGACTCTCACTGGGTACAGGTCCTCCTCTCCTGAAGGTGCTGACTCTCACTGGGGTACAGGTCCCCCTCCTCTCCTGAAGGTGCTGACTCTCACTAGGGTACAGGTACCTCTTTGTTCCTGAAGGTGCTGACTCTCACTGGGGTACAGGTCCACTCCTCTCCTGAAGGTGCTGACTCTCACTGGGGTACAGGTCCCCCTCCTCTCCTGAAGGTGCTGACTCTCACTGGGGTACAGGTCCCCTCCTCTCCTGAAGGTGCTGACTCTCACTGGGGTACAGGTCCGCCTCTCTCCTGAAGGTGCTGACTCTCACTGGGGTACATGTTCCCTCCTGCTCTGAAGGTGCTGACTCTCACTGGGGGACATGCCCTCTCCTCTGCTGATGGTGCTGACTCTCAGTGGGGTACAGGTCTCCTCCTCTCCCAAAGGTGGTGATTCTCACGGGCGTCCATGTCCTCTCCTCTGCTGATGGTGCTGACTCTCAGTGGGGTACAGGTCTCCTCCTCTCCCAAAGGTGGTGATTCTCACGGGCGTCCATGTCCTCTCCTCTCCTGAAGGTGCTGACTCTCACTGGGGGACAAGCCCTCTCCTCTCTGAAGGTGCTGACTCTCACCTGGGTACATGTCCTCTCCTCTGCTGAACGTGCTGAATTTCACTGGGGTACAGGTCTCCTCTTCTCCTGAAGGTGCTGACACTCACAAGGGTGCAGTTCCCCTCCTCTCCTGAAGTTGCTGACTCTCACTGGGGTACATGTCCCCCTCCTCTCCTGAAGGTGCTGACTCTCACTGGGGTACAGGTCCCCCTCCTCTCCTGAAGGTGCTGACTCTCACTGGGGTACAGGTCCCCTCCTCTCCTGAAGGTGCTGACTCTCACTGGGGTACAGGTCCCCTCCTCTCCTGAAGGTGCTGACTCTCACTGGGGTACAGGTCCCCTCCTCTCCTGAAGGTGCTGACTCTCACTGGGGTACAGGTTCCCTCTCTCTCCTGAAGGTGCTGACTCTCACTGGGGTACAGGTCCCCCTCCTCTCCTGAAGGTGCTGACTCTCACTGGGGTACAGGTCCCTCCTCTCCTGAAGGTGCTGACTCTCACTGGGGTACAGGTCCCTCTCCTCTGAAGGTGCTGACTCTCACTGGGGTACAGGTTCCCCTCCTCTCCTGAAGGTGCTGACTCTCACTGGGGTACAGGTCCCCCTCCTCTCCTGAAGGTGCTGACTCTCACTGGGGTACAGGTCCCCTCCTCTCCTGAAGGTGCTGACTCTCACTGGGGTACAGGTCCCCTCCTCTCCTGAAGTGCTGACTCTCACTGGGGTACAGGTCCCCTCCTCTCCTGAAGGTGCTGACTCTCACTGGGGTACAGGGTCCCCCTCCTCTCCTGAAGGTGCTGACTCTCACTGGGGTACAGGGTCCCCCTCCTCTCCTGAAGGTGCTGACTCTCACTGGGGTA